>NC_083776.1:19688567-20288567 GCF_963514075.1 Conger conger
TGCCTCTACGTACTACAACAGCGATAAAATACAGGGCTGGAGACAGCAACCCCCTTCCGATCTTGTGGTGTGATACGGTGAGATTCTAGATCAGTTCAATATTAAAATGCGACTCAGACTGTGGAAAATCGTTTTCTGGCCAGATAAAGGAAGGCTGAGTTTTGAAATTCATCGCTTACGAGATGGTATACTAGTCAAGATATCACGTCTCGAGAAGTTATTCTCAGTCTTGTAGGATACTCAACCAAATTAAACGTCCATATTCTCCGCAAACCTCAATAACGTCCATATTCTAAAGCAAATAACTTTCTTTTTACTAACTATTGCAAACAGCCTGTGTTTGTTATCCTGGAAACGATATGCACTACCTGGAAGAATTGTCAGCTCTAAGTTAGTGTTGCAGTATAGCCTATACTCAGTTTCAGTTTGGTACAACAATTCCCGATGCTCTGCAACTCTTCAACACACACTTACTACCGTAAGACTATAGAAAGCGACCGGTTATCCCCACGAAACACTCGTCGTGATTCCTTCTAAGACACGTTCCGCAGTGACCCAAACTGCCACAAAAGTGTGACGATACAACGCGAGAAAATAAAAGTTATGAACGCTCAAGGCAAATGTTGACTATAAAATCTGCGCTACAACAGGTCAATCAAGGCACATACATTACTGAACATTTGTCAAACCAAACGGCGTCAGCGTGAGGGCGATGCATCCCTCAGATAGCAAGGCAGAAAAGTGAAAAGTGAAATCAAGATGCAGCGACAGATATACACGACCGAAGGGATATTAGTATGAAAATTAATTCGACTACTTACCAAGTATTACACACGCAATAAGAAGGGCTTTGACCCCCATGGCTTGATACTTCCTTTGTGTCCAGCTGATCCTCTCTCTTTACAATTTCCTGCTCCAAAGACTCAGTCAGACGTGAAAACGTTTCGTTCAAACACCTGCTCAAATCTTGGGAAAAAGCAGCGCTGTCCCCCTTTTTAAAAATTGGAGAAAATAAATTGCAATACAGTTAAAACGCCACTCAGAAATCTCAAAATTGGGTTTTGAATTTCAGCTGTGAATTTGGGTTTGAATTCAGGTTGTCCAACTGAGCTATAGTGAGGACCGTTTTCGTGACCTCAAATCGCCCATGGAGTCATTCTTCTTTTATTTATATGACACGGTTAAACACAACCTTACGTTTTAGCAAAGACGGTGAATCACCCCCTCCGCATTTGGCAGCCGTAGACCTATAGTCCTCGGTATATTCTCCGTGTCTGTGCAGTTCCCAGCACGAGCGTAACGCAGGCTATGCCGGGGAGCGAAATAATCGCTGTTGGGGCTGAAGTAGTATTCCTTGGGACGGCAGGCTGAATAATCCTCTGTATTTAGACGTGTATTCCTTACGGGTTGAAGCTTTACGCCGATATAAAGAGGCTTGACTGGGAATCAGTATCGAACTTCAATCTTTCCATTCCGATCCTTGCGCGTAGGGCGCATGAAGTGATGCCTCGTCCCGATAGCACCTTCGCAGCAATCTCCTCTATTGTCACACGCCCACAAAGGAGCGTAGAGCCCAGCCCATTTTCACATTGATACTCGGCGTCAGCTAATATACTTTCCCCTAAGGAGTTGGAGAGTGTTGCCTCACAATCATGTGAATTTCTAATTACGACGAACTCAGAAAAGATATAGGCTTGAATTACTGTGAAATATGCCATGAATCCGTTGATAACAATCACTGTATTATGGGGAAAGAACTCAGCACAAAATGTATATCGATATTTACAAAAGTCATGATTATGTCACTATTATTACAACCGCAACCAGGTTGCAGCCGATATCCACGTGCGCCCTATATTGACAGATAACAATGCAATCGAAATCTGACAGTTGGTAGTTTCCACATAGCCTAGCGAATATTACTTCAATCAAATATAAATCCAGTGAAATAAGTGGGATATTATTACTCCACAGGGGTCAATCTGAGCGTTTCCCTAGAACTCCCAACCTCAGTACGGATATGTAGACACTGTGGCATAGCTTTACCGTCGACCGTGTTTTTGCATTTGAGGAACAAAATTAGCTGTGATTTCGCCTACGCTGTGACACAGTATGTTCGCATCTCGGTTTAAAGTGAATTGCCAATGTGTTTTTGACTTTGCCTTAACAAATCTATTGATAAATCATACACATAAAATTGTGTCGTGTGGCTTACCCATTGGAAAGTGACAACATTACTAGATAAGCAGCCAACTACCATTATGGCTTCCAAAACCACGTGCGCATTGTCCATTTCACTCCGGTGTTGTATACAAGCCGTAGCAACGGGCAAAAGTATAGTCTCACTACCTGAAGACAAGCGGTTGGTATTTACGAGATTAGTCCTTGAAATTCACGACTGGACAGTGAGCTTTTCTTTTCTCTCCCGAAGACACGCCTCCTGGTAAGTCAATTGAGCCAGTCGGGACTACACGCACGAAGACGGAGGAGGCGTTCTTTCCCTATTGGATGGACAAAAGAAGAATAAATTGAGTTTTCCACGCAAGGACAGTGATTGTCCATACTTATATATAGGCTATGTGAGTGACAGTAAACATTGCAAAAGGATGGAAATACCAATCAGTTCTGCCAACAAAGAGGCTACCTGACACACACCTGTGTTCACAATCGTTTAACAGTACCGACTTGTATGTGTTAAGTATGGGCAAAACACGTTTCATGATGTGACAAATGTGTAGCCTATGTATAGTCCAATATGTATTTGGACATTGACACACAACTCCTGTTTTGGCTCAGTACTCCAGCACATAGGATTTGAAATGAAACTTGAATATGAAGTTAAGCAGACCCTTCAGCTTTAATTTGTATACACTTACATTTATACATATGCGTCTATATGTATGCCTATGTGTTCGACTATGAGGGTAGAATGCAACAAAGCCTTTACAAGACCAATCCACAGACCTCCTTCTGTAATCTGCTGGAATGAAAGACCTCGGATTAAAAGGTCACACAATCTCCCCTGCTTCTGCAGTACACAGTATTTATATTGCCACTGAATTACAGAGGAACACCACAAGAACGCAAGTAAGTCAGCATGGTCAATGTTCGGCACTGGAATCAGTAATGCCATTATTGAAAGCTGTCAATTCTTCCTGTGGGAAACAGCCTTAACCCTTTGTGGAGTAGTTTACGTTTTAGAACCCTATTGCTTTCAACTGACCAATCGTGATGGTTGCTTCAGCATTAGAATGTTCAGTTAAGAACTTACACCTGAAAGGTGTTTTTCCCCGTTTATACTATATGTATGTATACAATAACCAATGAAGATAATTGTACAGGAAAATAACTTACACCATGAAAAGTTTATGTTTTTTCCCAGTGTCTGGGTGGCCTCTATGACAGAAGTATTCGGAAGCACACTTTGTGTGAAAATGAAGATGTGCGACAGACCATAGTACCCCACCCATCCCTCTTAGCTTGGACATTATTGGTGCCATGCAGTTTTATGGGATAGCCAGGAGATTGAATCAGAAGCCACCCCGAGGTCAAAGGTCAATTCTAAGCACAAAGCTCTGAAAGGTAGCCCACCAATAGCATCACAGCGACAGCATGCCCTCGGTCCTCAGGAGCAGACAGATAGCAGCATCACAGGTTACACACATCCTCCAGAGCAGGGTCCCAATGGTAATTAGCCATTAAAGATCACTGTCTCAGACCTCCTTACAAACAACTACAAGAGAAGATACAAGGGAATCCTTTTGTGGGGGATAACATCCCATTCACATCAAATTAATGTTGTTTTGCGAGTTTGATGTGCTTAAGGAAAGCCTTATCGGTCTTCAGCGGCCTGGGAAAAAAAAACCAGAAAACGAGGAGACTTGTTAAGAATTCATGGAATAACCCTGCTCACTGCTGTAGCTTGAGGGAGGAAGATTAGTCGCGCACTTCATCTCGCATTTGCATATTTTTGTTGCACATGTCAGCATTCAAAGTAAATAAATCATTCATCCCCCTTCTCTGTTTGTGCAATCAGTATGATACACAAGCTCATCAAAGTTTTTATTTTATAAAGCCCAATGTCTCATCTCAGAGAGAGGATGTGGGCTTCCAAAAATCCTCCCAGCTAATGTCTAACACGTCCACAGCCGTTTTCGCTATGGTGGACTGATATTTTGATATGTTATATATTTATATGCCTGATATATTTTTCATATTGTATGAAGGCACCACAACCTGTGTGCTGTCATGCAGGTCCTACAAGTGGCACTCTGACAGGCTTAGGTTTACAGTATAAATAAGAATGGTTATCATTATTTAGTTTTACTAAAACTTTTACATTAAATATACCCACCTCAGTTTGAACCTACAGCAAGCAAGCAATCAATCATGTAATCTGTCTGTCTGTCATCCATCCATCCACCCATCACAGACATCATTCTATCATGTTGTGCTGTATAAAAACAGTTTTAGATATAATTCTTTGTTGTAGTCTTAGCACTTAAAATTGTACTTCCCTCTAGGGACTTTCAACGTACATGTCCCTGGTTATAGGTATGCACTCTATTGTACGTTGCTCTAGATAAGAGCATCTGCCAATAATGTAATGTAATGTGCCATTGTAGTAATGCTTAAAGTTTTAATCACTGCCAGAATAAAGGTATACTGTACTGCTCACACATTCCGTGGAGAGTATGGGGGGGGGGGGGTTTTCATCAGGCAGAATTTTAATTTGGTGCATTAACAGGTAGCACCTGATACACAGAGCAATGCTGACTTTGCTGCAGTACTAATTAGCAGCTGTCTATCAGCCAGAGACATCGACAGATTACCTTTTCATTTGTACTTCACTAAAATTATTGTTTGATTTTCTCTTCCTCTGAGTTTTTTCAACATAGTTGAACTGACACATGTAATCAAGTGGAGAAGTATGTTCAGTTATTATTTGAAGCTGCCAATACTATGTTCATAAAATGTATGCTTATATTCAAGTTCATCAATTCATCCTCCAAGCTCAAGCTGAAGTTATATGGTAAAAAATAAAATCTGAACAAGTAAAAGTATCTCAAATTAAGATAAAAAATCTAATATTCTTTCTGGAGAGATTAATTATCGTACACGCTTTTTCTTCGCATAAGATTATTCAGCTGGTCTTCAGGAAATTGGTCATTATTTCAAGTGAAAATTCCTCTCCCCGTAGGCACAGGATTTTTGCTCATTTAATTTATTTCTTAAATCTAATATTATTTCCCATTTTTAACAGAATTGACTTGAAACTATAAAGCAGCTGCTTCACTGATGCCTGTTGTTGCATATCCTGTACTACACTGCACTGTCAATATCATTCAGTCAAAAAAGCAGTATTTAGAATTTACGTGCTCTACTATGTGAAATAGCTGGTATCAAATTGGGGGGGGGGGCATATATCATAAATGTAAAGCACTGATTGGCTTGACAGGGTTTGAGTACTGTGAAAATAATTAATCAGTGCCTAAAGTTGAATAAAAGTCTAAGAAATCTAATTATATGCACACATTCCACTGTGCTCAATCCCGATTTACCCAACAACTTTGCTGAAGGGTTGCAGTGATGTAATGGCAAGGAAACACTGCCTCCAAATTGGCACATCCTGTTGCGGTACTTCTTCTTAAACCTTTAAGGTCTATGATCACAGATCACAGATATATTAGAACATTTGGAACGGAACGTTCTAATGCTGATGTAACAATCACTGCTGGTAACTGAAAACAGCAGAGTTCTAGAACACGGACTTAAAATTCTGAAAAGGCATTCCAAAGAAATCCAAAAGGATTCAAAGGGTTAATGCAGCTCTCCACCTCACAGTCCAGATGGAATTGTGATCCTGATCACTCAATAGTAATTACTGTATTCTAGCCAGTTTCACATTTGCCTGTGCCAGATTAAGCATTGTGATAATGGCTGGATATTAATCCTCGGGGATTTTTAAGATTTAGCATTTTTGTCTCAGAATTAACCAAATCACTGAAGGGAAAACTTGACCTATGCCCTAAAGACACAAAAGCACTTGAGGAATATTTATTTTAGTACCTGTGGCAGAGGGATCCATGATCTTGAATCAGCTTGAATAGCAGCTGTGCCAGGATGATACATGATGCTGCTCTTTGTGTTTGTCTCAGTGTGTGGCAATATGAATAACAAATGTACAGAGGAATCGAATAGTATCAGTGCCCAGTACCTCAGGCCCAATCTGACAGCTAAACAGAGACAGATTGCCAGCTGCAATAACTAAAAAACAGGTCAGATAAGCAGGAGAAACAATAAGATAAGTATCAAAAGTGAACCCTGGTTAATGTTGCTGGCTAGCTTTAACAGAAACCTGGGTCAGGGAAATGGCCTTGTTTCTGATCAAGAAAAAGACAAATGGCTATTTCAGGAAACATTCAGTGGTAATCCAGTATCTCTTGTCATTTGTATTGGGCTTTTATAATTTTATCTGAGCCAAGAACTCAGCATATGCTCTTATTCACAAAACCATACACAGTTTATATTACATACAATACAGCTGGCCATTCACTTATAAACAATTCAGGTTAAGTACTGTAGAAGGATACAAAAGTAGAGCAAAAATGTATGCCATCAAATTTATCCCTGGTGTTAAATCACTGTTCGCTTGACAAGTTCAATTTTCTCACTCCATTGGCAAATTCTGAAATGAGTCAAACTCTTCTCACATCATTGGCAGTATTTGTCATATTATTTAGCAAAAATGGTAATAGTAATGAGATTTTAGGTGTAAATATAAGACTAATACACTTGTTGAGATTTTTTGCTATTTGGAGTGCGCCAGAGAATTTAATCTACCACCTTTTACAATCAACAAATACAGTTTCCGAAGCATTATGCTACATTGCCCACGACCCGTTATTTGTCAGACGTTTCTGTTATTTGACCCCAAGTCTGGTTGGGGGCCATGCTTTTGGTCTGATCTTCCCACCGAGTCCAATCCAAGATCCAGGATTTACTCAACAATAATCCTAATCTCCACTATGACTTTAAAAAGATAAAATTTATCCCTGGTATATTTGTGGAGGCAAAATATATCTGCTGTCCACTTCAAACCATGTTTTCTGTATGTGTGCGAGACCCAATCACAAAAACACCACGTTTTCTAGAAATGCGTTTACATTTTCAGTTTATTTCAAATAAGTCAGTGTTCCATCTTTCAGGACAGCAAGTGGAATGTCAGTTCTAAACATCAGCTACATCAGTGAACACAGCAGAGACTAAACACCTGCAATTTCAAATATCTTGTTACATGACTGGTGTGGACCCAAAAACCAGGTGCAGACCACAGGCAATTTAAGCACTTTATTAGGAGTATACCCAAAAGTTGGAGCTGGTGATCAAAACCCCCAACTTAGACAGCGGAAGGTCCAGCAGCACAGAATCCACAGGGCGAAGTAACGCTCATGGCAGGTAGATACTGTGCAAAGCTGACAGGGAACAGGGAGGCGAGCAGGCAGGCAAGGCTGGCAAGGCTGGCAGGGAACAGCAGGACAGGCAGGAGACAGGGCCGGGTACGAAAACAAAAACTGGACCGCTCAAATGAACTGAAGGAACAGAGAAATAACAAAAGACTCTGCCAAGAAGAAAGAACTTAAACGGTCTGGCAACAAAAGGAGTGTGAACTGAGACTAAATAGTGACATGGGCAGGTGAAGGGAATCTTACTAATGATAAACTAAGTGGGAGTGAATGATCTGCATACGCCAGTGCTAACTGAATGATTGATGAGGGTGCGAGGGATGTGATGAGCACTGCAGGATGAATCAGTGCTAATGGAATAATGAGGTGGTAATAAAGCAGGTGAAACTGTGATCAGGAAAAGAGAGGCGGGGCTTATGAGGGGAGAGAAGTGACTGTGTGAGGTGGAAAACCAGGACCGGACATGGAACAGGAACCACACCCAATCTGCAACAGGAAACATAAAATACACAACTGAATTAAATACACTACATGACACAAAGGGGAACCGGGGAAACACAAACAAAAGGATGGGGATCCAGGAACCGATTTGATCAACCCTGCTATAGAGCAGGGGGGCACAACAAAGGCCGATCCGTTTCAGGATTTTGTGCCAACTTCTGGTTTTAATTATTTAATTGGCTCAATCCTATCTTATCTGACATGTGTACCAGCTACAGCTGTAGACAGAAAGTGTATCCTAATGATTTTATTGTGCTGAAGTACAGGCTTGTAAGCAATTGGTTGGAACAAAAACCAAATCCAGGCTCTCGAGGACCGGACTTGTGCACCCTGCTATAGAGGAAATATCAGACGTCCTGAGAGAATGAGAGAAGGACCGTCAGTACCCCACTCTAAAGTCTTCTGTCCCTTCTGCTGTGGTTCACCCATATGCACTGGAAGATAATTAAGCATTGAGAATATTATCATTACCCTTTAATCCACCACACACTCTTGCCACGGGCACTGCCCTACACCCTGGCCCTTTGCCTCAATGCCAGATTTCAAGGATACATTTTGAACAAAGCACTCGCTGCACTTTACATAAATTTATAAGCTCAATAAAATATGGCAAGTAAAAAACATTACAGTAAATATGCACAACAGCGCTTAACCAGATAATTTATCAGTGCATTGGTGACCCACTTTGACCCCATTCCATATCACCTCCACACACACACACACACAGCTTAAATTAGATGGCAAAAACACAGGCAAGTTGATTTAAGAATTCATTACCCCAGGGGGACTGTAAATTGTTACAGTTTCCTGCAAATTAAATATTAATTAGCAGGGTCTAAATGCAGAATATCAATATGAAAACAATGCCAGACCTGCACTTCTTGATAAACCTGAAATAGATGGGATCTATTTTTCTCTCCTCAGTTTATAAAAAATAGTTATTTGTGTGCGAGTAAGACAAATAGCCGAATACACAGATGATGATAAACTGTAGAATTCAGTGTACTACAGGTATGGACAAGTTTAGCTCCATTAAGCTGAAGTGTTGTTTACTTTAGCAATGTTTGAATATAGGCCCATTCACATTAACACACCAGAGAACACATTCTCCTCCAAACAACTCTAATTGCTCAATTGTGGCATGGAAAAAATTGGCAAAATAAGTCTCTATGGCTCCCCAGGTATACTCATAAACACATTAAATGATTTTTTAAAAAGCATGAATTATGCTTGTATAATCCAACTATTTTTATTGCATCACACATACAAACTCTCAATCATGTGACTACTTTTGGCCCTTTGGTTTTCATGCTGAAAACTGTGCTATGAAAAATAAATCATAGTGCAGTCTTACCTTTCTTAACCCCTCGAAGAGGAAGGTTTGGGGAATGCTTTTTTAAATCAGTGTTTTTTTTTTTTTTTTTACATTCATACACACACTCACACCGATGGCGATTCATTCACCCATTCAAACACACACGCACACACCGACGGCGACTGGCCGCCACGCAAGGCGCCGACCAGCTCGTCAGGAGCATTTGGGGGTTAGGTGTCTTGCTCAGAGACATTTTTTAAATCAGTGTTCTCGAACTCTGTTGCTTTGAATTACGTGATTGCAGACACACCTCCCCCGGAATGCAGCGCCCGCTCCCTGATACCAGCGAGTGGGCAGAATTCTCCCGCAAATGAGCCTAATACCAGGCAAGGTGAAGGGCAAATACAGAAACTGATAAGTGCTAATTAAAGAACATCATTTCTACAAAACCGGGCTTCGTTTCTGAAGCTCATTTCCTGGTATTGTTGAGACGCTGCTCACTAGCGCCACTGCGGTTAGCGCCAGTATAGGTGTTTCAGCAAACCCTTCAATGTAAAGTCAACAGTAACAGTGCAAATACGTCAATATTGTTTTCCTACAGAACATAATTGCAATCTGTATTTCTCTTCATCCAATGCCTCCCCATATGCTGATTTTCTTGAATTATTGAATTTTATTGAATTATTATGACGATACAGGAATATTCAAATAAAAGCTGCAGCAATGTAAATATAAAATATTGTGAGTATAATTAATAAGTGTTTTAGTATTGTAATTAACTTTTAAGTAGAATATATTAACTTATAATTTACATTAAACATTAAGTGGCAAATCTTGGCAAATCTTGAAGTGAGTCAAACTGTCCCACCTCAGGGTCTTATTTCCTGAAAAAGTAATAAAAATAAGACTTTTAGTGTACATATAACACTAAAATACTTGTTGAGTCAGCCTTATTTCATGGTTTTTGGAAGTGGACGAGTATCAAATATTGCCTTTAGTTAATCAGCCTGAATTAAACAAACAAAAACAGTGCCATCTCTGTATAGGCAATGGCTATGGGGAAATAGCCAGAACGGAAGTGCAGAGAGAGCAGAACTTCCAGCCGGTCTTTGGGAAACAGACAGTTATCACACTGTCGGGGCTGGCAGTCCCAGCCCAGCAGGACCAGAGTGTCAGCCGTTCTTCTGTTACTGGATATTCCAGTCATTATTTGGAGAGGCTATCAATTCACAATGGTCTTTCGGGTGTAAATAAATTGCTATTTGAACGGTAATTGTAATGGCTTTTCGCACAGCAACACAACAGCCCTCGACAAGCCAGGGCTGGTGATTACTGAGGGACTAATTAGCATTCTATAACAGAACAAGGCCCAGGGGAGAGCGGCTCAGACGCTGGCGTTCCCGAGTGCTCTGCACCGGGAATATGGAGAAAACTTTTCAGAAGGTTACAGGAGGCCAGTTGTTCAAACGCTTCAAGTTCTGGATGAAATTAATAAATAAATAAATGATGCAATGGTGGCAGTAGCAAAGTTCTCAGAGTGTCTGTATTTAGCTTTAAGTGGCCAGTTCAAGGATATACAGTACAGTCATTTAAAATGCACAGTATAAGTATTGAGTGTATGGGTATGGGAAAGCATCGTAGATGCTGTTCGAGCTGCAGTTTTTCACCCCAGGTAAAAGCTATTGAACAACCAAAAGAAGGTTTTACCTTCCACTGGCTACAAGTCTCTGTACGTCAGTTCATGACCAGCTCACATGGCATTGGTTTCTTACAGTCAGCAATTTATTCCGGTCTATATTTAAGCAATACGTGCTATGTGGTGAACACATACGGGTAAAGGGGTGTTGTTAGGCACGATGCATAGCGGAGCAGCCCTCTTTAACGGTGACTGTATTCACCACACAACACAGCCTCCAGTACCGAATTGCTTTTATAAAATGGTTACAGCATTTAGAAATAATGAATTGAAGACACAGTATTATGTATTCTGTAAATAACGGGTTGGGCACTGTTAACAAACAGGCTGTTTGCATATCTATTACGGTATTGGATTCACGATCACTGTAGAATGGCCAATCAGCATTCAGGATTGAAACAACCCGTTCTTTATTAAGTTAATCCAAATGGACTCCAGGACTGTTGTACACAAGAACAGAATTACTGTTTCATGTTATACAAATGGCACTTACCATTCATGATAATAATACAATAAAAATATAATTATAATAATAATAATAATAATTATTATTATTATTATTATTATTATCATTATTATTATTATTATTATTATTATTATTATTATTATTTAAATATTTTGTACATTTCTTTACAGGTTTCTGGTTCTGCTGTGGAGCATACATTTTCAGGAATAGTTGTTGAACTCTGTGAACCAGAGAGTTTTTTTTTTTTATGTTCCTCACAGCTCGACTCCTGTGACATTGATGAGGCAGAGACCGTTGAACACCGCACACATGACTTAAAGGAAGTGACATCACAGTAGACTGTGAGAAACGGCACAGGGATGACATGGCGACTTCAGGACACGCTTCGCTTCGTACTCTGGTTTACTTTTCAGTTGCTGTTGTCACTGCTTTTAGAAGTTGGCGTAGGAGTGGTTTTGAGAGAACGGGAGATAGATCTGTTTTAGGCTGAAGTCATGGGTGGTGGAGTCAGCGAGCTGGGACCTTTAACTGTCACAAGCCTACATGGTATCCCACACACTGCGAATGGAGCAGAGATATCTGCGTAATACTATAAAAGCAGTCCAGTGCTGTTAAGAGTGTCAGATATAGCATTGAGAAGTTGGCCGTGGATCAGCGATGGGGGAGGATATGGGTTATGTAATTTGGTTTGCAGTACCACCATCATCCCATCCAAAAGATGGTTTATACAAGAGACTTTCAAACACCTCACTCATATTTCTGTTAAAGTGACTGTTATGTAACCGCGCTGCATTCACAGCCTGATTTAAGAGGCATTAAAAGGGGAAAAAATGTGTAAGTGTAGAGATTGCTCTTCTTATAAAGTTGCTCAAATGGACTTTCTGATTGGCTCATTTTGAGTGTCGTGTCATATGTCAAAATTGAGAGAAAAGGTTGCTGAAAATGGGTGAAAATCTCTGATGTGAGATTGCTTTGTCCATGATGCAGGGGTCTAGTCCATTTACCTTCCCGGAAGTGAGTGGTTCATTTCATAAATTATATTCTTCATTTCTGTTGAAGAGATGAGAGGGAAACAGACAGCGGTATTTATTACCTGGTTATTTTACACCTTCAGTGCACCTGCTTCTCTGTTATATCAAAATTCGACTGATATAGACATCCCAGATATAACTGGTACAGATATTATATTAGAAAAATGAAACCACCAGTGGCCAGTTCACTGAAATATATGAATTTATAGTACCAAGCACCACAAAGACAGACTGGTACATTCAGACAGAAACAAGATAATAAATTTGATTATGGAAGCCTGAGTCTGGATAGACCATAAAATGGGAAATTATCCTGGTTTTATGGAGTGAAGCTGCCCAGTTTACAAGGACACACACCCCAGAGAGAGCAGAAAATAGCTGCAGGGCTGATGCCCTTGACCATCGGGGTAATAACGGCACTGGTTCAGCGGGTACATAGTGCAGTCCAAACAATAAATACCAAATGCGTCAAAACATTTCAGAGAAGTTGTGTGGAAACTGACAACATATTACAACCATGATGCACTGCAAAATAAACCATGTTTCTTTCAAACAGTGCACAAATTCCTTTAGGCTGGTAGGGGTTTTGAGCCTCCAAGGAAGCCTGAACTTGACTAAACTTTCTCTGGATTCAATTCCAGGATCTGAGAAAAAGAAAACTGTGTGAACTCCTCAATCACAAATAATTTATTTGAGAAAACGGCATTATAATTGCACTGGGACAGAGACAAGAATATCCTTCCAAATATTGGAGAGAAAGCAATGTGATACTTGTCCATTCCAACCAACTTAATGTAGAGAGATGTTTCTTCACATGCCAAGTTTATGCCAAGCATCCTTAAGCAATGACAGAGGATACTGTTAAAAATGGAACATAGTTAAATTCATTCACAAAATGTAAAAGTGTACATTTCCATTTAGTTTTAGTTAATCTGTTGAAATAAAGGTTTTATTTGAATTAGCCTACCACCGCTGCAGACCATTTGCTTATGAATAGCTTTCTATTTATCTTTTTTGTGTGCAGTTGATACTGTAATTATTATGTCTGTAGACAACTTTGTACAGATAAAAATAGTCAAGTAAGTAAAGTAAAAAACAACAATATAGCACAAAATAATAAAAAATATGCTAGTCACAGTTTTGTGCCGTATTGAATTCAGCAAACAGGGTGGGGATATTGCTGTCAATCATAACTGCCAATTCATTTATCAATGTCGATGGATGACTGGTGAGGTGTAATGTGATCTAACAAAACGAAAGGAGGCTATACTGACCTCATGTTGAGGGACGACAAAAATGCAGGTGAGTAAAATGCGTGAGAAAATGCAGAGCAAAAGCACAGTAGCTTCAGCAGATGTTTGAAAAATACATTTGAAAAATGCCACCAACTGCAGCACTTCAATAGTTAACTTCCACTGTGAGACTGATTCACAGACACAGTTAGTATTTCACACCTTCTGTGACTTTATTTCACACTGACTCCATGTTCTTGCTCTCTCTCTCTGTCTTTCTGTCTTTCAGTCTACCTTTCTCTCTCACCACCAGCTTCTCCTGATTTATGTACCGTTGTTCTTCAGAGCCCCCACTGTGTGAAGGGCAGGCAGAAAGAGTGGCCCAATCGGATTGTTGTCACACTGCGATAATTTCATCAAAAGTTTACCGGCTTCCTGCCCAGTCGGTCAAGTTGGCCCTCGTGCCAGGCTGGATCAGAGCAGCCTTTATCTCCACCTTCAAAGGAAAACAGGGGCCGAATCGCAACGGCGACATTGCTGACAAAGAGCCAAGCCTACCGCTGCGTTTCAAATAACATACCACAAAATGGAGCCTTCCAGCTGGCTACAGCGGTTGCGTACATACCGAGCACGCATACATTATGGTTCACTGTGGAGCTGTCAGAAAGCATCTCACAGTCTCCCATTCCACTGCGCAAACAATGGCAATCTTCCTTTCGGCTCTGAGCGGCGGATTATTAATTAGCTCAGAGGATCCGCTGGCTTTTCGTACAGCTTTATCACTCTAAGCCTTCATACATCTGCATTTTCTTTTCTGGAGGAGATGAGGATGAGTCTCTTCCTCGAGGGACACGTGGGATCTGAGCCCTCAGAACTGAATGTGCGTTATCCAGCGCCGAGAACTACACGGACCCACAGCGATATTACAACAACATATGCTTTTCAGATGCTGCGACTGCATCAGCTGAACTCACCCAGGTGTAAGAATAGCACTCTGACGTAGACCTGAAGCATACTATTCCATGCTTAAGAATAGTTGTACAGTGGTGTGCAAAAATATGTCTGCCCCTGGTCAAAAAGCCTTTTACAATTAATATCAAAATGAAGAGAAGAAAATCTGACTTCTAAATGGTACTAAATTAAGCATGACACATTTCTTCAAATTTTAAAGCAAGACTACTTTTTATTTAAATTTTTTGCAATTTCAAAATAATAAAAAAAGAAAAAAGGCCCTGTGCAAAAGTTTGGGAACCCTGTCAGTTAGTACTTTGTAACTCCTCCTCGGGCAAATATAACAGCTTGTAAACACTTCCTGCAGCCAGCTGAGTTTTTAAATAAAAAGCCCTGGAATTATACTCACCTTCCTCATTGAATAATCCAAAAGGGTTCCCAAACTTTTGCACAGGGCCCTGTTCCTTTTTAATATAATTTCTAAAAAGCGATCTTGCTTTTAAATTTGAAGAAAGGTCTCATATTTAAATCATTTACCATTTAGAGTTCAGGCTAGCTTTCGATCACGTAGAGATTCATTGTAACAGACATTTAAACCAGGGGTGCCCAAGACATTAAAGTCATTAGTTTGAGTCTGAACTCTAATATTGGCTGATTATGACTGAAAGCTCATAGCAGCAGGACACAATTTTTATCCCATCAGCTTACAGAGGGTGGCCCACAATTCATGAGATACTTCTGAGGTGTATCAAACCTGGGTCAAATAGGTCATTGTTTTGGATTTAAATACTTTTCTATTCTCGATTGATCTTGCCTGGTGCGAATGAGCCAGAAGACCAGAAGGCGGGGTTTGCACCTTTTTAAGAGAGTATTTCCCAGGTTCAAATACAACATACAAGCTCAGTCAAGCGCAGAAAAGCCTTTGAATCCAAAACAATGACCTATTTGACCCAGGTCCGTGGTGGATACAGGTTATCAGTTGCCACCAATGCTAGGCGCACCTCTACTTCAATGAGTACTGACCTCTTGGAGAGTTCCCTGCGGTTTGTCGCATGGGAAATGATCGTTGGCTCAGAGGTCACAGGGTACACATCAGAGTGAGAAACAGCAGAAGGACTGCATGACGTATGACTGATAGGTTTATTTTGAGAGAACATTTTATTTAGAGATGACTCAAGAATGATTCACAGGACGAACTCTGAAAAATCAATAGCACATACTCTGCTCTACAAGAAGAAATGTGGTCAGGTTCTGTTCAGTGTTTAAAGATGGAGATTGCAGTTATAGGAGACAAGAAACAGTTGTGTCTGTTTTGGGCATGCTGCCAGATTAAAGAATAAGTCTTTTAAATATTGCAAATTATCAGCCTGTATTTTAAGAGTGCAATAAGGCTGATTGCACTCTTGGAGCCGAACATACTTTGGCACAGTCTTTATTACATAAGCAGTCTAATCGGATCAGTTTTCCATTAGCAAACACAGTTTATTCCTCTTCGATACCGTTGACCCCAGAAGCACAGGCTACATTTGCTCCAGAGTGACTGCTAATTCTCCATAGTGTAAAAGATAAGGATCATCAGGTAAACTAGCGCTACCGTTATGCTAAGCTGTTGAACTAAACCGCACCGCTCTACACAGAGACCTGATAGGAGATGGAAGCTGATGCAATCCCCGAGCTCACACTGTAAAATATTCCTCTCGCGGTTCCCGTAGCCTCACAGACGTTCCCGGAGAAATATGTTTGGAAAGTTGTTGAGTTTAGTGCGGTGGAACGGGGATGGTGTTTGTCTCACGGCTGGCACAGAAGGCTCCGGAGGGTTGCTCCGCCCAGGGCCCCTTCACTGATGTGCGGTAGAAAAACAGGCCACAAGCACCCTGTGCCTATGAAACATATTTCTGATTGCAGTCGCTCTCTTTCTCTCTCTCTACCCCCCTTTCTTTCTTTCGCTCTTGGTTTACTTTAAGGAAAATTAATACATAGTTTTATATATGAACATAAAATATGTAATATAAACTCAGTGGCCACTTTATGAGATGCTGTACACATGTAAACTGCGGATCATGTTACATTAATGTTAAATTCACATTAATGGCATTTTGGCAGATGCTCTTATCCAGAGCAACCTACAGTTGATTAGACTAAGCAGGAGACAATCCTCCCCTGGAGCAATGCAGGGTTAAGGGCCTTACTCAAGGGCCCAATGGCTGTGCGGATCTTATTGTGGCTACAGTGGGATTCTAACCACCGAACTTGCGGGTCCTAGTCATGTACCCTAACCACTACTCTACAGGCCGCCCCTAGTCACTACAACTCAATATATAAAGCATGTAGACATGGTGAGGAGGTTTAGCTGTTGTGCGACCAATTATTAGAATGCATAAGACGCGTTATGGAAGTTACTTCGACCGTGGTATGACTGTTGGTGTCAGGCATGGTGGCTCCAGAATCTTAGAAACTGTTGCCCTCCTTCGGATTTTCACACATTGCAGTCTCTAGTAGTAATGGTGGGATAAGCAAGAAGCCAATGAGCGAATCAGGACCTTTAACAACCCAGGCAAAAAGGGATCGGTACTACATAGCTGTGCCTAGTAAAGTGGCCACTGTCTATTTTTCGCAATACAAATGTATTTCACACACACTAATCTCTCGTTTACAGAGAATCGTGCGATAAGCAGAAAATTCAGTGAGCAGCGGCGAAAACACCTTGTTAATGAGAGAGGTCAGAGCAGAATGGGCAGAGTTGCTCGAGCTGAAAGAAAGACCACAAATGCACAAATGACAGCTGCTCACAACAGCGGTGAGCAGAAGGGCGTCTCTAAACCCACAAGGCATTGAAACCTACAGGACAGTAGATCTGCAGGAACAGGGTTGGGAGTCACTCGCTGTTCTGATAAATGTCAAACTGCACTCAGACACTCTAAAACCTGCTATTCTGTTCAGAGAATGTGTTCCAGTCTCTTTCATTCTCCTGCCATAAGGGAGAGCTCGACGGGCTTCCTCTCCACAGCCACATTAAGTGCAGACATTTAGCAGCTGCTGGTATCCGGAGGGACTTAAAAATGTGCGTTTAAAATGACAGACAAAGACAAGAGACGCTCGCAGAACGGAGATGGAGAGGTTGAGGGGAGACTGGGGAGAGAGCGAACATCGTACTTGAAGTAGCAGATGAATTTGAGGGCCCAGTCTTATCTGTATTTTAACTCTTAATCTGAATATCCCTGATTTATTGACACTGTTTCCGGGCTCAGAAGTTCATATTTACAAGTGGTAAGAGTCTGTTGTGGATGTAGTTATTTTTGTGGGGAATCCTGAAACGTGCCAAACTCTCCTTGCCATATGATGCACGCCCCACCAAGGCGTAGCTTGGCAGATGGCGAACCTGCCGTCTTAATAACGCCAACTGGCACACTGGTCTTTCATTGAAAGAACGCCAGCGTACAATCTAGGGAGGCTGGTGACACAAATGAAAGAAGCACACACTTGATATCAGCTCTTCCCTGGTGTCTCCTCTTGCACAGGACCCAGAATTCCATGCTCCTGACACCTGTTACTATAGCGACGGTCATTACAGTCGCCGCGGTCCAGTAGGGGGTTGGACGACGGCAGGGATGTGATGTCATCCCCTCTGCACCCTCCTGTGCGACAGGAGGCTAAATGCCACAGGAAAAGATCTCAGTTCTGTTACCTAGCACACTTTCTGCACAGAAGACTACAGCCTACACTGGGGATACTCAACCTCACCCAGAAAGGGCCGTCGTGGGTGCAGGCTTTTGCTCCAACAAAGCAGTAACACACCTGATTCTACGAATCAAGATCCTTAGCAAAGAATGTAATGGTCGATGAGTGGAATCAGGTGTTTGCTTGTTTGGTTGGAACAAAAGCCTGCACCCACACCCGCCCCTTCTGAAAAAGATGGAGTATCCCTGGCCAACACCTTGAACACCTGAGCTCTCTCTACACACTTCCATCCTCCACATGTTTACCTGGAGCTTGCAGGTACTGCAGGAAACTGTTGTTTGTTGTTTTTGTGGCAGAAATAGATTCCATCTGTGGGCACAAGGTATCTAATTTTAGAACAAGTGAGATTTATGAAGCATATGAATGCTGATGTTGGCTCAGTATCCTGAATATTTTAGCATAGCATTTTAACTCAACACGGGAGGATTATTCAGTGATACTGTATAGGCCTACTGTAATCTCATATACGAAATAGTCATAGATGAAGATAACGCCTAAAACACAAAAAGCAAAATAGCCAAATTATGTGCGTGTGAATAGGTATTCCGACTGGTGTGAGTGCACTGGCGTCATACTAACAGTCTTCACATGCCTAGGGGTGGGAGGGAGGCACCTGTGCTTCAGTGAGAGTAAAGAAAAACTGGATCGAAGCAGAGATGCAGGCGGCCCCTCTGTTGGACAATATTCTACAGCAGGGCTACAGTATGGAGTGCACTCATTCATCATTTAATTTCAAGGATGTCTCATTCTTACCTGAGATAAAGAGAGAGGAGTGAGTAAAGTATAACGGGCCTCTGTTTGGATGGAAGGGCAGAAAGACAACTGATAAACAACTGCAACTGCACGGGCCTCGTTTTTAACTGCGAGTCTGAGAGGAGTAAAAGCACTCAGGATGTTTACTCCACAGAGGAAATCAGCAGGAATTCCAGAGAAAAAGTCCCTCTGCTCAAGGTTTAGTTCAGAAGGATTAGAAGACTGATGATGTAGGACTCCCCCACCCCCCACCTTTTTTTATCCATCCGGAAGGTTCCTGCCCACATCCACTTATCCATAGAAGTCTTCCCGACTTCCCGATTGTGTCGACAGCTTTGCCTCCTGAAAATATTTTTCACTGAAGTGCCAAGTATGCCATATGTACCCGACATATCGCGTAGATCTTAGGATTTAATAGGCCCTCTTGGATTCTATTATGCTAAAAGTACATCCCCTGTTTGGTAGTTTACAGCCTCAGCCAAGTGTTGTACCCACAAAAACATTTCATTACACCCTGTTTACGGAGCCGCGCCAAGTTCCTCTCGACACCATGAAAATACGGCTGGCCTCTGGTTTACAGCTTTCATGATTATGAGCTTCTATTATCTATACGGGTGTTTCTGTATCAATTCAAGATACCTTGCAACAGAGTTTTAAGACAACAACGTGTGTAAACGACACAGCGCAGGGCACATGACAGGGACAGATATTATAACACTCATACTGTAAAGCCGTAGACCTAATCCCTAAATCCATTTATAAGCATGCTTTACATACAATGTTGTTGTGCGGCAGTGAACAGCTTTGTTTAAGGCAGAAATGCGTGCCAGCACAAAGGATTTCCATGCTCCGTTTGACCTGAAAGGAGCATTTCAAATCCAAATTCTAGGATGCTCCCTTTATTAACCAACAGTGTCTATTCTCATCCAAAAGGCTATACGTTTCATTTTTATCTATTTTTAAAATAAAAACATTTGACATGTCATTTTTATCACATGATCTCATGTGCATGCTATCTGGGGGCTCATCACTGGTGTTTCCCCTTCTGTTACTCTGTAAAGCATCTCTGTTACAGTCTTCTGTGAAAAGCGCGATACAAACATAATTTAATTTAATTTCATGTCTCTGTTCGCAGCAAACTAGACAAGCGCTGTGCCATTTATGAAGCAAATTGTCAAACGACACTCTCTATTAGTGTTTTTGTAAAATACACACAGACGGATGCACACACTAGACTGCAACAACTTGTACTCCCGTCTTAATTATAGATGGCCTCCCCAGGACTGTTTAGGACCTTTTTCCTCATGATCTATTATTAAATGTACCACCTCTGTTCAAATTGACTTGCCACGTCGGAGATTTTGATAAATTGTTCATGCGGTTAGATAGATAAGAGAGCTCAGGAGAAAACACAGTTTTGGTTCAGTCCTGCATCTCTGGCTGTGGGCGCTAAACTGTTAAGCTAAGAATGAACTTTAACTCACTGGATGCAATTACCCAGGATGCACTCCAAGCAGCAAACAATGTAGCTGATAACTCCAAGGCTAAGAGGCTGCACATCGTGAAAGTAGTCTGGACGGTATTAAAAGCAAATAAAGACAACAAATAACATCTATTTATGAGCACTGGGTGAAACTAGGAAGTTTTGCAACAGAATTTCTGCCAGAAAAAAGGAGGGGGCACTAATTCCGCATGCAGTTTTACGTGCTTATTGGATCCATTATATTGCTGCTGGAGCTATACTGTATTCCTTCACCAGGTGTCAGCCATTCCGTGCTCTGCAGTGTACGTTCTCTTCCAGTCATACTACACTACACAACATTTACAATTCCCAAGGTTCCAGGTTTTTATGGTTCTTGTGAATATTTTGTTGTAGTGAGAGCATTCATTGTTTGGGCCTTACTTGCTGGCATGTGTAGAGCCATGGGAACAGTCAGCCATGTTCTCCAGGTTTTGCAGACAGTAACTCTTAAGCTATGAGCAGAACTCTTCAAAACAAAATCAATGATGAAGACCTGGGTCTTTTCTGTGGACAAATAAAATCAAACCAACGATCACCAAATCACTCTGCTTCATCTCCCGTATGCCACACTGCTCTCAATTAATCATTTAATTAATTTCATTATTGTTTCTTGGAAATAAACAAATAACAAATAAATGAAGCAAGATAATGTATTAAGGAGATGTGAACACTTTTTTACTCTAATTACATGACACATTGTTTTCTGTTTTGAGAAGGAACCTATTTTGTAAGAACCTCCCTCCTTTTTTTTCATAACCCAACATGACCCCAAGCCATATACCCCCACCTGCCCTGAACCACCCACCAAATTATACCTGCCCAGTCATAATCCTTCTACCACTGCAATGTTTTTTTTTTGGGAACTCAGGAGGGCACACACCAACACAATCATCCTTGAAGCACCTACAGCTGGGTTATTGTGCTTTTAACTCTGCAATTCATCATCTGAGCACCATAGAGGTTATTACATCCCACGGAACTGACTGGCATAATCACCGCACCGATGGGGCATGGAGGCTGGTACAACCTGACCACGTGCCTGAAGGTCTTGTCTTCAAATCACAGATGGTACATTGCTTTTATACACACTCGCTGCAGAAACATGGAGAACACGCACACAGCATTTGTAAACATGTGAGGTGTAAACATCGGAGCAGGGAAACGTGCATAAGGATAGCTCTTACACAAATAATTACAGTATGTATTCGTGAAACATCTGTTCATCGTGCTGCATGGACAGCTGCCGTATGGATGGAGCTGACTGTCAAGTCTATGAAAGTATTTACGCAATCGCAAATTGCACTCACCGTGGCTCGACGGCTGAAAACAGTTATTTTGACCTATGCTGTGGAATGCAAGCTTGTTTTTAACTCAGGAAATGAAATATTTGAAAAGATTTCTATTCTCCATACAGTGGAGTACATCACCCTACATTACTCCAGAGAATCACAGCTAGCTTTCTACCCTGGTGTTTGACAAACCAATTACACACAGACATACAGTAACTCTCTCTCTCTCTCTAGATGATTATATATCATCTTTATTGAGTGACTTCACCACTATCATATCTGCATCTTATAATTGTATAAATAGCGCTGTCTTCCACTGAGGGCTGGTGGTGGTGGGCCATTAAAGAACCAGGGGCATGACCTAGAGAAGATCTGGATAGGAAAGAAGAAGAAAAACAACCCTGAAAAGCCAGTCCTGACCCACTCAGAGAGGGAATTGTGGCTCTCATTCAGTGTCGACATGGACAACCCCAGCTGGGAAGAGGGTAGAGTGTATAAATTAAGCCAGACTCAAGCAGACTACACAGGCCAGGCTAATCCTGCTCCCGGAGAGCCACTGGATCTGCTGGCTTTCCTTTTGACCACAAAACCAGGAAGCCATTTAACCCAGAGAAATCAGCTGATGAGAGTTAACAGTGTCATCCTTACATTCCTTAATTGAACTTTAATTGATTTCTTGCATGTTGTGGAACAATAACAGCCAGCAGTTTGCTCAGGCCTGCTTTTACCTGGTCGTCTCTGTAATAATGCACAGGGGAGTCACATCCCAATTGGAGCATTATTCAGGACACAAAAAAGTCACACTCATAACTACGGGGTGAAAGTCAAACAACATTGGAAACAATAGTTTTTGTACAAAGAGAATTTTGTTGGGAAATTTCAGGCCTGCGTGTGTGAATGGCATTTGTATGTGTGTGTGTATGTATGTGTGTGTGTGTGTGTGTGTGTGTGTGTGTGTGTGTGAGAGAGTGAGTGTGAGTGTATGTGTGTGTGTGTGTGTGTGTGTGAGAGAGTGTGTGTGAGTGTATGTGTGTGTGCGTGTGTCTATGTATGTGTGTGCGCACCTGTCTGTGTATGTGTATGTATCTATGTGTGTGTGCATGCGTGCATCTGTGTGGGAATGTGTGTTAAAAAAAGACGTAAACTGTGAAGAATTAATTAGCACAGGGACATCCATCTGGGGGGAAGGAAATGGGGAGTGTTGGTGGCAGTCCATAATGGAGTTTAATTAAGTCTCCAGCTTTATAAACATGTCAGAGACAGCCATCAGCATTATGTTTAGTACTAACAAGGCAAACGGCATATTGGTGGTAAAATAAATAAAAAAAGATCTATGCCATAGCAATCAATTCATTATCACTTAGGACGAGTCCTTGGAACAAGGTTTTGTAAATGTTCCAATTGGCACTGTCTGCTGGAAAAGACACAAATATTGAAGTGCAGATAAAAAGTAAGTATACTTCACTGTATAGTTCTGAACGGATCTCTCATACACTTCATTCTAAATTTAATTTTTATATTTAACGATTTTAGATTAAGAGAATCGTATCTACTGTACTTATTGTACGTACGTTGAAATATGAAGAACGTCTCCCTAACATGCAGATTCGCCGATACGCGAACAGCGGAGCTGATAACTGGACGGAGACGGGCGATCGATCGGTGGATTGATGAGACCGAAAGTTTAGATGTAGTCGGGTCAGACAGCCTCGCGTGTGTTTATAGCGGTGGCAGTTGCTAGGAAACCAGCCATGTGAAATGCAGTGACAGAATGTCGCACGTCCCACTTCTCTGGCAGCTAAGGCACTGCCACACGGTGCACCAGGCTCTCGGCTGAGACACTTAGCAGCCTCGTCTGAAACGCGGGCACATTGTTTCATCCAGTGTCCCCGAAGATGTACTGCAGTAGATGAAGTGATTTCACTCCGGATGAACAGTCTGAAAAAGCACTATAGCTCTCAGCCTGTAGAGTTTCAACTGTTTGTGTTTTGACAGAAATGGAGAGGGCATCTGTTCAAACATTGTTTTTCTTTTCCGGTTTTTCTAGGTTTATATATATATATTGTACTGAGCTTTATTATTATTATTATTATTATTATTATTATTATTTCCAGTAGTAGTAGAAATCGTAGAAATATTAGTAGTAGTAGTAGTATGGGTAGAAATAGTAGTAGTAACAGTAATAGAGGTAGTAGATGTATTAGTGATAGTAGTGACAGTAGTAGTAGTAGTAGTAGTAGTAGTAAGAATATAATTAGCAGTGGTAGGAGTATATTCACATTCTTCTAGCAAATTATATTACTGCAATGAAGCTGACCTCATTGCATTGCAAAGGACACATACTCCTGCATTTTCAGACTTTCAGCAAACCACATAGAGATCAATGTGTATCACCTCCTCACTCATACTCCTGCTGATATGCCCAGGGTAAGACAATCACTGCTTTGGCAAAATGAGCTGAGCAGTGTGGAGCCATCAGACTCTTTATCTAAAACACACACGGTACACAAAATCCCTTTTTTTGTACTTTAGAAGTTTAACGACAGTTCGGAGGCTCTCAAATTCTTTGAAATAATAAAATGTGGCAGATTGATATGCCACATAGATCTCTGGATGAAGCTGCCTACAGGCCCAGCTTCAAAGACGGTTCCTAAGGACAGCCGGTTGCCTTGGCGATATGTTTGCCGTGTGTCCCCTGCGAGGCCTCTCAGTCACAGAGATGATGACATGCAGGAGATTCCCAGAGCATCAGTACCGTATGTCATCTCATAAGTTATTCATGCCTGTGCCTGTGTAGCTGTCACAGCTATTATTTGATTGGGGAACAAAATGATTTATTAAAGACATATCGTGAATAATTCTTGCATAAGTAATAACGATGATGGCAATAATAACGATTCAAGAATTCAGCGCCACGCTGGGAAATTCCTTTGCGCATTACAAAAAATAATAATACTAATGTAGGATATATGTAAGGAATAAATTAGGTCAACCAGTGCGTTCTCTTTACAGACAAGCCTGGAGGTCTATGTCTACTGTATGTTTGGCAATGATGGATGTAATGCCATTTTGTTTTTATTTTTCGCAAAATGCCTATTTCATGCCATACAAAATTATTTCTACTACATCAATGGGTGGGGACATTGATGCTGCTGTAAAGCATTAATGCTTCAGATATGAAACTGTACACTTAGCACAGTTGTACTAGTACAGTATGTGTACAAAATGTCCATCTGCTGACCTAATAATCAAGAACATTTGGACACAGTCAAGTTGAGGTGCTCACCATGAATGCAAATCAGATTTTCAGCTAAAATAGATACACATTCATTATTCAACATAATACATTTTTAAAAAATCATTGAACTACCAAATGCTGTGGTCTACCCATCAGTCAGACAATAGAATATTTCTGAAGTGACAGCAAATCAGTACTTAAATTGTTCAAGATGAATAAAAGTGGTATCTTTACTTTATAGCAGAACAAATATGATTTTGGCTTCAGAGAAAACACTTCACAGAACTTTTTTTCGGGGCATATTTGTACATAACACAAAGGGAGTGAAAGCAAAAAGTCTAATTCCATTTCATCCCATGCGTCAATGTCTTTTTTTATGAAGTTGTCAAAGGGAAGACGGTGGAATTTATAATAACATCTGCGTTTCCTTTTCTCACTTCTCATTTCTCATTTGGGAAAGGACATGTTCAACTTGGCATCAAAGGAAAAAAACAAACAACATCATAGGCATGACTAGCCACAATTATTGATGAGTTATTTGACAAAAGCTGACAACTGAAATGTCACTCTGGAAAGCACTGTGATGGAGAAACGGTGGGCCTCCTTTCGGGAGAATACAAGGTGGCAGCATTTTGATTCAGCATTAGCTACAGCCTATCAAACGTAATTCAACAGAAGCACTGGGGGCCATTCGGACTGCGGCTCGATCAGAGACTCAGATCTAACTAACATCATTGCCATGCTCCATATCTGCTGGTCCCAACCACCACTGAGGAAAATGAAGTAAGTCACATCAACCCCTCAATTTTCCTTGAGGGAATAATCTTGCACCAAAACACTACACTATATATCTCTCTACTTGGACTGCCTATTTTACCAGATAACCAAACTACTTCTGCCTGTGAGCTGCCTGCCCAGTTTATCATTTGCTCTGCTAGATCCCTCATTACATTTGTGTACCCTTTCACGCTCTCTTGAGGATTACACCGAGCCAGCCGGGGTGTGATGGGCACCCCCTCATTTCTGTGTTTTTCATCCCACTGGGGAGTTTCTTACCTCAGTATCTCATTGTTTGGGGGTTCGGTTCTGGGCTTTTCGGCCCAATTTTCTTTCGTATTCTCACTGCAAAGCATCTTTGTGGCAAACAGGGAAATGTAGTGATAAGTAAACTACACCAATGCAACACTTTACATGACATTTTCCCCCATTTTCTTCCTCGATTTGGGACCGCCGTATGGTTCTCAAACTATTCCTGGAAGCAGCCCTGTTCATGCATCATAAATGAACATTTCCGAAGTGTCATTCACATTCCCATATGGGAAAAGGCCTGGGAAATCTTTTCCCAACATGGCATTCCATGTTGGATAAGCGGTGTCTCATACCCTTGGGCAACAATCCAGTTCATTTTATAAGCATCATTTAATAATTAAGAATTATTCTAGAGAGTGGAAGCCAAATTTGTCAATCTAAGTTATTCATTAGCATTTATAGAACATGGTGCCTTGAGGCCCAGAAGGCAGTGCGGTTTGCTAAAGGTACGCTAACCTCAGGGCCTCGAGTAGCACTGCTAGCTGAAGCTCTGCTTCTTGTCCATGTACACTCTTGCCATCTGTGCACAAAATTATTATATAGTTTATATATACTTTATATAATTTCATTTAATCAAATTATTTTATATGTCCTATGGTGGATTAGCAACCTGTCCAGTGTATATTCCTGCCTCTCTCCCAATGCATGCTGGATAGTGCATCCCATGACCCTGATCAGGAATAAACCGGTAAGATAATAGACGGAGGGATGGAAATATCTTTATTAAATTATTTTTATATACTCCATTTCCCTAGATTTAATTTCCCTTAGTCTCTGTTTCTATGGTGGTCACTCTTGAGTATTGTTTAATGAGATCTACGGTATGCGAGCCGAGCCAAGACAAATTCATTGTAAGCGCAAACTTATCTGGCCAATGAATCTGAATCTGATTCTTATCTATTGAGTCTTATTAACCCTCCAAAATCAAAAGTACCCACTCCACAGCAGTGTGAGCTGAGACTGGCACTGCGGGGGGCAGCAGGACTGCTCATGGGGGGTCATCCCAAAATGGAGGGTCCGGCTCAGCAATGTGTTCACAGCCTTACCACACAAACAGGATCCTGCTCCCGCTACACAGCATCTACAGTGGACGTGAGCTGGGGGGTATTTTTTAAGAAATAAACAAACAAACAAACAAACAGCGGCTGGCTTTTCTGTAAAAATGTGCACTCCATTTTGTAGAATGGTTTAGAATGGTGATATGTTGTTTCAAACTGGGGAAAAAGTGAAATGGACAGCATTTATTGTTTTTTTTCTGTCTTTGTTTTAAATCCCCCCCACTCCTCTACCACAGGCATCTACACATTGTATCGGTGTCATAATTTGGGCAGAAATCCATTCTTGAAAGGAACAAAGGCTGGAGGTGAGGGCTATAATATTGGGACAGAGCACCTCTGCGGTTTAATGCGCGGCAGCATGCAGTTGGCTGGGATTACTCCCGGACATCTGTGGGGATTAGTGTGTTATCCAGGCAGGGACCCCCAGGGATCAATCCCGTTTGGAGCAGAGCGAGCCGGCTTTGCTGCCCCTGTCTGAGCGGAGCCCACAGCCCTCAGAACCGCATATACATTCACATGAAATTAACATGTTCTCCTACAGCACTCAGTATCATTTGGTGAAAGATTAGGGACATACACTCAGTGAGTGACCACTTTATTAGCTATAGGTCCTCATTTTGGATTTATTGCTGTAGTCCATCCACTTTACGGTAAGATTAATAAATGCGTTGTGTTCAGAAATGCTCTTCTGCATACCGCAGTTGTAACACGTGATTATTTGATTCTGATGTTCGGTCCATGTCAGCACGATTTTGGGGATTGATTTGCTGCCACATGATTGGCTGATTAGATATTTTCATTAACAAGCTGGTGTACGGGACAACCTAAATAGTGATCACAGAGTGTACATTTTCTATTACATTACATTACATTATTGGCATTTGGCAGACGCTCTTATCCAGAGCGACGTACAACAAAGTGCATACCCATAACCAGGGATAAGTTAGCTGAAAGACCCTAGAGGGAAGTACAATTTCAACTGCTACCTGTACAACAAAGATAAGGACAAGGGCCTTTTTTTTTCCCTTTTTTTTTTTGAACAAACAAACAAACAGAGCAAAAGTGACCAAAGTTAACTATCCAAACACTGCTTACCTAGCCAACTAAAAATACCGATACACAAAGCAAGTCACAGAGACAACAATTAAGGTTCACAGGGAGGTAGGGAGGGATGGGGAGAGGTGCTGCTTGAAGAGGTGTGTCTTCAGCTTGCGCTTGAAGGTGGGGAGAGATTCTATAGTTCTGACCTCAACGGGGAGTTCGTTCCACCACCGTGGAGCCAGAACAGACAGTAGTCGTGAGTGTGAGGAGGAGGTTCTGAGAGGGGGAGGTGCCAAGCGGCCTGTGGAGGCTGAACGAAGAGGTCTGGCAGGGGTGTAGGGTCTGATGATTTTTTGCAGATAAGCTGGGGAAGACCCTTTAACTGCTTGGAAGGCTAGCACCAATGCTAGAGCCATGGATTCATATAGTGGCAGACAGTTACACTTTTTTTGATGGTACAGCAGGGAAGAGTATGATTTCACCGATTAGTTCCCTCCTCTCTGGTTGAAGGTGTGTTAATCAGTGAAATCAGCAGGTGTAGTGATTGGTTGGAATGAAAACCTGCATACTTTCTGCCCTCCATGACACATGATTGGGCAGCACTTTGGTACAGAATAAACTGCAGATCCACACACAGTACAGATGTGCAGGTAAGCATAGGTATCGCAAAATCTTTGAGTCACATTATATGATGTTGGGCCACCATATATACCGAAGAGAACACAGCCTCTTTGGACTGTGGAAGATAATCCACCATGTTTGTAATACAACACCACTCTTCCATAAGCAACTAAATCAACTCATGCTTAGTTGACATAAGTGCAAAGTGCTGTCCCAGGAATATTTCATAAATGCTTCATCGAGGTCAGATCTGGTGACTGAGAAGGGCATGAAGAAATCACCTTCTCACAACCAATGCTTCTCCTCTCTCTGAACTCATTATTCCTGAGCCATTTTGAAAGCATTGAATGCTTTCACTGCACATTCAATAAAGTGCAAACTGAACTCCCATTAACCCTGGATTGCATCCTGTGGTTTATGGGAATTGTAGTGAAAAAAAGAAGTAAAGAATGTGCTCTCTTCAACACATTTCTCAGTTCAGTTTCTTTCCATCCTTTCTTCGTTTTTTTGCCAGCCTTGTAATGTCAACAGCAGTAAGTTATAATCCACGATCTGCTCATTTATTATTGAACTTGTGTTTAATAAGTGATAGTTTATATAACACAAGCCCCAAAAAATCAGCAGAGTTGAGAGCTCTCCATCCAGGCTTCCCCCTCCGCACACACGATCTCTGCCCGTGTTTATTTTAGGAACCCCGAGGCTGGATATGAAACATGATCTCCAAGGAGATGTTTGCTGTATGCGTGCATGTTCACGTGTGTGTTTGCGTGTGCGATGCGGGTACAGTATGCATGTACAGTATGTGGGAGCGCATACTCTCGCTCGCCTGATCGATCCGCCCTATGCATGTGACAATGAGCAGTATGTAACACATCTATGGCCTGAAGCACATTAGCTCGAAACTTCATAATGGAAATGTGAGTGCAGAAACAGGTGGAGTTATGAACAGCATAAAAACCAGAGCTTAAAAATTCTGAAACTGACTTCAGTGTGGATTTTCACAAAACAATCTGCAGTTGGACCGATGGCAAATTTCCAAATATTGTTCCACGTGCAGCGTTTCTCTCTTCTTACCGTTTCTTCTTCTTCTTCTTCTTTCTTCTTCTGTGAAGAGCCCCTCGGGATCCAAGGCTGGGCTTTGCGTGATTTAAAATGGCAGATTGCTCACACTGGAGGGCCAGGCCAGTGTGAGCTGTGGGCTGGGAGTCTTGATTCCTGTCAGGGAGAGAAAGGAGCTTTAATTTCATGCTGAGGAATGCACGCTGTCTCTTTGGAGATAGGGACTTTGGCAGTACACTGCCAGGGGATCTTTAAGGGATTCTCTCTCTCAGAACTATATCTCCGTATAGCCTGTATTCTAACAGAAGCGGTCTTGCTGGTGCATAGTTACAGTGCTATGCACTAGGAGGCATTTTAATTTTGAATGACATCTGTTTGAGAGTTCAAACCACCAGTAGTTTGAAGAGGTTGGCACCTATAGTTTGTCCATCCATCCAGTTTCTAATCCGCTTATTCCTGGTCAAGGTTGTGGGGGTGCTGGGTTCTATCCCAGCATGCATTGGGCGAAACACAGGAATACACCCTGGATAGGGCACACACAACACTAACTCACTCTCACACACACACACACACACACACACAGGGGGCAATATAGAGTCAATTTTAGGTAAGCAGATCTGCATATCTTTGAACTGTGGGAGGAAACCAGACAGTATGTCCCAATAGTATGGACACTGGGCTTGCAACAAGTTTGTGGGATGCTATTTCTCCAGTAAAATGTCTGCCTGTATCAATGCACATAATTTCTAATCATAGCAGCCTTGTAGCTCAGATTTTATGTACATTAAAATTTTGAAGACTCTGATATACGATAAAAATCTGATGTATAAGATTTAAGCTCATTCTCCTGCTATTGTATAATCTATTAGTACTCAGACCATCAGGTCATACTGTTGGTTCACACTTTATATTTGATCTCATTCAGAAAGTGACTGAGTCACCTTAGCACAGTGTATCTATAGCGTAGCTGTGCATTCTTTCCTGATGTCGTTTGCCTTCACAACGCTGGGACCACTTTGAAGGAAAGTATCTGCCAAACCAGTGAATGTAAACAGCAGTGTTCAAGCCTGCTTGCTTGCTTGCATGTGAAGAGAACACTTTTAATCTGAGCCAATTTGACAGTGTTGTGATCTGATAATCCCTCTCAAATTTATTCAAGTCTGTTCAGAGCACGTCTGGCATATCAACAATTACATTGCGAAAGCAGTTAACTATTGAAAAATATGATTTTAAGAGCTGAAGGTTCCCTGTGACACCAGGCTTGCTGTGAGCAATGAGAAACACGGTAATGTACTGTAAGCCGGCAGGGTGAAAGTACTGTATCTGTATCACTAACCGGCAGAGCTGCTGGTGGGTGGACTGCCCTGAAGTGACCATCAGAACAGGCCATTTAACCACAAAACCTACTTTGCTGTTCCCATCCAAGACTGCAGATCCTAAACATCCACTCAGTGACCACTTTACCACCGCTTGTTATTGCAAATATTTCATCATGTGGCAGCAACTAAATGCATAAAAGCATGCAGATGTGGTCAAGGGGTTCAGTTCTTTGACAGACCAAATGTCAGAATGGAGAAGAAATGTGACTTTGACCGTGGAATGATTGCTGGTGCCAGGCAGGGTGGTTTGAATATCTGAAAAACTGCTGATCTCCTGGGACTGATGCACAACAGTCTCTAGAGTTTTCGGAGAACAGTGCATCATCTGAAGACACAATGTGTCAAACAAAAGACTTAAGTCTAAAAAATAACTCTAATAAATACATAATAAAGTGCTCACTGAGTGTATACACTGAGGTCCGTAAGTATTTGGACAGTGACACGGTTTTAGAGGGCAGTAATTCCTTCATGGTTTACTCTAAATGGATGTGATTACCCTTAAATTAAAGTGCAGGCAGCTTTAATTGGAGGGTATTTTCATCCATATGGAGTGAACCGTGAAGGAATTACAGCCCTCTAAAATCATGACACTGTCCAAACACTTACGGACCTCTCTGCACATGAGGAGAAACATCTACCAAAAAGGTTGGGAGTTTTCTTATAGAGCACGTATGTATGACAAAATGACTAAATAACCAAAGAAAAAGAAACTGTAATTGAACAACGTGCTATATACAGTATGCCATGGTTTTCTGAAAAATGTGAGTGGACTCTTTTCACATTTATTTCTGACAGGGAAATGGAGAGGGCCATACACGTGGCTAGTTTAAACATCCCACACGAGCTTCCGCTTCTCTCTACACCGACGTGGGTGTCAAAAAGCTCCACGTAGGAGGCAAAATGGATACAGCAATATGATTTTATTCGTCATGATGTGAAATACATATGTAGAATTGTTTCAAATTAGAAGTGCTCGTTGAACTCCATCAGTAACGTTATGAGGAAGATCAGGTTTTAATGACAGAAATTAAGTGAAGACAGTATTTTACCCATGGTTCAGTTTTCCATGAAGGACTCAGAGGGATATGAATGCATAGCCAGGTTTATTTTTATACTGTGTACTGAAAAGCTGTAACACTGAGGCAAGGATTTTAATCTGGCCTTTAAAACATTCATAAGGCTATAAAAAAAATCACCAGCAGCATTTTTTGCACAGCATTCAAATTAAATGCTTGGTAATGGCTTGAACTTACACACAAACTGCCTGACTGATTCCTAAGACTACAAAGTGAAGCCAGAAATTAAGATAAATCCACTGAAACATTTTGCTGGAGGTAAAACTGCTGAGAGACGTTTCGAGACATGTTTTTATTTTTATTTTATTTTTAAGGTCCACTTTTTATCTTTTTTTTTTCCATTGCAGCATGTTAGTTTTCATTTAAAGCTGTCATATTTCAAAGATTTGTATAAAACCAACTGCAGAGTGTTTGCATATCTCCATGTACAGAGAAAATCGTTGTCACATTAATACATATTTTAGAAGACTGATATCTGGAATCCTTGTTAAGGAACCAGCATGAAACTAGAAAACTACTGGATAAAATCTCAGGGTGATTTTTTTCCAATGCACCTCTGAACAGGGTGTTGGAATCCTTGCTTAGTTTAGACAACATCCAGATGTCTAATTCAACAAAATGTTGCTGCAGCAAGTACGTTTCATATGGTTGTTCAGTCATATGTCAGAGGCAACCTCATTTAAAGTGATACCAAAGCAAAATAGGACAGTGACAAGCCAAATAAATTGGAAAGCAAGGGACCAGTTTCACAGACACAGTTAAAGCTGCGTCTTGGACTAAACTGTCTTTTGTATAGAGAATCTCCATTCAAATTCAATTTAGTCTTGGACTAAACTGACTTTTTTATGGAGAATCTCCATTCAAATTCAATTTAGTCTTGGACTAGCCTTCATCAGGCCCAAAGTGTTAGCTGTAAATATCAATTGTTCATTCTTTTGGTTTGACTTCACAGTGATTTGTATAACAACAATTTAACATGTCTTACCCCTAAGCACACAGGCTGAATTGAATACGTACTTCTATACCCATGTCTGAAAGGGAAAGAGGTGAACACTTTAGTCCCAAGTCATCTAGTTTCCATGGAAACAACTTACAGGAGGTTGTATAATAATTATGCAACCAAGTGCTTTTTCACATTCAACTGACTTTATTTAGAAAGCAGGATCTCACTCATGCACATCTATCACAGTCTAAGCCTCGTGTTGGGATATGCATCTCACAAACAGTAGCAGTCACACAATCTAAGCATAAACCACAATTTTGTGGAAGAAGATACACATAAACTCTATATAATCATATAAACCACCAAATGACAAACCACCCACATGAAACAGAAATAATAACAAAATATTGGGATTTGGGTTGGGGGCGGGTGGCTACAGATATTACATGGGCTACATTTTACAGAACCTAGAAATCAGTTAAGGCTTATGACTGTAGAATTCCACGAGAGCAGGGTCAAATTTTTTGAATGTTATTTCATATCCTTTCTTCAAGTGCCCAATACCCTTCTACGAAATATCAATAAATATTTCATCCAAAGCGACTTACAGTTGATTAGACGAAGCAGGGGACAATCCTCCGTGGAGTAATGTGGGGTTAAGGGCCTTGCTCAAGCGTCCAACAGCTGCATGGATCTAATCGTGGAGACACCGGGGGCTTGAACCACTAACCGTCCCAGTAAAGCACCTTAGCCATACCACATTGGCCCAGGGGGGCTTGTCCCCTGCTTAGTCTAATCAACTGCAAGTCACTTTGGATAAAAGTGTCAGTTAAATAACAAGTTATTTATTTATTTCAAGTTACATCATTAATCAAACAGCAATACTGCTTCAAAATCTGCTGTAAAACATTTAGCTTGATTCAGTACACTCCAACAGCAGGAGTCACATCTCCATCTTATCTCTTATGTGGCTGTATGTGCTATGCCCTTCATTTATCTTTCTCTCTTCCTGCCTTTATTTCTCTCCATCCTTTCTTCTCTCTCTCTCTTATTTATTATGATGCTGTATGTAGGCTATGCTGTGCTCTTCGTTCCTCTCTTTCTCTCTCTTCCTATCTTTATTTCTCACCATCCTTCCCCTCTCTCTCTGTCTCTCGCTCTATCCCTCTCCATCCCACCCTTTCTCTCTTTTTCTCTTCCTTCTCCTCCACTTCTAACCCACTCAGAATATTCCTCACAGCTGCAGCCTGAGAAAGGTTCCGGCAGTGAGGTGGGAAAGAGGCCAGTTTAATGGCAGTTGAGCTGGGGTGACATTTGGCCCACCGCTGACACAGAAAGCTCAGGGGGCTTGATCCATGAAGGAGAAAGGCATAAGCGTGCTGTGAGGATTAAGCACATTTCAGAGTGCAGTCTCCCCTTTCTCTGTATCTCTGCCTCTCTTACCTCTGTCCATCTGTCTCTCCATCTCTCTCTGTCTGTCCGTCTCTCTCTCTCTCTCTCTCTCTCTCTCTCAGTCTGTCTATCTGTCTCTTTCTCTGTCCATCTCTGTCTCTCCATCTGTCTATCTCTCGCAGTCTGTCTATCTCTGTCTCTTTCTCTTTCTGTCTGTCTGTCCATCTGTCTCTCTCTCTCTCTTTCTGTCTGTCTGTCTCTGTGGCTGTTTGTTTCTGTCTCTCTGTCCATCTCTCTTTCTCAAGACAAAAAATATTGCCAATGAGGTGAGAGTTTTACTAATTTCAAGATTTGGCAATGGGGTATGAAAAGTTCACTTGTCAAGCAAACACCAGCTAATATTTTCTACCTGAGAGAAAAAACACTTAAGACTTTTTTTGCAGCGCAGTGCTGACACGACTTAACACTGCTGACCTGAGCACAGCTCCACACAGTTGACTTTCCACAGTTTTACACTACTACCCTGGCCAAACTGACTGGGAGCTTCCTCTTGGGTTTACAGATTATTGCCACAGGAATAATACATGAATTCATCCATTTATTTCATCTGAAGGGCACTGGGAACATCTTTGAATGATTTCCTTTTTTTTTTTAATGCACCGACAGGGAACTATAGAGGCAGGTTTGTCTACATAAACCCATCATGACCCCTAAAGGAAATGCATTCATATTCTTTTTTTTGTTTTTCTATTAAATTCATATCAGGGTAGTGTTCTAATAGCATCACAATATCCAGTGGGATTACATGTCAAAGGAATTTTAGTCGACATGTTTCTGTTATTATTACAAAGATGACATACCTTGGGCAGACACTGTTGCGCCTTTGCTCTGTATTTCAGGAAGAAAAAAAAAACAACATCTGTGGTATTTCCCAGTGGAGACATGGTCTCATCTTAAACTAGATCACATCGCCAAGCTCCGTCAGACTTACACACTATAAGTGTATCAGTGGGCCAGCACAGAGGTCTCCAGAGGACGAACTCTGATTGTGTTTTACTTTCCACGGTACATTACTTTGATGCCTTTTTAATGCCGGCTCAAAGACAGTCCAATTCCAACTTTAACAGCGCCAGAGTCAGGTGTGAATGTGACAAGCTATTCTCTGTTGCACGGTATGTGGACTTACAAGCAAAAGGTCCGCTTGGAAAGACCGCGGACGATCAACGCAGAAGTGTGAACCCAGCCGCAGATTAATTCTCTCTAATATTACAAAGCTCTTTTCATGTTCGCACTCTACCCGGGGGAGGGGGAGTGGCTGCTGTCCTTTCTGGATCAGCAAGGCTCCTGCCATTTGCATCGGAATTGGCTCCACGGTTGGTTTTTAACTTGTAAAAACAATTGATAGCAACCACTCTAGCTAGAGTTTAGAAACCGAGGCTTCAGTGTTGCACGCGCCAATTACAAGATTCAAATTACAATGTCTGTATTTTCGACGTTAAAGTTCTGACTGATCCCTATTTTCAAAGGCTTTGTTTCTCTGAGTTTCAACTATACCGTACAGTCATTCAAAAATAATAACAGTTTTATTCCGTTAAGCTGTGAACCATAATCATTTTCACATGCAAGCGTTTTATCGCACCCTCATTTTACCGCTACTGCCACTTATCACCAACTTTAGCCTTAAAAAAATGTTTTTAACATAACCACTGAATATGTAACAGAGTACTTATAATGCATTAATACCCACCTCTATCTAATATACTTAGTCAACAGCTTTCAAGTTCTCTGAACTGTTAACACATTATTATTTCAACTTACAGTTCTTTTTGAAAAGCACAAGATAGATCTTTTGTAGTTTCGTACAACATGGGCCCCGATTCCTCTGGTGTGTGAGTACATTGCATCACACACAGCCTTGAATCCTTCTGCATCACAGTAAATTGGTTAGCAAATCCCACCATCGCAAGTTATCCAATCTAAATCTGCATGCTATTGGTTGATGAGTTGCCAAGTGGGGGGTGAGTAAAGTTGCACTGAAAATCGATGCATTCCCAGTGTATTTCCACTTTCCCATTCCCAGTCTGTTCACAGCTCAGAGCTTTTGCAATCTCAAAACACATCCTCATCATTGTTCATGGTCTATCTGAGCAGATGCTCCAGGACCTGTGGACTTTTTGATATAAAAAAAAAGACCACCAACCATATTTCAAAATGCATGGAATCTATATCTATTCCATAAATTTCACCACATGCAGTACCATGTAATTCCAATGGAGGAAAGAAGGGTGAAACTGATGTAGGATTAGATGCTTATATAAGTAGACCCATCACATAATTAAATATTAAGTGTTTACACAGTTTAAAGCATTTTTAATAATGGTGGTTTTAATGTTGTGACTGTCGTACACAACATTGTCTGACTGTATATTCTCATTATTGTGGAGCCCCCATCCTGTAATTATGATTGCAAATATGTGAAAGTGCACCACAGTCTGATTGACTGTCGCTGCACAAACAACTTTCCCCAACTGCACTTTGGTATTTTTTGGTACTCATTTTTTGTGGAAGTGTAGTGGGGATGCCTGTCCTGATAAGAAGTAAACCATAAGATGGCCACTTCTTAAGTTTTTATCCAGGGGCAGCACCTGTACCCGCGGAATCCGGCCTCAGACCTCTGCGCAGGCAGTAAATTCAGCCTGAGTCCCGGTTAATGCCAGCGTTGCTGCTCAGGTGTTCCTGGATTCAGAGAGATCAAAGGCTTCGGGAACCTCTGCTTCCCACGGCGCGAAGCTTCTTTGCCTGTCCTCTCCGGCTGATCCCGAACTCTCAAAGGAACGCTGAATCAGGGAACGCCGTCAGGAAATCTAAAGGAGACACCGCAAAGTTAGTTTCAAATCAAAGTTAGTTTTAAATCCTGCTCAGTCCCCCCTTGCAAAATGGAGCAGGAAAGAGGAAGGGCTGTGTGTGGACTTGCACAGACTGACATCCGAAGGGGGACCTTTGAGTTTCCAGAACTTCAGTGTTTTGATTATTATTAATTACTACTATTGCAATTACATGGGAGCATTTTTCATTAGCTACAGTGAACAGACTCTATGGGCCAGTTTCAAGCCTAGTCCTAGACTAAATTAATTTTTCAATGGAGATTCCCCCGATTTGTAGTTGTATTTTTGCCATAATGAAATTCAAGCAAATCCATATGTCCAGATATTTAGTGCCCTTGATGAAGGAACTCATCATCATAACATTTAGCTTAATCATAACAATTATTATTATTATTATTATTATTATTATTATTACTATTATTATTATTGTTGTTATAGAATGTATTGGTAGTAGAGGTGAGTGAATTAAAATATTTAATTATTTTCAATATTTCCTGTTCTTTACATATTTTCAAAGCTACAATTATATCAGAATGGCTGTGTAAGCCATTTAAATTCCTTCATATTAAAATATCCTGAGGAACAATAGCTATAATAAAAAAACGGTGGATCTGTGAAACTATAATGTGGGATTTTAGAAAAGCAGAGAAGCAAGCCAGCCCTTACAGGCAACAGAGAGTGGCGCAGACACTGCCGTGAATATGGAAGCTTTGTTAATAAGGTGTGACTGCTTCACAAAATGGAGAAAAGCAGAAATGCCGACATAGCACTTAAAAGCCTATATCCTCAGATGTGGTGAAGAGGGGCTGAGAGGGAGTCTTCCAATACCCCCCTCTTTCTCTCTCTCTTTCTCTTTCTCTCTCTCTCTCTCTCTCTCACTGCTCACTTCAGCAATTCTGTTATTCAATTTGTTTAGAATTATCACCTTTTGAACAAGAAGCTGTTATCTCCCAAAAAGGGATATATGCATTGCATTTAAGTGAATTTCATCGATACCTCAAAGAATATGGCAGTAATGGTTCCCCTGCCCGGTGATCAGAACTTACAGTGAGTGAGTGTGTGTGTGTGTGTGTGTGTGTGTGTGTTTATGATGAAGCCTATAGAAGAATGCACCACAGCCTGTGCAGTAGAGATATGATATTTACTGACTATGAGCAGACAGAGAGATGATAAGTGTTCATACATATCTTACACTGGAGCTGGGACACAGCTAGTGTATATGAGCACCATGATTATTTAACCAGGGATATTTTCCCCTTTAACCAGGGATATTTCCCCTTTAACCAGAGATATTACCCCTTTAACCAGGGATATTTCCTTCTTTAACCAGGGATATTTCCCCTTTAACCAGGGATATTTCCCCTTTAACCAGAGATATTACCCCTTTAACCAGGGATATTTCCCCCTTTAACCACAGGTATTTCCCCTTTAACCAGGGATATTTTCCCCTTTAACCAGGGATATTCCCCCTTTAACCAGGGATATTTCCCCTTTAACCAGGGATATTTCCCCCTTTAGCCAGGGAAATTCCCCCTTTAACCAGGGATATTCCCCCTTTAACCAGGGATATTCCCCAGGTTAAAATCCACTCCAAAATTAAGATGAGCATGGATGGTGGTATGGAAGTTTAACAATACGGGTAATGCTAATGAGCTATATTTTATGCTAAAAAAGATAGCGAGAACTAAGAGAATTACTTGGAATTGGAATTAAGAGAATTACCTGGAAATAGTACAAATGACACTAAAGTTTCTAAAATAGTTTTTTGGCTACAAAGTGTCAACTTGGCTGATTCCAATGGATCATTGTTAAGGTACTAACTTCTCCACACTTTGAGAATTGAGCGATGGCTCAGCACTTTTCTCCTGCCTTCATTAAGCGGTTTGATGTTCCTGTCTTATCCAGTCGGACTCCTCACACTGAGCCCGCTGTCAGCGGAGTGGCTAAGATGGCGCTCTGGGCAGCAGGTTTAAAGGTGTTCTGCTCTGGCTGAGACAAGTGCAGAGACATCATCATATCAATGAAGACCCTCTGACATGTGCTGCGTGTGTGTGGGCGCTTATCACCTGCGAGGAGACAGAAGACCTCAGGATCAAATTCTCCATAATGAGGTTTTGGCATGGACACCGGTTTCAGGGAGGTCCTGACCTTCAGATATGTGGAAGGCGGTCGGTGCAAACTGAATATTTCCAGAAATAACAGAACACAGTGAAGTGATTTTTTTAGGGTTATGGTTTCATTTAAGGGCAGTTGAAATCTCACAGAATTATTTGTGAATTTGCCATTTATGACAGTTGCATGAGATGTACTCTTCCAATAAATCAATTATTTTATGAATGCAATCGATCATACATTTACATTTTATGCAAATTACTACCACATATGAATTCTTTGTTATCAGGGTTCATATTTCATATTGTGAAACTCACAAGGTGAGAAAGATCAGTCTATTTCTGTAACTCAGTAGTAGATCCATTTAATAATGCCTGTCAGTGATTTTATTCTGTTTGACACAGCCTTCACGTCAGCTCAGAAGCAGAATACAGAAACAGATTGTTCCCAATGGGATAAAGTAGAGGACATTATATTAAATATTATCCTTGAAACAAAAAAATCATCCTTCCTGTACCGTGAAACTAAAAGGATGGAATTTATACAGAAAGAATTGCCTGTCAAGTAATATATTGAAACACAAAAGATACTATTTTGGTATAATTGCAATTATGAACATTTTATTTAACCATACTAAACACTCAGAAACAAGGAAGATATCAAGAATTTTTAAGAAGAACAACAAAAAGATTAATATTTTGATTGCATTTTCTAAGTATTTTGTCTTGAGCAGATTTGCGAAATGAAAGCAGTAAAGAATAGATAGGGTAACCTCTCTATGGAATGTCCGTGCTTAAACTTACTGTACAGACAAATACCATGCCAACGTTTAAGCTTCTACATTGATGATGCTATTAGGTTATAACAGCCCCTACACTGAATGGAGATGGCAGATGGGGGGCTCCATTTTAAAGTCATGTTTTGCCACCCGAGACCAAAGTGGTCCTCCTTTCAATGAAAGAACCAGGCTGCCTCTGAGAGCAAAATGCAAACCGATAATCAGACATACAGTATGTGATTAGGCTCCGGCAGGGTTCTCCTTATAAAAAGATATTGAATAAACATCAGTATTGAAATGGTATTGCAATTAGGCATATTTGAATATGCTATATGAATGTTATGATAAAATAGGACTTAAATCCGTATTAGAAACTGCATTACGTTACCATGACAATCTGTACATTAGTTAAGATGCTTTCTGTTCCTCAAATTTGGCACTGGAGCATATTGCCTTTACAGGAGTGTTTAATTATTAATTAAATCAACATTTTCTGTTGGTGAACACCTTCATAGATGGTGAACACCTTTAACCGTCTATGAAGAACCATTGTACAATGTCACTAGAGTGTTTTTCTGCCATCAACTACAATGATGTGGCAGACAGAGTCAGATCGAGATGTCGGAGGAAGTCCAACATAGCAATTTCTAAGCAGTGATTGGTGGATGATACATTTGCTCATGGTAAATTTCCCATTTAAATAAGACAGAATGTTTGGAATCATTTTATGACTCCAGACATGAAGATCACTGAAATACACCCAGACTTGCTGACAGTCTAGACTTTTTTCAGCCCCCAATGCCCCCCCCCCCGCCCCCATGTCCTGTCTTGTGTAATCATATCCTGTCTGTGTCATCATCATGACTCCAACTGTACACACTCCAATGCAGTTAGTCAAGCGTTTTCTATTTAACCACATAAAAGTGATTTTCTATTAATTTCCACTGCAGTAATCAAATATTTACAAGGACATCCTTCCTTATGTCCATTGTCCCACTCAGCGTGACACCTACAGAAGGCGAAAAGGTAATATTTGGGCTACTTCGCTGAATAAATATGTCTTGATGTTTTGTGATAAAATGATTTCCCATCATCTCAAGGCCCCCCTGGCAGCTCCCTGAGGCCCCCTTTTTGGCCCCGGCACCCCTGTTGAGAACCGCTGGTCTGTAGAACCCCGCCCAAAATCCTGTTGCACAGCTCATATAACCACACCCACAGGACTGAGATACAGTGCAGAGAAGTCCACCGTCCTCACGGACAGAATGGAGAATGCGGAGCACATCCAGCCTGAAGCAGATCTGAGCAAACATTCACCCAGCCACCGAGTCCTGCTTTGGCCCTGATGAAAGGGAATTTTTCATATTTGTAAAGCCTCAGTTGTTCAAAATATGCATTTGATTTCTGCTGTGATCCACGTACAGTAGATTACCGATGGGACGTTCGTGCTTGCGTGTGTGTGAATGCGCGCGCGAGTGTGTACGTATGTGCATGCGTATGTGAGTTATTTTATGCATGTAATTATGGGGGAGGGGGGGGGGGCATTGCCAGTTCTAGTTCGAATGAAGGTACAGTAATGTACTGTAGCTCCAATGGGGGTGCAGTAATGTAGTTCTAATGGGGGTACAGTAGTTCTAATTGGGGCACAGTATAATGTAGTTCTAATGGGGGTTCTTATGTAGTTCTAACGGGTGTCCAGTAATATAGTTCATGGGGGCACAGAAATGTAGTTTTAACGGCAGTACAGTAATGTAATTCTAATGGGGGTACAAATGGGAAAATGGTTGGCATTTATATAGCGCTTTTATCCAAAGCGCTGTACAATTGATGCTTCTCATTCACCCATTCATACACACACTCACACACCGACAGCGAATGGCTGCCATGCAAGGCACCGACCAGCTCGTCAGGAGCATTTGGGGGTTAGGTGTCTTGCTCAGGGACACTTCAACACGGCCCGGGCGGGGGATCGAACTGGCAACCCTCCGACTGCCAGATGACTGCTCTTACTGCCTGAGCCATGTCGCCCCCAGGGCACAGTAATACAGTTCTAATAGTTCTAATAATGCATTCCTAATGGGTGTACAGTAATGCAGTTATAACGGGTGTATAGTACTGTAGTTCTAATGGGGGTACAGTAATGTACTTCTTATGTAATGTAGTTCCAATGGGGGCACAGTATAATGTCGCTCTAATGGGAGTTCTAATGTAGTTCTAATGGGTGTACTGTAATGCAGTTTTAATGGGGGTACAGTAATGCAGTTCTAATGGGTGTACAGTAATGCAGTTCTAATGGGGGTACAGTAATGCAGTTCTAAAATAAATAAAAAATAAAAATAAAAAAAACAGTAATGTAGTTCTAATGGAGGCTGCATCTCTTTCACTATTCCTCCCCTCCCACTCATTTACCTCTTATCTTTCATGTTAATCCCCCCCAATAGTGTGTCTCTCTGTCTCTCTGTCTCCCTCTCTCTCTTTTTCTCTCTCCTCCCACTCAAGCTGATCCCTCTTTCCCTTCCCAGGTGCACAAACAGGAGCACTCCAATCCAGGCCATGGAGTGGAAACGAAACCAGGAAGGGAAATGTCTCATCCAGTTTATCAAGAGCCAGCATCTCAGCAATCAGCTCCATGTCAAATAGATGAGAAACACTGAAGAAACTGAAGAAATATCTGAAGGGACACTTGTGGATATAGAACTCAGGGTGGGTTGACTGAGCACACACACTCATTTACAGCAAGGCACTGTTAGTATTAATGCCCTCTCAAGTAGCCCAACTTGCATGTCTTTGGACTGTGGGAGGAAACCAGAGTACCCAGAGGCACACGGGCACAGGGGCACAGGGAGAACACAGGCAAACACCACACAGAAAGTCCCAGCTGAGATTCAAACCAAGGATATTTTCAACCAAGGACCTTCTCAACCAAGAACCTTCTCAAACAAGGACCTTCTCAAACAAGGACATTCTCAACCAAGGACCTTCTCAACCAAGGACATTTTCAACAAGGACCTTCTCAACCAAGGACATTTTCAACAAGGACCTTCTGAACCAAGGACCTTCTCAACTAAAGACCTTGTGTGGTAACAGTGCCATCGTCCATGCCTCCCCAGCATATACCATATAACTGAAGAAAGTTCTACAGTAACTTCATGTACATTTGAAAAAGAAAGGCCAAACTTCCTACAGACTGTATGGTGATAACGTAACAATGTAATTATTATAAATAATTATAATAATATTTTTTTTTAGCTGATGCTTTTATCCAAAAGACGTACAGTTGATTAGAGTAAGCAGGGGACAATGCCCTCTGGAGCAATATGGGCCTTGCTGAAGGTGCAAATCAAAATCAAACTTTCCGGGTCCCAGTCATGTACATTACCACCAGGCTGTAGGCTGCCCAGGGGACCATGTCTTAGGTGTTTACTTTGGTAAGTATTTTCATTACAGTTCTGCTGGTGGAGTTACAGTTAGCACACAGATGTGCTTTCAAAACTCTTCTCAATAAAGAATTCTCAGCTGCTGAAGAGCTGTGGGGTTTTTTTTTTTGATCTGGCTGTTGAATAGATGGGTGGGTGGGGAATTCCGTAATGAATAAGAGAGAAAACGGAAATCAAACCAGCTCGATCTCTTGCCACCACTTACCTGGCGATATTGTGAAGAGACCATTACATATTGGATGGAAAAGGGAAAAAACTGAATGTCAAAAAATAATAGCAATATGAAAAAAAAGGAAAAAAATCCAATATGAACGCTCTTCCTGCACAAGCCATTGCCATGACGACCATCAGTACCTCTTTTTTGACAGCAAGAGCCACTGAGTGGACAGACATCAGTCTGATTCTTCGATTCAGGTAATTTAAGCGATGGCAGAGAGGGTGTGTGGAGGAGAGTGAAAGTGTTAGACCCGCATACACACCAGACGACAGGTCGAGGTGACAATCTGCGTCTGATGCTTCGAGAATGAGGAGTGCATGCGGGTCTCCTCTCGTCTTTCTCCTCTCGGGCGAAAAAATGACCGTCCGCCCCCCCCACCCGCCCCCCTCCACGACCCCTCTGCCCCCCACGCTGCCCCCCACCGTTCCCACTGTTTCACACAAGGTTAAAGCGGCTCATCCCAGCTCCGCTAACCTGAAACATGCCATTCAAGCAGCACAGATGTGACGGCTGCTACACTGGAGATGCGCTGAAAGACTGCCACGCGCTAGACCTGTCTACGTTCCTGCCAGGGGTACAGGGCGTAGGAGGAAATCTCTCCTGTGAATAATCCTCACTTTACAAAGTGCGTTCGCGTTTCGCCGAGCAGGTTTACGGGGGTAAACCAATCAAATCTACGTCTCAGTGCAGGTGGGCCGCATCGAAGAGGAAAGAGGGGGATACGTTACGTCTTCGCCGTGAGTTCTGCCAAAAGTGTAATGAATATGAATTTAAATGTTCTTTCAGAAATCCAATAAAGCGTGTAGCCAATATTTCTAAGAAGGGTTCGATAGTGTTTGGGGAAAAGTGAGTTTGGGACCCATTTGAATCGGGTTTGGGGGGAATCGCAGGCCTGTTTAATTTGTTGTTGGAAACGTTATGTGAGTATTAGACACTGAGGTCCTGCAGAAGATTACTTCTCAAACACGAGTTCAGTGCGCAGCCAGGCTTTGGAAAGAACCGGAAGGGATCCCAAGTGGCATGACAAGATAATTACTACTGTACTGTGTGTGAACTGTAACCTTTCCCTCAACTGCTCGGTGTATATCTCGAAACGCAATTCTTTCCCATGTCTTTAGGGTGAGTATATCTAATGCTACTGCTCAGGAAGGATATAGAAACTACAAAGGACATTAAGCATTTTCAGCCAAAGACCACTACACAAGCGCATAAGAGAACTGGAGATAGGGAGGGATTTAGAAAAGGATAGATATGTAGAAACAGGGGAAAGGAAGAAGGGGTATAGGAAAGGAAAGAGGAAGAGAGAGAAAGGAAGGGAGATGATTACAGTAGGGAGGTTGAACAGCCACCAGGACGTCACAACTTGCACCCAAGTGACTGTTCTCACACACAAACTTGGCATTCAGATGATAATTGTCCCAAAATTCTGCACAGAAGGAAACGATGCTGGTGCCCTTGCCTATAATAATTACAGTGCAAATATGACAATAATGCAGCTAAGCAGCACATGAAATTAGTTGTAATGCCTTCATCTGCCCGTCTCAATAAAGACGTTTATAGTAAAACACTTGAGAGCCTGGAACAAGCACCTCTTTGTCATTGTTGTTAGATTATAATTTTGTGACTGGAAATTATTTTTATATCCAGTTCCAGACTACCATGGCAACCATCCCATTAAGAGGTTCATGACAGACTGAAATGGTAAAAGAGTATGCACACATTTCCTGAAAAATTGTGATTACCATCTCATTTTTAATTTCGTCATTTGTCATAACAGTATTGTTCCATTACACTGTTCCTTTTTCAGCTGCATAAATGTAAATGGCAATACAATTTGTGGAAACATTTGTAAACAGTATGTGCTGAAAAATAAACAAATAGTGTGCTTATGCGTAAAAAACAGAGGCCTGGAATTCAGTTACTATATACAGATATTATACATAATATCAGTGGTTTTCATTTTAGTAAATGGAGTCGTGTTAAATCTAAAACATGTAACTCTAAGAATAACCACTGGTGTATAACCTAATCTTCTCAACTGAGCATGTCCATCTGTGGGGACACTTTAGATTTATATTATATTTCCAGTTTCACATGAAACCACTTCACTGATGGGAAGAATCTTTTAGCCACTTGGTCATATGCAAAGGTTTATATTTTATATTTTGTATACTTTCACGAAAAAGAAACATAATACTGCAGTAATTTAAATGAAGAAAACAAAAGCATATTGTTGGGGAAGTGAATGTTAGGTGAAATATGGTTCATTTCTGAATCCAGCAATTTTATCAATCAACGCCCTTGTTTAAAGTTTGGTACTCTGAATACTGAACACAAGCAAGCGCATCAACTGTTAAAAACCATTTACTTATGCAACATGTAAAATAAATGTGATTTAATTGATTAAATCACCAAATTCTTTAAAATGTGCATCTTAAAATTAAGAAATGTATTGCGTTACACACAGATCCACATCTAATCTAGAGACGGGTTCAACTACCTTAAAACAATGAAGTTTACAGACATAGAAAAGTAAGTCACAAGAGAAATTAATGAAAGAAAAAACTGAACCACAGCTTGTTTCCTCCCAAATATTCCAATATGACCAGGGATGAAATGTAGATTGGCAGACCAAGGTGCAGGACTTGCCAACTTCCAACTCCAAAAATAACCAAAAATAATTTAAAAAGACCCTATTTTATTTTGGTGAAGTAGGGGCGGGACATCCTTGCTTCCCCTGGTCCATGCATATTAATTAATGATTGGAACATATTTCTTATATATTGCTAACAACACATCCCTTTTTAAGGTTTTAGGGAAATAAAACCACTAGTGAGCATTATGGTGACATTGATTACTTTTGGGAGTGACAACTATTAGCTATTACTGAAATGTTTGTGACCACTATGTGGAGAGCCAGTAATTACACCAAGTTATGAAGGCAGCAGTGACATTCTGGCTTCCGCTCTATTCTGGAATGGGCTAGAATGATCTAGAATCCCCAAATTGCTGGCTGTAAGTGAATTAACCATTTTAAAGATCTGGAATTGTATTGTATGAAAGGTGCCAGCGTGAAGTTTGCTAGGCCACCCCCATTGAGACAGACACAGACAGACAGGCACGCACACACACACACACACACACACACAAACACCTTCCAGTTTCTGCTCCTTATCTGCAGTCCACTGTGAGCTGGCCCTTTGAAGTTTCCCATGGCCAAATGGTAAATGAGGACTTATTTCCCTGACATTATCTTTACACAAAGATGAAAAAAATACAAAATCCCTGGAATATTAAAGAGAACTCAATTTAATTTAACTCGAGATATGAATATACAGTGCAGTGCAGTACGTTTATATGAGTGAAATCCTGTTTTCTGTGTTTGGACAGTCATATTAAGGGAGAGCCTGTAATATCACTAGTCAGCACACCGGAGACACAGAGGTGGAGAAACAGAGACTCTAACTCAGGGAGAGAAACCACAGGGAAACAGTGTTTCCTCCACCAACAACAAAAACACATTCACCTACAAAATTTATTTATGATAACCACAACTGTGGTTCCACATATAATTTCACAGGTCAGGTGAATCTGTACTGAACAGAAAGACTACTGATTGGATTCAAATTCTATTGGACAATGAAAGAGAAGTGACATCACAGAAATCGCAAGAAGCTGGCCAATCACAGAAAGGTGGAAACACAAGGGGACCATGGCAAGGGCAACTGGCTAAAATGGAGTATGACTTTTTTCTTAGCATGGGAAGATTCAGCACTGAATGATCATGGACTGTAAGAGGGTAGACCCATGCAGTTGGGTCCAGTAGCATGTACGTATTACAGGGTTTCTCTGTAAATAACTATACTAACCAAGTACAAAGGACAAATTCTACTGTACATACAGCCATAACAAGCCGAACAACAGAAAAACATAACCATAGAAATATAACTTAAGAGCATAAAAACAGCCTAATCTCAATTATTACAAACAGTGGGAGTGCTCTCGGAGGGGTAAGTGATGAGAGCCAATCTGAAAAGTCTGAAAAGTTGGGCTTTAAGTCTGAATTGGAAGACGGCCAATGGGGTAGTTGATTGGTATGCTTCCCTGCAGACTCGCAGCTTCTATTAAAGATTGAATCACAGATTCTAAAAAGTTATGATGCCCTCCTGACACCGATCTAAAATAATGAAATTGGGAAGGGTCCATTGGCCTTGGCGGGTGTTTTGTATCTGTTTAACGTGGGCTTTCGAGAAGCACTAGAAGTGGAGGGAGCCCAGCTGCAGTAGGTCACAGCACTCATCGCCACACACTGTAATTATGACACTCTGCCCTCCCTGGGGCCTTTCCCAGGGCCCCTCTGTAATGGCAGCCTGTGCGTGAGGACGAGAGAGCATGCCAATTACTGAGAGAGAGAGAGAGAGAGAGAGAGAGAGCACATAAGAGAGAACATATATACACTCACCAAGCACTTTATTAGGAAAATGTTTACTTTATTACACCTACTTATTCATGCGGTTATCTAATCAGCCAATTGTGTGGCAGCAGTGCAATGCATACAATCATGTAGATACGGGTCAGGGGCTTCAGTTAATGTTCACATCAGCCATCAGAATGGGGGAAAAATGTGACTTTGACCGTGGAATGATCGTTGGTGGCAGACAGGGTGGTTTGAGTATTAATTTATTAATGAGAGACGTCAGAGGAGAAGGGCCAAAGTTGGCAGGAAGGTGACAGTAAAACAAATAACCACACATTACAACAGTGGTATGCAGAAGAGCATCTCTGAGCATCATAACTAAAAGTGGATAAGCTACAGCAGTAGAAATCTAGAAAATAAGTCAGTGTATATATGCGTGTATGTATATATGATGTGCACTATATATATATATATATATATATATATATATATATATATATATATATATATATATATATATATATATTATTCTCCTGTTATTATTTTTGTATTCAATCATAGTGTTATTATTCTTTGTTTAACATGTTCCTTGCCATGCTTTGGCAATATAAATGCTAATTTGTATGCTAAATGCTAATGCTAATGTTGTCATACGGGGCGAGAGCAGAGGGGTGTGACGTCACCGCGGTATGATGGGAATTTCATTAACCTCCGTGCTTACCCTATGGCCAGCATCATCTTTCAAAGCTCTGCTCTGCCCATTTTAAGTCCAGTTATGCTACAGCATTCTTTCAAACAGAGATTAAATAAGAGGGACACTCTGTATCTGGGTTACTGTTGTCGGCTTGTTTGTTTGAAATGGGATATCCATGAATAGATGTCAAAATAAATTGGATCTGAAATTGCTTCTGATGATGCCAGGGTTGTACATTTATTTTTAGTGTTCTCACTAATGTCTGAATTGATAGGGCTTGTCACTTCCTGGTTGCAGAAACCCTGTCAAGCCATCTGGTGGAGGTTTCAATCGTGTTATATACTGTAAATGTTTAACTCTAACTTTTCAATAGCATTACAAATTATTAATTATGAAATGATATCATGCCAAACCAAAGCCTTCCAGACCTAAGTGGGCAGGCTGTAGCCTAGCGGCTAAGGTGCATGACTGGCACCAGTATGGTTGGTGGTTCAAGCCCCGGTGTAGTAATGATAAGATCCGCACAGCTGTTGGGTCCTTGGGCAATGCCCTTAACCCTGCATTTCTCCAGGGCGGTTTGTCCCCTGCTTAGTCTAATCAACTGTGTGGAGGTAACTGTGCTGAGTCTAATAATGAAAAGCAGTAATTACACCCCCCCACAAAGCTCAAAGCTGTCCCACAGGGAATGTGAAATGAAATGATGTTTGTACTGGCATGAGGGAGAGGAGTGAATCAGTCTTCCTGGCAAAGGCCCTACCCAGGAAGGAAAAGGCAGAATCTAGAGGACTAGAAGGCTGAAAATGAAGTTGGAGAGATGTTTAGACATAAACATCTAAGGACTAGGTTAACCCCAACGTAGTCAGGTTTGACCTGGATATAGACTGGCTACTGCCTAGTGGGCTAGTAAATGAACCAAACAAACATAACTGGATTTTCATCTTAATCCCTATATGCTGTTTCACCACATTTTGACCAAAAAGAGTCCATTAAGGCTGAGTATCGGAGAGAAATTCCCATAAAATGGCTGAATGTTACAGGCTAGCTGTAAGGCCAATGACTCAGTGGACACAGAGGTCACATTCCTGGCGTCGCCCTGCACCCATCAGCTGGCACCAGTGACACCTCTTTCCCCGAAATAACGGAAAAGCTCTTCAACAATGACTAAGAGCTTATCTGCGCTAATCTATCAGCCCAAGTGTACAAACTTCAGATAATGCTGCCTTTCTTTTTTGAATTACCTTTCAGCACTTTAGGAGAGCCAAGATAATGCCCCCCCTAAAAAAAACACCAAAAAAAACCTCAAGACTCTAGACTCAGTCCACCGTTTCAGCTTTCAGCCAACAGCTTTAAGCACCTTTCCCAAAAGACTAATTACTCGCTGCAATCTCATCTGGAAACGGAGTGAGCTCCACATACTATCGGTCACAATGGGCGGCGCTCCTGAAGCCCAGCAAAATACTTTCCCAGCAAAGTTTAACTGCAAATAGGGCTTCCGCAGAGACGATACAACAGACTCCACTCATTACCCCGATAACACTGAAATATAACATCAGATACGCAGCATGAAACGCTAATAGTGCTAATCGCTTTTAAAATTGCCAGGTATCGGGCCAAGTACAGTCTCTTTATAAAGTGTAACTTTGCTTTATACCTCACACACACAACTCTTAATCGTCCACAGATGGTGTTTTTATTTTTATTTTTTTATTTGGGAGTGCGCATCCTTTTATCTTTCTCAGTAATAACAATTGCCAAAATCCGTGTTTTGAATAAATGGCTTATCTATAAATAACTTTATATATAAATAACTGGAGTTTGCATGTTCTCCCCGTGTCTGCGTGGGTTTCCTCCGGGTACTCCGGTTTCCTCCCACAGTCCAAAGACATGCATGTTAGGCTGATTGGAGAGTCTAAATTGCCCATAGGTATGAGTGTGTGAGTGAATGGTGTGTGTGCCCTGTGATGGACTGGCGACCCATCCAGGGTGTATTCCTGCCTTTCGCCCAATGTATGCTGGGATAGGCTCCAGCCCCCCTGCGACCCTGTTCAGGATAAGCGGGTTCAGATAATGGATGGATGGATGGATGGATGGATATAAATAACTGTAATCACCTGTATTATTAAAATAATCCTTTTAATACGACTTGTCTCTAGGGGAAACATTAAATCTCTCTGAAGTTCTCCAAGTTTTGAGATGGGAATAAATTCACAGGTAATATTACACAATCCCTAGGGGTTCAGATTGGTATGAAATTGTACGTGCACAATACATTTATTACAAGCCCACATAAAATATGAAAATATATGGCTTGTGTAAACTGATGTTTTTGGTCTGACAGCTTCATGACATGAGCCAGGTGATCTGAAAAGGAAACCCATTGTGTCCCATTCTGACAGACAAAAGGCAGAGCTAATAAAATCCCAGCTCTGCCTGGCGTAAACACAAGCATTACAGAACAGCACAGATGCATAAACACACTGGAGCTATGAAGCTTTTTAATGATTGCAGTGAGTCAGGCCCCCAATTTAACATCCAGTCCAAAAGACAACCTCTTTCAGCACAATGTAACTGACACAGAGCTGTTTTTTTATTCTCCTGCGTCCAGAGGGAAGCCTGCCCCCTGCTGGCTCACCAACAAAACGTCCACAGCAAATTCGTTTTCCCAAGACCACTGTCAAAGCATGAACTAAGTCCTACTTAGTTCCCATCGTCAGGTGAGAAAGAGTTGATCTGCTGGCTTTGTTTAGTTTTTAACGTTGTCACACAAGGTTACAGACAAAACACAATCTGCTGAATACACCAGATCCTTTATGTTTGATGTTAGCCTTCACTATTGTACGAGTATTCACCGTTTCATTCAGCATGAGATACACTGCTTACTGTACATTAGTGTTGATTTTACAGTACTTGCTGTTACAGTTTCCCCTACTGTACAGAATATCCCTCAGTGTTTTCTCAAGTGGACAAAGCACAGTCTTCAAAGGAACAACAGGCAGGCCAAGCTGTACATCAGACATAAATCAACTGACACCATGATTGAAACAAGCATACACACACACAATACTCTGAGGGGCAGCGTATAACCTATGGCTAAGGTGTTTGACTGGGCCCCAGAAGGTTGGTGGTTCAAACTGCAGTCTAACCACAATAAGATTTATGCAGCTATGTGCCCATGAGACACACACTGAGACAAGTAGTCTGAGACTGTATTTGACTGTGTGAGACTGCCATTGACAGTCTCAGACAGAAAAAGCCTCATGCCTCTCCACTGATGACAGATTATTGAAATCAAATAAATATGACGACTAAATAAATGAGGACATGAATATTTTGTCAGTTTGCCGCAGCTCATTTTTACGTCTGAGTTTAGGTTGTTTTTGTGAAAGTAATGTGGAAAGTTGAAAACTTGCCATTGAATTGAGATTGATTTGTTCAGCAGTTGATAGATAGCTGGTGTTATGGTCGAGACTCGCTTACTAAGCCACTTACCGTTGAGTCATAAGTGCACTGCTGCATCTTAAAAGACTTGCCAGCTAAAACAGCCCATCAAAAAACACTATGATCATTTTCATTCAAATTGTGTCTGCGTCTACCTTTGAGGTGACTAGGGATATCCTTAAGTTATGCCCCATTTTGCAAATGCAGTGAGAATTTCCACAATGGCATTTCCCCATAAACAGGCTCAAAATAACTCAAACTGTCCAGTACACAATCTACATAGTCTATCTGCTAAAGTCCATGCATGAACCTTGGAGAAATATTTAAATTGCAGTTTAAATTCAAAGACTGGTATCTATAAATTACTTATTCTTACGGATAATTTCTTCTGTATGAATGACTCTTCTTCCACAGCTTGAGACTGTCTCAGGCAGACAGTCTGCTGGAAAAAACAAAATGAAACATGAGTGAGTGAGTTCATTTGTGAGTTAGCTAGCAAGTTAGTGAGTTAGTTACAGAGTTAGCGAGTGAGTTCATTTGTGAATTAGTTAGGAAGTTAGCGAGTTAGCTAGTTAGTGAGTGAGTTAATTTGTGAGTTAGTTAGCAAGTCAGTGAGCCAGTTACAGAGTTGGTGAGTGAGAGAGATAATGTGCATGTGTGCGTATATGCACAAATGCACAAAAGTAAAAGCAACAAAAAGTTGGGGGGCAGGGGGGAGGGCAATAAAAAGGGACCCCGTGGTGTTAATTGAGACAAACTTAGTTCTCAGGTAGGGACTCATGATGTTAATTGAGACAAACTTAGTTCTCAGGTAGGTTTTCATTATTCTTTGACCATTCTTTACTCTTGTCAGCTCAGTCCACTGGTGCTGCGAATGCGGGCAGACACAGGCAGGATGTGGGCACAGTCTCCAAGCTGTTCGCAGTCCTCTTGCCCTCCATCTGCACCGCTACCAATTCCTTGAAAAGAGGAACATGGTGCAGTGGGCGGAAAGTGCATGCGACCACAGAAGAAGAGTGTAAAAACATGCTGCTATCGCTGCCCTCTGCAAACAAGAGACACAAAGACAAGATGAAGAGTCTGATGGCATCAACACTACAAATGTGAAAAGGTTAAATACCCAATTGTGTAGATTGTTGGACTGGGTAACAATCAGTGCATGAATGAAACAATGCTGAATAGTTTTTCCGTGTATGTCTGTGACGACTTTGGTTCTTATTTTGTTTGCTGTGCTTACCTTTGTAGTTGCAGGTGTCGACCAGGGGGTGGCTGTGAAGTCTTTTAAAATGGGAACGCTGGGCTAGAAGCCTATATTCGGGAGCCCCAGGGCATTCTGGGGGCTCTCGCTCCGGGTTTGGGTGCATGGATGCCCTGTGGGTTTTGCACTTTACACTCACATCCCGTTTTTATTCACGCATCCAGAACATTTTCTTATTAATGCGCTAGACTTGCATATGCTTGTGACAAGATTTTACTTTGATAAAGATGACTTTGTTTAAATATGTCTTGCTGTCTCGACTCCCTTTTGTCACAACTTACAGACGGACATCACAAAATGGTGGCGGGGGAAGGATAGTGTGATAATTTACAGGATCATTTGGTGTTGGTAATATAATATACTGTAGCGGATGGAGTTACACAATTGGATTGCCAGCAGGAGTGTGTCTGTTGCCTATGCATGGCTTTCACTTCGTGGTAAAGCTTGGGAGTCACGCAAGGTTTCATTTTTGCCTAGGAAGTGTAAATGTTCCCTGCAGTTTCGGGTTCTGGTTCTGCTACTATTGCACACTGCTTTGCCTGGCGAGTAAGCCTTCCGTTCAGAGCCGGTGATTCTAATAGTGTTGTTCCAGGTAGGAAAGTTGGACAGTGGCAGCTGGGACAGGAACCGTGTGATGGTTGCTCCTGAAGGGGCATATTATGGTCTCTCTTCTTCAATTGATGGTGATTTTGCCTCATTTGTTTTGAGGTAATTCAGAGTTCTGCGCTTCCCTGTATCCCTGCATTAGCGCCACTGTCAGATGGAGCAGGTTAGCACAGGCAAGCGCTGGGCTGCTGAATGCCCTGCTCTTCTGGAGAGGCTACACACAGCAGCTGGAGAAGTGCCTGAGATGAAGAGGGAGGTTAATGTTCAGCTCTGCAGTCTGGCGGTGAAGTGAAGGTGGTGTGCTGCAGTCACAGGGGAGAGGTGAATGTGGGAGTGCCTCTGCCTGAAACTTCGGATCCCGTCCGTCCCATTTGCTTCCACTTGGCCCAATCAGGGCAGCGGGGAAAGGGCTGGGGACGTAACAATGACATCATAGCACAGCTCTGATTACGGCTCACACCGAAGGCAGTTGCCTTGATGCCTTGATGCCTTGATGCCTTGATGCCGTGTTGCCTAATTAGTCACTGTCCTTCAAAGGAGTCTTTGGAGGGGCTTGGGCAGTATGTAATGAGATGCACTTTGAAGGCTGGTAGACATCACAGAAAAGTGGCTATGTGAGGTATGACAATACATAATGGCAAGCAAGTTAGCTGGCGAGGTCATTGAAAGCTCACAGAGGCTTAAAAATGTTAAGAAGGAGGGAAAAAAAAGGGGAATATATATATATTTTTTTTATTGTAAGGTTGGTCTGAAATTAATTGCTGCTATTCAAAAAAAGAATGTGGATATTGATGCGTTCAATATCACATTTGGGTGCCTGCTTGTTTTTTGCATAAATTACATTAATATCTCCAGCTTAATTTCAGGACCTGCTATTCCAAAAGAGAGACTGAAGATTTCAGTGAATTGTTTTGATTACCTGCTGTTCTTCCACACACAAGTTATTAACCCTTTAAAGAGTAGGTTCTTTTGAATTATAATTTTTTCTAAAAACAAAAATCAGCATCAGTGTTCTAGAACTCCACTGCTTTCAACTACCAGCAGTAGAATGTTCAATTCAGAACATTCTAAGCACAGACCTGTGATCTCACACCTTAGAGCAGTGCAACTCAACTCCACGTCCTGCGGGCCACAGTGTCTGCAGGTTTTTGCTCCGACCGTGCGCTACACCACCTGATTTCACTAATTATTTTACCTGCTTGATCCAGGTAATAGGCCAGTTAGTGAAATCAATTGGAATAGCGGATAGTTGAAATGAATGCCTGCAGACACAGCCTTAGAGGGTTTCATATTTCCTGACATTTTCACTCGTAGTCTGTCCACAAAGCACAGGACATTACGTTACGTTACGATACCGCAGAGGTATGAAAGGTCACATTTCTCAGAATACAGCCTCCTCTTCCTGGAAATGAAATGAGTATATACTTTTCCTGGGTCATGTGGCAACATGACTCACTTCAGCTTGCGCAGCTCATGACGACCTCACACCAACAAAACCACCGGACACCAGCCAACATCCTGTAGCACAGGGATGACTGATATGATCCGAAAAGGGCACGGGTTTTATTTCAACACCATGACACCTAAATCAACTAATTGGCTAATCCTCGTCTTCAATCACCTGGATAAGTAGAATCAGAAGTCTCAGGTCTGGGCTAAAACAGAAACCTTCACCCACACTGGCCCTTTTCGGATGAGACTGGACACCCGTACTCGAGCCACAAGCACGTTGATTCTCTCCTCTAAAACACTGTCCTTGAATTATTAGTATTATTATTGAACAACATATTTCCAGTAAATGACATTGTGCTGAGTATCAGCATGACATAATCTCTAATAAATACACAAGAGCTGTGGGGCTATACTGCAATGCAGCTCACACATGATTCAATATCTTGTGGATATTGTGAAATCTGAGTGCTTTAAGTGCAATCCAAGGCCCATTGTACAAAATGATCTATGCTGAACTACATAGTCTACAAAGTTTTGATCTTCTGTAACATGTTTCACAATATCTTAAATATTTACAGTGTACTCTCACAACGCTATAACCAGAGAAAGTTTAGAACTGTAACTTTACAGCCAAGCTGGTACTTCACCGTAGTGGCTTTAAAAAATGTAGGATCTATATACTACGGCATGCTGGACAGTACTTTGCATACTAACAAAGCAATGTCAGCCTCTTTTAGCGCCCTCCATTAAAGGAAACCAAAATGAGTTTCTTCATTAAGAAATACTGCAAAGCAGGTCTGTTCCAAACACTGAATTACTGGACTAGGTCAGTAACTGCAAGCTGATCCACTGTTCTGACATATTTAATTAAGCCAAACATTCTTTAGGGTTACATTCTCAACTTCAGGAAAATGAAACTCCAAAAGCATCACATTTTAAATGTTTTATTATTCGTGGGAACTTTTAGTGCTACCAAAATAATTGCAATGCATCTGAATGCAGGGCGTTTTGCCAATAAAGTCAAGACAATTTTGGTCCTCCTGCACCATGCTACCACCAGAGGGTGACGTTGCACATATCAGTGACTCTCCCACAGGCGATCCAGCCACCACACCCATAACAGCAAAAGGGCTCTGACTTGCAACACTGAGCATCTGCTCTGAAATTGACCATCTGCTATTTAATGACCACAAACACAGCAACAGACAAAATTCACAAGAAATTTAATCAAATCTCTAAACGATGGCAAGGTTTTTTTTATTGCACATGGTTGCAAATGCCAATATAACTTCCATTTAGACATACAACCACTTAGATTTTTCTGCCGTGGCATAATATAATCCGTGAAAAAACTGTATATAACATAGGTTATTTACGAGAAAAATAAACAAATAAATGAAAAAATGGCAGGAGAGTTGGCAAAATAAATAAATAAACAGATGGGTGTGCAGCTCACACAAGCGGTGGCGTTTTGATCGAAACAGGAAGTGTTTTAAGCAGGCTGGGCTGATGGGGAGTTCGGCAGCTCCCTCTGGATTGCGACACCTCACTCCCAGAAACCTGCAGACAAAGCCAATCGATTCACATTCTTATGCCAGTAACTGCCACTTTAATGAGTGCAGAGCTTCTAATCCTTCTCTTACCATTTCCACACCTATAGGATAAAAATAAAAACATGTTTATTGAATGCAGGTGGTGTCTGTATTTCAGGAAACAGGTTAACCAGCAAAGAGACACAGGCGGACACAGGTCACACTGATAAAATGCCACACATCTGCTTTCAGCCTTTGAAATGAAACGTTCACACTGAAACTAAACTAGCAGAAAACTTCACAGTTTCTTTCCTATGAGTTTATTGAAACCTATTAAATATTTATCTGCATCAGATGACAGCATAATGCTGAAAATACATATGATTCACCTGAGTATACAGTAGATTACAGACATGGATTCTGGAACACAAAACAAAACACTGAATGATGAATTTGTGGTAAAAGCTATAACATTAATCTCAACAGCAGAAATAGGCTGAAGGCTTTACAGCAGAAATGCAAAGCGTATAGCAACACTGATACTATACTTAATTTCTCCACACTTTCCCCTTCCCATCACTTTGATGCAGGTTAAGACTGGTCTCATCTGTCCATAAGACTTTGTTCCAGAACACGTTTTTTTTAAAAGGACTCTTTTTTTATGTTGCAAACTCTAAGATGGCTGTTCTGTTCTTGAGGCTTACCAGTGTTTGCATCTTGCGGTGACCCCTCTGAGGTTATGCTGCTGCAGTCTTCTCGTAGCGGTCGTCTTTGACACAAAAATGTTTTTTGTCCTTCACAATGGAAAGCATTCAGTCCTCCACTTCAGGGGTCTTTGTCGGTCTACCAGCTTCTTGCTTCCTAACAACCTATGAAACAGTTGATTTATACAAACTAATTATTTTGGCTATGCCGACTGATTTCAGATTTCAGATTTTTCACCCCCACGATGGCCTGCTTCACAGGCATTGACACTCATTGAGAGACAAGACGTATTGCTTTCTTGTGCGTTAACTAATGATGCAAAGACACACAGCTGGTCCAGAAACAGCCGAGCAGCCAATTGTCCCATCATTTTTAGTCCCCTAAAATGAAGGGAGTATGTATAAAAATGGTGTTCCTATGCAGATCAGATATAGATGTGAATACCCTCAAATTAAAGCTGCCAGTCTGCAGCTTAATAAATAGTTTTATTTCAAAATTAGAGTACAGAACAAACAACAAAGATTGTGTCACTGTCCAAATACTTTGCATTTACCTTTTTGCAATTAACACTATTGTTATTAACATAAGCAATTATGCAAATAATAATACAAATATATATTTCTAATCAATGTGAATTGTGAATAACAGGCATATTTCAGCCAGATAATGAATGATAAATGATTTCAATCTGACAAAGGACAGTTTCTACTGGTACAAGCACATTTTCTTGTGCCAGGCAGATGGCTGCAGCAGACAAGGGATTCTGGTCTATGAGCGAGGGGTCTATGATATGAAGGCTCTTCCTTTCACTATCACATAAGGCAATATACTGTTTGTTTTCCTGTAAAACCTGTGGCCATATCGCACAGAAAAGGAAACCAAACCCTTGAATATCAACTAACTGAGGCAATTAGGTCAGCACTTTGTTTGCAATTAAGATTAAAAGCAAAGATGCGAGAGGAGGGAGAAACGATTCAGTAGAACTAGGAAAAATCTGCCTCAGACCCACACAAAATAACTGATTGCTAATTAAATGATGGAAGCACTATATATAACTAAACTTAAAATATTAATTTTAGTTTTTAAAATTAACTTACAATCGCTGGCAAGTACTCCCTATTACAGTTAATCAGTAAAAGCAGCTCATGTAAAACTCTTACTCTTCCGGTGTTGCATTTCCTAAATCAAATAAAAGTTTGTAGAACTTCAGACTTCAAAAATTATTTTCAATTAATTTATTATTCTTTTACATTTACAGTAATGCTACAATAAGGTTAACTGAATTTGCATGACCTAATGAACTGGATTGAGTCCTACCTCTCTGGTCGCCCCTTCCAGGTTGCCTGGGCTGGTACAGCATCGACACCTCGGCCCCTTGCCACAGGAGTTCCTAGGCCCGCTTCTTTTTTCTCTTTACACTCGTTCCCTTGGCCCTGTGATCACTGCACATGGGCTATCCTACCACTGCTATGCGGATGATACCCAACTCCTCATCTCGTTCCCACCATCTCATACACAGGTTTCTGCCCGTATCTCTGCTTGCCTGAGTGACATCCAGAGCTGGATGGATAACCACTATCTAAAGCTCAACCCAGGCAAGACTGAAATGATATTCATCCCTGCTAATACCTCTCCCCACCTGGATCTCTCCATTTCCCTCAGGGATACCACACTCACGCCATCACCCAGTGCAAGGAACCTCGGCGTGGTGATGGACAACAGACTGTCCCTCTACAAGAACATTGCAGCGGCGACCTGGTCATGCAGGTTCCTCCTATAAAACATCCAGAGAATCCGCCCCTTTCTCACCCCCGACTCAACCAAGCTCCTGGTCCAAGCGATGGTTTTGTCCCGCCTGGACTACTGCAACGCTCTCCTGGCTGGCCTATCAGCATCGGCCATCAGACCCCTCCAACTTATCCAGAATGCAGCAGCTTGTCTGGTCTTCAACCTTCCCAAACACTCAGAACAGCAGAATCTCTTCCCACCTTCAAGCACAAACTGAAGACGCACCTCTTCAAGCTGCACCTCTCCTCGACCCTCCCTACCTCCCTGTAGACATTAACTGCTGTTTTGACCTGTTTTTTTTGTTTGTGTATTAGGATGATACCTTTGCTAGTTTTGTTTGGGTAGGTAAGCAGTTTATTTTTGCGTGTTGCCATATTACCATTAAAAAAAAAAAAAAAAAAATTTGATGATCAAATAGGCACTGGTCCTTATCTTTATTATACAGGTAGCAATCGAAATTGTACTTCCGTCTAGGGTCTTTTAGCACACTTATCCCTGGTATGGGTATGCACTCTGCACTTTGTTGTACTTTGCTCTGGATGAGAGCGTCTGCCAAATGCCATTAATGTAATGTAATGTAGTTCACCAATTACTGAAATGTTAAGCTGTTCAGCTTTGTTTATGCATTTGTACATCACTAATTCATTAACTACATTAATTAATGCCAAGTCATATTGGAATGGATAACAATTAATTTATCTCTGAATGGTTAACTCATAAGTCTAGCCAGTGGTTTGCTTATGTATAAATATTCAAGTCCTGTAACAAATACATTAGTAAATAGTTAAATACACGAACTGCTGAAAAGTGAATTTCATGCTTAATTAATGTATTGGTACATCACTTAATTCATGTTAACAACTCCATTAGCAAATGCAAATTCATGTATCTTACCAAATTTAGAGAATAAACTTTCTTTTCTCTAAAATGTTCAAGTCAGTGAAAAACCCCCTGCTGCTCAGTTACTGTGACATGGATTGCCACTTCCCCATTGCCATTTTTGTTTTAAATAATGACTCTAAACTTCAATCTAAATCAGGGGCGTTTCAGGATTTTGTGCCAACTTCTGGTCTTCACTATTTAATTGATTGAATCATATCTTATCTCGCATGTGTATGAGTACTGGCTACAGCTGCAGACTGCAAGTGTGTCCTAATGATTTTACTGTGCTCAGGTACAGACTTGAACCACAGTTATTTATAGAGATGTCAGCCAATGTAAAGCAAGGCAATTGGTTGGAACAGAAACCAGTATGTAGACAGGCCCTCGAGGACTGGAGTTGTGCACCCCCGCTCTAAATAATCTAAACTCCTTGACAAATTTGAGCACACAAAACCTTTTGGTGGGACTGGGGTTGCGGTATTTTCACAACCATAATTAGACCTCCGTGAGAAGCCACGGCTTTGTGAGGCCTGCATGATAGAAGGGTTTCTTACAGGTGCCCTACTCCGGTCAAATTCGCGCCCACTGACAGCAGACCTGCTGGGGCCTTTCAGTGGCTGCCGGTCTCCCTTCCTGTTCAGATCTTAGCTTCTTAATGGGAGGCATTGATTGAACAGGATCTTCAATTGATTGCGGTCCCTCGTTGATGTTGGGATGCCTGATCCACAGATCTCCTCTGACTAAACACAGCTAAGACAAGTTTCTTCACACTTCTTTGATTGACACAGAAAAGTACATTTTGAAATACTAATGATTACTTTATTAAGATTTTTTTTTTTTGGGAGGTTCCTTCTTTAATGGCGGCACGGATGGTGCAGTGGGTAGCACTGCCGCCTCACAGCAAGGAGGTCCTGGGTTCGAATCCCCGTCGGCCGGGGCCTCTCTGTGCGGAGTTTGCATGTTCTCCCCGTGTCTGCGTGGGTTTCCTCCCACAGTCCAAAGACATGCAGGTTAGGCTGATTGGAGAGTCTAAATTGCCCATAGGTATGAGTGTGAGTGAATGGTGTGTGTGCCCTGTGGTGGACTGGCGACCTGTCCAGGGTGTATTCCTGCCTTTCGCCCAATGTATGCTGGGATAGGCTCCAGCCCCCCTGCGACCCTGTTCAGGATAAGCGGGTTAAGATAATGGATGGATGGATGGTTTCTTCCTTACAAGGTCACAACCATAGCTTCTGGAATGAACAATTTAATTAATTGAACTAATTAATGTCACACCTGCGGTTCCAACTCATCATATTTTGCCATCGCATATACTTTTGCAGTGTGCGTGCACAACATTTCAACCACACGTGAAGCAAAATTCTTCGTGGCTTGACTGGCAGCAGAAACACGTTTTCATTTCTGATGTCGGCATGAAAAAAAAAAGAACAGAAAGCGCATGTTTTAATGCACCCTGGAATGCAAAAAAAGATCCTTTATCTTCTCAAGATGACGTTACTGCCCTTGATACTATATGCAAGGCAGGCACAGCTGAACTGTAAGGACTTGGCAACATACATTGAACATCTTTGCGTGGGAGATGCAGTGACAAGACCCAGTGTCACTTATTGTGTTTGGTCTATTTGCCACATTTTTTCCATTATTTAAAGCCATTTGAATCACCCAGGAAGAGTTGGACAGGATTCCTACACACAGCAAATATTTTGTACATGCAAATAAAGGCATAGTGAGTTTATTATGCTTACCTGCACAATGAGTTCATTTGTTGAAAACGTGTGTACATTTGTTCTCTTGTTCAGTCATAGGGAAATTGCTAAGATCTATGCCTTGGGGGGCTGCCATTTTGGCATGTCCTGCAGTCAATCACTCTCCATTTGCAGTTAGATGCTTCTTCAGAGTGTAAGGCTTACTGGCTTCCTGAATGCTCTAACCTTTTACCCCTTATTGCAAGCATATGAAAAACAACAGAACCCCACTCTATGCTCTGATACATAGAAGAGCATAAACAACACAATTGCAATAGCATGGGCCGTGTCAATTACAATAAATCACCGATATGCCGCATATGCCACAAGGCAGATTGAACAATGTGTACTGTCATGGAGACCGGCAGCTGGTAATTTGGAAGGGCTTTAGAGTTCACCGTCTCATCTTTGCTGAACAAACTTGAATAAATCACATATCCACTTTCCCTCACTGTGGAGCGTATGAATGATTATGTAATACGGATCGGGAGAGAACAGAGACTTCGCGCTCCCTCAACAGAGAACGCACCGGAACAAAGCCTTGTTCGTATCACGGAAAGGCAAACGAGTGACACCGCGTGAAAATGGCAGAGATGAAAACCGCCACGCAGATGCATGCACTTCCCCTCTGCACAGAAACGGCGCTCTCCTCATCAAGTGCGTGCCACCCACCACTCGACATACATTCCAGGTTTCCATGGCAACCCAGGTTTTATTGGAAATTAAAATACCAAACGGATCGCACATCTGGCCCAGGATAAAATCTGACTGCTGGAGGCCCCAGAAACGTAATCACCGGAGTTTCGGTTGCGCATTTAATTCAGCTTTTATATAAATCTGCGACAGCTTTTATAAACACATGGAAATCTTAGATCTTTCATCTTTTTATGTGAAATAATTTAATTTTGAGCAGAATATTGAGCAGAAACCTGGACTTGGAGCAAAAACTTTAAGGCTCTGTTAAAGGGGATGGTTACCCTGTATAAACCCGTAAAAAGGCTTCGGTTTTATCTAGCACATATTCATCAAATACCATTCAAAAAGCTGTTTGTTCATGTCGTGTGCTTGACAACTGGGATCTTATTATTCCAAACATTTTCCGTGTTTCTGCATTCATTTTTTGCATTGCACAAAATAGGTTATATTTATTCACACGCCAAAATTATAATTGTAAGATGCTTCGATGAGTTTTTTTTCAGGGAACTTTTCATCAGTGCAGTTTGAGGTGGGAACGCTTTCGCTTCCTCAACACGACAGGCTCCCGCCAGACATGAGCTGCTCGTATACCTCTGATCTTCGTTCTTTTTCATTTCTGCTTTCGTGCACCCAGTTCCGCATTCAAATTTGTATGAAAAAATAAATAATTGTATGAAAAACATTTATTTTTAATGTATTGCAACTGATTGTTTAGTTGTTTCAAAGAAACGCATCAATGCAGATTACTGGTATTCTACAAGAATTTGACATTTGAAACGAGTTCTGTTTCAAACAGATTTGAGACTTCATATTGTCATGATACCAGTGTTATTTATAACTTTAAAGAGCTAGCCTTAACCACGTGGCGCTAGTTTCACTGTGAATGAAAAGTTGAGACCAAGAGCAGTTTGATGAAAACAGCGTTAAAATGTATATTACATAAATTAATTTTACTTACGTCCTCCATTGTATCTATATCAACGAGTTCATCTCTTGATATGTAAACTGCATTTCTTCACAAGCATTAATATATAGTTTGGTCTATTTTTCCTCCAGAAAGTCTTTATTTTGCCGAAAAACGATGGCATATTTGGATTTGTATCGGGGATAGGAGCTATCTGAGAAGGTATTTTTCATATTTTATGAAAGGGTAGGACAGCACTGGTTTCACCTTGAACTTCAAATTCAGTTTTTCTCTGCTTTCTTTTCTGTCAAGATATAACATTTAACCTGCTGACAGAGGAGACTTCAGTGAAATAGGAAGGTGTCATTTTGTAAAGAAGTATTTCCTTCATAAGTTACATCAACAACTTCAGCAATATGTGGCAGTCATGGGTGAAGTAAGACACTGAACACGGTCAGATTAGTCCACTGTGCCATGACTCAGCAGAGAATCATTGTCAGGACTGTCTGTTGACGTAATCACAACTGAGGACAATTCTTCTATTTCATAGCACTTGGATATTTCCCAGTGTTGACACAGATCAGCGTCAGACGCACTTCATTACTTGGTCTTACTTTCAGTGCATTTGAGGCTGATTACTTTCCATTTCATATACACACCTGACAAGATATCAAGAGGGGGAATAAGCAAAAACATCTATTTCATTTCATTTCAGTCCATGTAAAACAAATTTTTAACATGGCAAAAACTAATGTTATGATACTATATATAGCTAGCTGCTATGCAACCACATAAGCCTGTGTTTATATTATATATATATATATATATATATATATATATGTATATATATACATACATATATACACACACACACACACACACACACACATTGCTACATACATGGGCATTTAGTAGTGAGTTACTATAGTTTGTATTTATATAAACAGACCAGAGAGACACATAGAGGACATAACTGTATTAAACAGATAATTACTTTATTGACAAAAAAGAAGAAGAAAAATTCTAAAGTCAAAAGCACAACAATTGGGAGCACAGTTTCCATTTAGTATGGTATTCATTACTATTAACTATGTAGTCATGAATTAACACAACTACATGTTGTTCATTTAATTATCTGCACCTCTATTAGCTGATATTTTGAGTGTGTAAAGAAAGGGAATTGGGGGTCTTTGTATATGTTTCAGGTTTCATAGTCACCATTTCTCAGCCTTGCAAACAGACTATTGCACTGTTCTTAAAGAATGGTATCATTCAGAAAGCTAACATAAGAATAAATTATATCCTGCTGCTTTAAAACAGCCTATTTCAACAACAACAACAACAACAACAACAACAACAACAATAATAATAATAATAATAATAATAATAATATTACTTTAACATCTGCAATGAATAAAGGATTGCATTTCATATTATTGAAAATGGTGCATTTTATTGCTGCACTGAACACCCCATGTGACCTTGTAAGCTACATTTTTTGGAGAGATTAACAGTTTCCATGCTCTCGAAATGTTAAAAAGACTCTAGACTCAAAAATAGAAGATGTTTATTCTCTATGATATGATATTTATAGCATGGTAATATTCAACAGACATACTGTAGCTTGTTTAGTTTCAGTATGGCACAATTTTATTTTATTTTTTTCAAAAAGTAAGTTGCTGAACAAATCTCACACTAGAGAACATACTGTACAAATCAATAAAGCACATTTAGCAAATTTCTTTTGAGCTTCTTTTCGAAGTTTCACCTTTATGGAAAAAATAAATTTCAGCTGATAATTAACATGCGAATCAGTGTAAAATAGAATGAATAGAATGAAATACAAAGAAATACAAAGAAAAAAACTCTGGAAAAAATAAAAAAAACTAATTTAACAGCGCAATTAAAATAATATTTCAAAGAAACCTTCTCCCAGCACAAAACGAGTTCATTAAATTCCTGAGACATCAATTATAAACAGAACACTGTCCAAACAGAGATGCTTTCTGAAAAGGACATCTTCTGAAGCGTTTCTACCCTGTTCATTCAGATTCATTTAGCCGAACATTCACACTCTGTCAGTCCATACCTGTAAACACTATAAAACAAAACTGTGTGTGCATTACACCTGTGCTTTCCATATTTAAAAAAGTGCCAAATTTGACATGGTACAAATGCTTTTATTGTATTCAGCTATGACTGCAAAATATTTTGGAGGCTTTCATTAAAATGATTAAGACTATTCTTATTTCATGTCAAGGCATTTTGAAGAAAGGAAAATCCAGCTTAAAAACCATGAATTTAGCAGTCCAGCAGTGATTTACCCATTGTGTTAGGCTATGGCAGGCAACATCACAAAGCAGTCATCATAATAAGAGTCATCATGATGAAGCAGTCATCAACATTTGAAGCGCCATAAATACAATTAGAAATGCAGAAAATCATTTGTTTAAACCTCGACATTAATGCTGGAAGAAAGTAAGAATAGTATGGTTTCGTAACAACCCTACCCCAAGTGACATTTTCATACTGGAACTTTGCACATTAAGTTACTATAACAGCAAATTATCATAATTTTATGTATGATAATTAAAATTCCCTCAATTATTTAAGCATATTTATGACTACCGTAAATCCTCAAATTGTGGCCGGGGTCTTTTATTTACTTAGGCTGCACAAAGCACAGGCCTTTATTTGGGGCAGGCTTGTATTCGAGGCAGGCCTTTATTTCTTATTAGGCTTCTGTTGTAGAATTTTATTCTTAGAAATAAAGTAAAAGGCTACACTTAAAGTGGGCCAACACTTCCTGTAACCGTTCAGAAACGCAACTTGAGTAGCTAAACCATGAATGAAAGCCAAAACAGATGCGTCTTCATAAAATACCAACTTGCCAGACACGCCTTCATGACCAATAACAAATTAGCAAGTTAAGGATCTTTTTTTCCTAAAGTGCGTTTTATTGTGAGACATGCGTTTCGTTTGGAGCAGCATACCGGTAGGCTATCAAAAGATTTTCGCTTTGGTTTGGGATTTAATTTACTTTTGGACTGTTTGATTCAATTGCTAAATGTTGGGACTGATGGGCACTGAAATCTGGGGGGTATTTGGTGGTTCACTGTTAAGTTTTATGTAGTTGAAAGAGTGTCGGGATTTCCACCCGTTTCATTCATTCATTGAACGTGCGCTGTGCTGTAAATACATGGAAACCTTATTGCGTAGCCAAGTAGCCTAAATTGAGTTAATTTTTCATTTTGCCTGATTTACTACTTTTTATTAAATTCGTAGGCTGGAATGCCTCGCGGCAACAATTGTGTTTAAATGTATACTGCTTCAGCTTTTGGCAAGCTACTCAGAAGGGGACGGCAAGTGACTGGTAGCTAGAGAGCAACGTGCTGGAGACCCATGGTGTAGGACAACGACTTTTCATTGGCAACAGTATTAAACCAACCAACAATATAAAATATTAAGAAGAGCTCTTTTATTTCATTGAGTTAAATCAAAACAATGTCTTCTAGTGCTCATGGACTGATAGCCCTACTGGTAGGCAATATTACCCCGGCTTGTATTTGGGGGCCGGCCTTTATTTGTCCGAATCGACCACGCCCCCGGCTATTATCCGAGGCCCGGCTTCAAATAGAATCCCGGACACAATTTGAGGATTTACTGTAGATCAGGCATCATGACGTGTTCAGCCCAAGATAGGAAATGAACACTGAACACAAGATGGCAGCAGACTTAGTTTGATAAGCCAAACCTCAGTGGGCTTGGCTAGGCCTACAAATGAATGGCACATCCACTAATCCCAGTGGTACAGATGTCAGTAGCATATGACTTGTGCGCACGTCACTGTATATGGAAGTGTGTTAGCCTCCAAACACCCGTGATTATGTCCACAACATTATGGGTTCAAGCGTAGTTTTCTTACCACAGCTTTACTGGTTTGTGCAGGGGCTCTCCCCCCCGTTAGGGCTTGGGCTTCAGCGGGTTGCTCTCCCAGAACGAATCATCCGATTTCCTCTTCGCAGACCGCCCCCCCGCCTTCCAGAGTTTGTACGACAGGGCGCCGACCACCAGGACCAGGAGAGCGATGAGGAGGGACAGCACAATCGGTATCGGGCCGTAGGCACATGCGGCTTCCAGCACTCTGACGGAACCTTTGGAAGAGGATGAGGAAGTAAACATTACAACGCTACTCAGACTGGATCAGGAGTGGCCAATCCTGGTCCTGGGGAGCCGCGGGGAGCCGCAGGGTGCGCTGGTTTTGTTTACACCTTACATTACATTACATTATTGCCATTTGGCAGACGCTCTTATCCAGAGCGACGTACAGTTGATTCGACTAAGCAGGAGACAATCCTCCCCTGGAGCAATGCAGGGTTAAGGGCTTTGCTCAAGGGCCCAACGGCTGTGCGGATCATATTGTGGCTACACTGGGATTAGAACCACCAACATTTCCCAGTCATTTACCTTAACTACAGGCCGACCTTAAACACAACAACCACTTTTGACCCACCAAACCAGGTGAGGTGACTGTTTTATTTCACCAATTTTGTGCTGTGTAACAACAAAAACCAGCAGACCCTGCGGCTCTCCAGGACCTGGGTTGGCCACATCTGGTCTGGATGCTGGAGGCAGCTCTGTACCCTGTTATTATCCCATCCCTTCCGATGTTCTGCACTGAAGAGCATCACTGGTACGCTAACTTGGTAACGCGGCTGTGGCCAACCTTTAAAAGCGGTGACACCTCCAGAACTCAAACTGCTACCTCTGCTATTGACCTTTTTCAATGCACAGAAGCTACCTTTCCAAATATGTTCTGGCAGGCTATTCAAAAAGGGCTGTAACAGGAAGTCACCCTTCCAGTTATGAGGAACTTCTGTTCACAGGCCATAGAAGTACAAAAAAACGCTCACAGCAGCGCATGATGCCTGTTAGCATGAGTCAAAACCCAGAGAACACAATGAAATGCAGATGATCATGCAGCCAACAACTCACTGCCACCGTCTGGTGATTGGCTAGGAAGTAAACATTTGCACTGGAAATACCATTTACCTTGTTCTTGGAACGAAACATTCAGATATCCAGATGTGTCCTCTGCAATCTTCCTCCAGGAGTTTCTGGGAGACAGCAGCCACTCCTCCACACGGCAGTAGTATTGGCCTCCATCAGACGACTGGGCGTCAGGGACTGTGAGGGTGTACAGAGTGGCTCGGGGTCGACCAAAGAGAAGACCATCTTTCTTCTTGTCCAGGTGCTCTAGAGTGAAGTTTCGCCTGGCTCTGAAAATGGGGCGGGACTCCCCTTTCCCATCCGCCTGCCGACACCACCAGGTGACTTCAAAAACAGAAGCGGCGCTCGAATACGAGGTGATGTTGCAGACGATCACAAAGCTGTCCTGCTGGTCGCTCACGGTAACATTGTCGTCATGCTTCAGAACATGCAGGGTGCTCTCTGTATGCAAGATATTCATAACATCATCATCATCATGCAGTTAAGTTAATACCATTGATTCAAACAAGACATTATTACAATTCAGTTTTGCTAAAATCAAATTCATACATAAGGTGACAGCCTTGGAGGGGCGAGGATGGAATGGGATGTTGATGTGTAGGCCAACAGCTTGAGGTAATAATGAATAATGAGCAGGAGAAACCAGGTAGCAAGGCCTTAGTCAAGATACAGCAGATATATACAGTAGCAATCCAGTCTTTATCTGTGGGACCTTTCAAACAAACAGAAGGTTTCAATAATTCTACTATTATTGACTCTTTGATCCAGGCCAAACAAATCACCAACCAGCACTCATTCCAAAAGCAACTTTCATTTTCCCAAAAGGCCCTCCAAAGGTATGACAATCCCTACCTCACCGGTCTAACATTTATTTATTGGCAGGCAAATGCTGCTGGGTTGACCACTGAATGAACTGGAATGTACCTGTCTGGCGGACGTTGACGCTGGTGACTCCTGACCGGTCGGTGGCCCTCTGCTGCCACTTCCCCTTGCAGTCCAGCTGGTACTCGTCCACCTGGCAGGAGTAGCGGCCGCTGTCGCCGGCGTCCATGTTCTGAATGGAGAGGCCGAAGGAGCCCCGGGAGGGCCTGGAGAAAACCATCCTCTTCATCAGCTCTGCGTTCACGCCCCTGTAATCCAGCAGACCGTCATGGCTGAACTGCATCAGCATCACCTTCTCTGAGGAGTTCGCCGGGACGAAGGACCAGGTGATGGCGTAGTGAGACGTGGGCGTGAGGCTGCCAGGGCCCAGAGTGCAGCGGAGGTCCACCATATCTCCCTCCTGAATGCTGAGGTCAATGTCAAGCTTCTGCACACTGAAATTACTCCCTGCTGCAGAGAAATAAGGAGTTCTGAGCATGCTTAGGACTGAGCAACCGATGAATTTATAATAATAATCATAATGAAAACAACAATAATAAATATAGTAGCAAGCAGCGGGTCTTGGGGTCCAAATAGCATTCATACAGCTTACAATGACAGAGACCGAGATGTTCTAACAGATGTTGGACCATGCCATCAATTTAGGGACCTGATGCAACAGTGATTTTTAGGGACTTATTGAATATTCTTTTTAATATATTTTGATATATTTTGACCAATTTATAACCATATGCCAACCTGTTTTGGAATTATTATTATTTTTCTTCATTTGTTTGCAATTCATATTTGATTTGCCTTAAAACAGCAATTACAACACAGAATGTCATGGTCAAATTGTAACATCAACCCCCCAAAACTTCAAGGTGAACAATCTCCACCCTACCCCCAGAAGTCATAAATATAATATGTCAGTCTTATGGTTCTTTGAGGGAAATTTGGTCCGTGTGAAGAGTACAGACTGACATCATTAAATTAGTTGAAAAATGTTCAACTCTCTCAGTTAAACAGAAGAGGAGTTACGCTTGTTGAATAATTGTGATTTCAACTGACTATTTTAGGACGACCATTTGGCCAATCATGAAGACAATTTGGGTTGTTGGATTCCACCCTTGGGCAATACACAAAATTTTATAAGAATCAGCCAAGTGGTTAAGGAATAATCCAGAAAAGTAATATATGACAAACTGTAATACAAAATGGTGGCCAATTTAAGATGGCGCCCACTCATATACTATTCGTGTTCATAATGAGGGATTTTGTCATTGCAGCAAGTTTGAAATGTCTGCGAAGGAACAGTGATTATTTAATTCATTTTAGAATTATTAAAACTTTTATGTCAAAAGATTTTGGAATTATTTGTGTTTTTGTGAAAAGTGGGGCTCAGGAGGTAAGAGCAGTCATCTGGCTGTCAACAGGTTCGATCCCACCCTGGGTGTGTCGAAGTGTCCCTGAGCAAGACCCCCAACCCCTAATTGCTCCTGACAAGCTAGTTGGTGCCCTGCATGGGAGCCGATCGCCATTGATGTGTGAGTGCGTGTGAATGGGTAAATGAGAAGCATCAATTGTGCAGCGCTTTGGATAAAGGCGCAATATAAATGCGGACCATTTTCCAAAAGCTAAGGCGATGGAAATTTCATAGGTTTGGCATTCAGGCATGTTTTGACACCACTAAAAAGGTAATAGTCATATAACGGAATGTCAGGTGAGTCAAAATACCAAATGTTATGTAAATCCCAAAGTCCAGTATATCAGACTTAATGGGTCTTTGAGGCAAATGTGTTCCTTATTAGGAGAGGAGTCTGTAGACCAAATTTTGTGACTTTAGGACAAATGGGGCAGGGGGCTGGGTTTGTGAATGTCAACCTGCTGTGCAGTGCCAGCAGGTGGTCAATCTGCGCCATAATGTAATGGATCCAACAGTCAAAGTGTACAGCCACCCAAAAAAGCCTACCAAGTTTAGTGATTCTGGGCCATTCCAGCTCATGGTTATGTGAGGTAAAAACAACAGGGTTCGAGGGGCTTCACTGCTTGGACCGCTAATAACAATGGTGAGTATACATACCCCTGTAATTAACCCTTAAAAGGCAACAGCATTTCAGGTGAATGGACATCTACCTTGTGCTTGGAACAAAACATTCAGATATCCAGATGTGTCCTCTGCAATCTTCCTCCAGGAGTTTCTGGGAGACAACAGCCACTCCTCCACACGGCAGTAGTACTGGCCTCCATCAGATGGCTGGGCGTCAGGGACTGTGAGGGTGTACAGAGTGGCTCGGGGTCGACCGAAGAGAAGACGCTTCCTGCTCTTGTCCAGGTGCTGCAAGGTGAAGTTTCGCGCAGCTCTGAAAATGGGGTGGGGCTCCTCTGCCCCGTACCCTGGCCGACGCCACCAGGTGACCTCGAAAACTGAGGCGGCGCTCGAATACGAGGTGATGTTGCAGTTGATCGTGAAGCTGCCCTGCTGGTTGCCCATGGTAACATTGACGTTATCTTTCTGAACATGCAGGTTACTCTCTGTTCGTGAGACATTCAAAAAAAGCTGCGATGTTAGACTTTCATGCGGTTCAGCAATAAAATCGCAGCCTAGTAACCACACAACATTCAGTCAGCTGCCATACAAAGATGCATAAAGCTGTAAAATGGTTTGTTAGTATAATCTGGGATGGACACTGCTTCTTGATAAGAAGAAACGATTAATGCGGCCATGCCACCATCACCTATTGTGAAGACGCAGTCAATCAAGCAAGGGTGTCGGAGAACAGATGAATCTATAAATCAGTCAAATCAACCAAAAAAGCAGGACGTACCCGTCTGAAGGACGTTGACGCTGGTGACTCCTGACCGGTCGGTGGCCCTCTGCTGCCACTTCCCCTCGCAGTCCAGCTGGTACTCGTCCACCTGGCAGGAGTAGCGGCCGCTGTCGCCGGCGTCCATGTTCTGAATGGAGAGGCCGAAGGAGCCCTGGGAGGGCCTGGAGAAAACCATCCTCTTCATCAGCTCTGCGTTCACGCCCCTGTAATCCAGCAGACCGTCATGGCTGAACTGCATCAGCATCACCTTCTCTGAGGAGTTCGCCGGGACGAAGGACCAGGTGATGGCGTAGTGAGACGTGGGCGTGAGGCTGCCGGGGCCCAGAGTGCAGCGGAGGTCCACCTGATGGCTCTCGTGAACCGTGACCTTCGATTTGCCTTTCGTCACGCTGAAATTACTCTCTGTCGGGCAAACGAGAGAATATTTACATCGATAAACGTGCAGGGACAGTGCTATAGAGCTATTGCTCAATTAGCTACCAGATAATAATTGTGTCAGATGACCTGTAAATCACATTCAGACAAATTGCTAAAATGAAACTATTAATAGCAGCGCTCTAAGAATTCAAGGCCTTGATGACTTATGACAGCAGAGACCATATAAAATAGTTTCTGTAATATTACATATGTTTATTAGAACGAGGATCATCAAATCTGGCCCTTGAATTTAAATCCAGCCTTGGTTTTCTTTTTTCCCAATTAATTAGGCAATTAACTGAACAATTCGTGTTACTGATTGGCCAGACTGTCTTCACACCATTTTCTGTTAATGTTTTTTTTTTTTTTCAACAAAAGTGTTCAAACTGAACCAAAACCCTTAAAACAACCCAAATAAAAAAAAAATGTAAAAAAAAAATAAAAAAATCTTAACAAAAATTTGATAGCCATTTCTGTAATTAAATTCTGTAATTTAAGGTAGATATAAATCAAATTTCTAATTGTCATTCAAAATTAGTACTCTGGGAAAACTTTTTTTTTTAGTACGACTGGGAAAAATGAAGGAAGAACTGAATTTGAAAAACAAAATGGCCGCTCCCGTACCTCGCGGGCTTACGAGGAGCTGTATGACGGCAGAAGTGGACGCCAGTGGGCCCCAGGCTCCGTGGGGGTCCTGCAGCCACTCCTCCACACGGCAGTAGTAGCTCCCGCTGTCCCCGGGCCCCGCCTGTCGCAGGAGGAGCTCATAGGACCGCGCCTTACGCCTGATGAGGCTGTACCTCTGCCCTGCCTCCGCCTCCAGAACCGAGTCGCGGTCCGCGCTGAGGAGCGTGCGGTTCTGCCCGCCCTCCGGCCGGAACACCCAGGACACGGCGAAGCGGGAGGCATTGGCGGTGGTGGCGGCGAGAACGGTGCATTCCAGCTGCACGTCGGATCCTGCCGACTGCTGGAGCAGAGACCGGGGCCCGACTGAGATGGACAAGCGGCTGTCTGCGTGCACAACAACAAACAAATCCCTTAAAACCACATTAATTACACATCATTATTATTCCTTATACATTTATTTACCCCTGAAACCATTCCTACCCCCTTAATTGAAATTAAGTACCCCTTTAAAAGGAAACCCTTAATGGTCCATTAATTTGTGCAGGCAAAAAAAAGATCCATTAAAAACTCCTTGATGCCAGCATTATTAATGGGAAGATTAACGGTGTCTCTTATGTAGCTGGATCAAATTTTATCACACAAATATCTGGCAGTTGTAATGTCTGTTACCGTAGAATTGCCGCTATCCATCTATGCAGATCCCATTTTCACACCCACAATTCTTTCATCCACCCATCAATATCTCTCCATATCAGTTTACATCCATCTATCCATCCATCCATCCATCCATCAAACCATTTATCCATCTATCTCCATTTTGGCTTACTTGGCTTTAGGACCTGCACGGCCACCTCGTTGGAGGATTTCGATGCCCTCCGGGTCTGGCGCAGAAAGGCATCAACGACACACTGGTACTTCCCACCTTCCTGCGAGCTCGCCCCGAACACCTTGAGGACAAAGCTGACCTCGTCCGGCTGCACCTCCGTCCTGAGCTGATAGTTCCGCCGGGTCTTCCGCCAGGAGATGCCGCCATCGTGGGAGAGAGAAACGATCTCCTCCCGGGCTGCCGACGCCGAGTGCTTGAAATTCCAGGTCACTGACAGGGGGAACCTTGGCCCTTTCACCTTGCAGAACAACTCTATTTCCTCATTTTCCCTCACACGCACCGTGCGGCTTTTCAACTGGGCGTGTATTAGAGAATCTGAAACAAAACGAGAATAAAATTACCCCATTTGAACAGGTGGCAAAGTTAACATGATTCTATAACACGTTATGTTATCTGCTATGCTATGCATTATGTTATGTTGCATGTTCTGTCATGTTATGCATTGTTATGAATTCTTACCCAGAGAAAGGACTTCAGTATTCACTTCCTGAGAGTTTTTATCCACCTCCCCGCCGCCCATGGCCTCGGGCCCCCACTCGGACACAGTGCACTTGTAGGTGCCGTTGTCTGTGGGCAGGGCGTTGGCGATCTCCAGGGTGAAGGACTCTGGTGTAGTGCGGAGTGCCCGAACGTCGCCCCCTACCGTCCGCTGGCGGTACTGCACTCCTGCCTCCATAACGCCGTAGCGGCTCAGGCTGATGACATCACCAAAGTCGCCATGCCCGACCCTGTGTTGCCAGGTGACAGACAGCTGCCCGCTGCTACCTGACACGCCGCAGGTTAAACGCAAAACGTCCCCCTCATTCACCTTCAGGGTGGAGTGCAGAGTGGTCACTGCCAGTTTACGCTCTGTGAAGGGAATGTCTATGTTAGTTAGTGTGAGATTAATGTCCTGGCTAGAACGCGTCACCATTAGGTTCAGCAGGGACCCAGCCAAATGTCTTTTTTAATATATCCGTGAGGCCACAGTGCATGGAAAGTAGAGGTTCAATGTGTTATTATGGTTTGGTTCATTACTGTGGTACCATCAATTTGTTCTTTGAAAGGAGAGAAGAGAAAAGAAGTCTAACAAGTGGATGAAGCACTGTCGAGATCATGCACACGCGCACACGCGCGCACACGCGCGCACACACGCGCACACACGCGCACGCGCACACAGGCACACACACACACATACCTCTGTCAGACTCTCTAAACAAGCTCCAGTTGTCACATTAGCAGATGGAAAGCTGAAATGCTGTAAAAACTAGTGGACTATACCCAGGAAAGATAGATATATATATATATATATATATATATATATTTAGAAATCAAAAGCTGATTAAATCGCTGGAGTAAATGCGTTTGGGTGCCATCAGAAAACAGGAGCAGCCCTGGACAAATGAACACAACCAATAGCAAAAGCATCTCTCCTTGTGATTTTGAGAACATATTTGTATCTTCCATGGCTTCATTACCCAAATATCACAGTCCATTTTGCATCAGACTCACCTATAGCGGTGACGGCCACATGTTTAGCACCTGAGTCCTGGCTCTGGCCTCGTGAGAAGGACCCGGCCGTCTTCTCCTCCCTCCACACTCTGCAAAGATATTTCCCAGCATCCTCAGTTCTGACCGGTCTGACAGCCAGCAGGTAGTCCTTGTCGCTCTTCTTGACCATCTTCACCGCGCCCTCGCGTTCTCTCGAAGAGTAGTCCAGCCCAACGGACGGTATGCCAGTAGGCCCAAACCCGGCTACCTCCTTGTCATTTTTCAGCCAGGCCACAGAGAAGTACCCTTCCTGAATGTTCTGCGCCTCTATGGAGCACTGGATCTCCAGGGCGTCTCCTTCTCGTAGTTCTCCCTCAGGGGCCTCAATGCCGGCACTGAACGAATCGCTGACAACATCTGAAACCGAGCACAAACGGATCCCAAACAGACCTCTTATGTAAACAATCATTTTGGTTTGGTGATACTTTGCTGATGCCTGGTCATATAAATTTCCAGACCTTTCCCTGTTATAAGTGTTATTAACCAACTGTTAATTGTCCAGATTAATATTATTTACAAGAACCCTTTACAGTGCACATTTTACTGTGTAGCCATGTAGCTCCTGCACATCCTCTCCAATACTTTAACTGCATGGAGCTCACCTATGGGTTGGACTTGAAGAGTGAAGGCCTCCGAGTCTTTGTAAGCGATTCTGTACCAGGACCGGTCCGCATCCTGAATCCACTCGCTGGCCTGGCAGTGCACTTTACCCTGGTCGGTCAGCTGCAGCCGAGACACACTCAGCCTGTACGTGGTGTCCTGCACTTTATCGAGGCTTACGGAGCCGGCGCGATAGCGCTCCTGGAACCCTTCCCCGGGATCCAGCGTGAGGTCCCGGCTCAGGGAGATTATGGGACGGGGCGCACTGTCGTCTTTGCCCAGCAGGAACCAGGTGACAGACAGGTGGGTGTGCTGGTAGGTCTGACTGGATACTTCACACTCCAGCTGCAGGGACTGCCCTTCAGTCTTACTGAGGGTGGCAGGATTGGTTGAGGCACTGAGGGTGTCCGGGATTACTGCAGAGAGAGCCAATCAGAGGTGGGGGAAGGAGAGAGTGTAATGCAGGTGGGTCATTCAGGCCGCATCCAAAATTGCATACTAGCTTACTACTTAGTATGTCAAAATAGTATTAGTATGTCCATAGTCATATAAAATAATATAAGCTAAAGCTACTACATGCAAGGAAATATCGAACACTGAACACAATGTTGGCATGAGTATCCCAGAACCCATTTCGACAGGTCACAACCTAAGCAACTAGCATGGCACTGTCTAAACCAAAGCAGCAAGTTGAACCATTTAAATGTATTACTGTAGATTTCCACTAGTCTTAGCAGGAAGTAGTTAAACTCAATGGTTATCTTTACATTTTGAATGTTTTTTGGGGGGTTTTTCTTAAACAAAGTCATATCAACTAACTACCATCATCAATGCACACTGCTTAAATTGGCAACGTAGCATGTATGGAAACCCATCTTAGTTTTTACTCATATACGAAAGTCGCCTTATGTATGCTGAATGTTAGTATACATGTATAGTGTGTAGCAACTACTATGCAATTTCAGACACATTCTTTCACACACAAAAAGCATTTATCTATGTAGCACTATGGCCATTGTCACCGACAGGTAAGAATATTAAGGAATTCATCTATATCTATTTTTTCTTCATATTTTATTTTGACACAAAGACAGTTATAAAGAACAATAAAAGGAAAAAAAAAAAAGGAAAGACAACAACAAAAATTTAATTTTATTTTTTTTAAGTCTCACATCTATATATTCAATAAGTGCTTTCAGTACTAAGGGATAGAAAGAAAAAAGATTACAGCAGATGCCAAGAAAGATATGAAGTTAAGCCTCTTTCTTTTTTTAGGAAAGGTCATCACATGCTCAAAAATAGTTTTTGTAGTTTAGGCTCACGAGAACATATCCGCTCCATTTGTATAATAAAGAACGCCACATAAAACCATGAAACATTTGGAGATCTCCAGCTTAAAGGTATTATCTCTTTGGCTGCAATCATGCCCACCATCCGGGCCTGTTGAGCCAAGGGAAGACTGGCTTTTACATCAGAGCATCAAAACGTTTTCACATTATGGTCTGGCTGGATGTTTACCTTGAAGTTTTTTTTATAACCGATCAAATATTTTAAACCAAAAGTCATGCAACGCAGAACCAAAGTAGGTGTCCCTCAGTGAATTAATATTAATGACGTTATTTAGCACATACGGGCTACGCCTTGAAGAAGAACCTTACCGTGAACTGTGGTTTTGGCGCTGTAACTTCCCAGATACGACCCGTCGGAGATGGGTGTGAAGCATTCGTACTCCCCGCTATCGTCTTCCAGAAGCTCCCTTATTCGCAGCAGCACAGAGGCTCCGGCCAACCGCTCGATTTCTATATCTCCGCCACTCACTCTCTTCTGATACTTGGTGTAAGCAATATTGGGGTCGGCGGTGCTGATGATTTTGATCTCCGAGCCTGGGTTTTCTGGCTTGTAGATTGAGAACTGAAACATCTGGACCGAAGGGCCGCTGAACCCAGTCACGTTGCAGGAGATGGAGATAGGGTACCCCATCGCCCGATACAGGGGGCCCTTGTCAATGTGAACAACCCGTTCACCAACACACACATCTGTGAAGATAGATGGAGCATGATGTCCACACACATCGAATGCGTTTTTCGACACATTGAACATTCGACACGTATGCATATGCATGTTAACATAATTCACTGCAGTTTTACTGCACTGCACTGCACTAGAGAGAAACAGCCTGCAGATGATGGTATCATCTGTGACCGGACTAACGAGACACTCTAGTGTGTGCCCTGCAAAGAGGGCAGAATGCAAGCAATTAGTCAACAGAGCCCAGAGCTTATGTCACATCTCACTGCAATTCAGCTAATTAACTGGACCAAGTAACATTTGTTTTGCTAAACACTCCTTGGTAACACTTTACTTGAACCCCTCACCATAAGGGCTGACATAACACTGTCATGCACAGACAGTCACAAGATGGCATAACAGATGTCAGTTGATATGAAATGATAGAAAACTGTCACACTTATCTGTAAATGTTATGACACGTTAGTCATAAAATTTACTGATAAACGTATGACACTTATGTCATTTGACATAAGCTGACATTATCGGTTAAGCCATATCGTTACAGCTGTTATGGCATGGGTTATGACAGCCTTATGACGAGGGGTCCAAGCGTTACCCCACTTTTTACATCAGTGTCCTTGCTCCAGGTTGGATCTGAGGGGGGGTGTACGGAGGTGCTCTTACCCCAGGGAAGGAGTGCACTAAGCAGGCTGAACAGCAGCGTGGTCCCCCGGAGCTGGGTCATCGCGGCTCTCTGCCTCCAGACACAAGCCTGTCTTTGGTGGCCTCTTGCAGGCGTGTGGTCTCGCGTGCAGACGCTGTTCTGCAAATCAGCAAGACGGAGAGGATGTGGTTTTCCTGCCGTCTCACAGAAACCAAACATCAGACAGCCAAACTGTCATGCGAAAAAGTGACCTTCTTATTTTTCATTTTTTTTTTCAACCTCAACAAAGCAGACCAGCATCTGACAGGATCCCATCAGAATGTGCAGTACCTGTATGTGCCTCTGTACTCCTTATAAAGTGAACACCTCTTAAAAATAAATAAATAAATACTTTTTTAAATTAAATATATAAACTCACATTGTGAGTCACAACACAGGGTTAATATCCTCCTCTGTGAGGAGTGGAGAGGCAGGGGATATGACAGATTAGTCGTTTTGGTAAGGGCTTGCAGTGCACTCTTGCACTCTGTAGTGCTCTCAAGATATTCTCTTGAAAAGTAAAGGGCACAGGAAACTGCTACAACAGCCCCCGCCCCCCACCCCACATAACCATACCAAACCATTACCCTACATAAAGCTCACACTATTTACAACATGGATATTTCATGTGATTTCAATATGAAATAAAAATGGACACTTGTTCCATCTCATCCTGTACTCTAGTGTTCTGCCCCACTTAAGTTTGCTTACGGCTTGTAGGGCACTGGTTTCAACTCGGTCCAGCAGCAAGCTGAACCTCCTGGCGCACTGGATAAAAATATCCTCTCATATTAGAAATGTTCAGGGCCATTGGGGTCCTCTTCCGTTTGCTCCAAAAGTTATCAACCAATACCTGTGAATGGAACACACTGGAGTCACCCAAATAATATTTTGTTGAGATCTCACGTTTCTAATGTTTAAAGACGAACTGATGCCTTACAGCACATGTAATTACGCACAGACAAACGTGCACAGAAACATCACACGCCATCCTCAGCACAGCCTGTTGGGGGGGGGGGGGGAAACGTCAACATGTCGATCGATATCTCTGACAGCCCAGCTAGCTCACACCACAACGGCATCACATTGCTTAGACTACACAGCATTTTCAGTGTAAATACACAAAGGAGCAGCATATTAGCAAAGAGGAAAGTGAGACTTTGGTGAGAAAGGAATGAACTTTAATAGAACCTTCACACCTCACGGGGAGAAACCCATCACCAGTTTATACACCCACACTACTGCATGGAGGTAATATTAGAAACCAGTGGAAAAGTAAACCGTGCATAGAACCATTAAGAAAGAAAAGACTATTCAAGACACAGGAGGAAGCACAGTATGATAAAGAGAGCCAAGAGTATGCACTGAATCGTCCCACACAGAACAAACCTGCATGGAGGACAGAAACAAAATCAGGCTTTTCCAGATTATACGGACAGTGGGTTAAAATTCCCCTTACCAGACTTCATGGGCCACATGACACAGGACAACGACGGTCCGTGACACAATGAGACTGCACATAAAGTAGCTGACAGAGGAAACTGAAATGAAACAATGGTCACAGGGTGAGCCGATCGAACAGGTCAAACCAGGGGATTTCTTCAACACAGCCAGTTTGTTTCACTGTCAAATGATCTCGCTGCCTGCAATAGGTACAGTACGTAGCTTTATTGGTCAAAATGTGTAATGTAAGGAACCGTGTGATTGAATTCTGCGTCAAAATACAAAGCAAAGGCATTTGACACAGACAGATTTCAATAGTGGAGATGCACTGTAAATCCTTCCTTTAAAATATCCTTCAGCGCCATCTAGTGTTGAAACAGAGGTACATTCGAAGACCAGAAGAAAAGTGTTCAGATGCTTTCCAAAATCTGTTTCTCAAACACACACACAGACGCATACACGCGCACACACAGAGAGACACAGACACACACACACACAACATTCAGTTAAAATAACACAGGGATAAGAAAGCACTAAATAGGGTTGAGGGTGTGGGGCAGAAGTCCAACACTGCTCACAGATCCCTTTATTAGCTCCAAGCTGCCTCACAGAACTACACGCATTGCGTAGGCATGACAATTTCTAAGGTGTTTGCCCGTACAGACTCCCAGCATGGGATAATAGTACCCTGGGATTTCCATCACCATGGCAATGTACAAAACAGAGATTAACTTTGTAATTAAAGAAGATAATACGGAGGAGAAATAAACAGAATTTTGGACAAAGGTACTTCCCCAAGGGAGTGTTTAGTGTAGATATTACCACGGGTCAACTCAAGATTTGGGTATTTCCCCAGAGAAGCGTGGGTTGTTAATATTAGAACAGGGTGGATTGTGAGAGAGATATTATGAGAGGTCAGTAAGTGTTGGGCCTCAGTTACTGAATCAGTCATAGCACACATCCTGTGTTTGGCAGCACTACTTGGCTCCCTCAGTAAAAACTTGGGAGTTTAACAGTCAGGACTCCACCCCAGAGCTCCAGTTAACAGAGAGGGCATCAGAAAAAAAGGTCACAGAAGGACTGACGCGTCCCCCTGCCTGTCCTGAACCGTATCCTTGAGGCAAGTTAGACAGTTAAATGAGTTAAAAACCGTCATGGCTGTGTTCATTTAAGTTGTTGACCTGCTGACTCGAGCCCACACTGCCACAGTGGAGACGGGATTTCAGCTGAAACCGCCGGCTGGGAACCGCTGAAGGCTTGCAGCTGGAGAAAGAACGGTTCTGTGCGAAACTATTTTTGGATTTAGCGTACAAGTGAGCTGGCGGTTCCATTAAAGAGGTACCATTAAACTAAGACCAGCACAATGGACCTGGATATAATGGATTGTACAGAGCACTCATGTCTGATTCATGCACTGTAGGACTGTCATTCCCCCCGCTGAAATTTTCCTCTCCAGAATGTATACTTTAAAACGATAAAAAGAACAGCACTCAATTCCTTTGTGTATTCAACATTAACACAATTCCACTACATCTGCCCCATGGAAATGTCGACTTGAAATCTACTTGGCATGGGTCACATTAGGCCTGGTTAACTCTCGTGCCACGCCTCTGGGTCAAGTGGCATTTAGAGTCCCGCCTCCTGACCTGTCCGTCAGCAGGACGGGGGTTCAGCTGATCCTCGCAGACACACACACGCGCGCGCGCACGCACGCACGCACGCTCGCACGCACGCACGCACGCACACACACACACGCTCTCACACACACGCACACACGCACTCACGCACACGCACTCACCTCCCGGTTTGGGTGTCGGCCCCCGGAGCCTCATGGTAAAGGTGAAGGCCTCCTCTTGTAAGACTGGGTGCATTCACACTGCCGGCTGGGCTTACCGGTCCGGCCCTCCTCAGCCCTTCTGCAGAGCTGCAGACCCACTCCTCTTCCTGCTTTGGGCACCTGACCCTGGCTTCAGGAAATCCCTGCCAACCGCCTCCATGCCTGTAACTGTAGCTGGGACCAGCTCGCGGTCGCGTATCGAGATTCTTTAAGGTCAGGGTTTTTTAATTGGGTGAAATCCGATAAGGGGGGTCACCACCCGTCATTAACCCGTCGAGCAGAAGACATTTTGTGAGCGTGTCAGATCTCCCTGTAACATTCTGACTACTGCCGAGGGTTTCAGAGTGGCTTGCTGAATAGGTTTAATCCCTAATTCTCGCCTCCACCTCTTTCTCCCCCGCTGGGTGCGTCAAACACAAAAGCCGGTGGTAAGGGAAGGTTCTCAGGCAGCGTTTCTGCACAACCACTCCCAGAGTGAGGCTTTGGGCACAGACACACCTGGGTCAAATATGTAATTGCTTTGGATTAAAATACTTTTCAGTGCTGGATTGATATTGCCTGCCGCAACTGAGCCCACCCAGAGGACCAGAGGTTTGCACTTTTTGAGAGTTTTTAATTGGTTCTAATATACCGGACAAGCTCAGAAAAGCGTGGGAAAATAATAAAATAATGACATTTTGACTCAGGTCTGTTCACAAGACAATGCGCACTGATTTAAATTTTATTTTATTTTTTTAGATATTTTTTAGGCCTTTTTCAGCTTTATTGGACAGTATATAGTATAGAGGGACAGGACGAATGGGAGCGAGAGAGAGGGGAAGACATGCAACAAATGTCGGACGGTCAGACTCAAACCGCCGACGTCGCAGCTCGCAATGAGCATGTGGTCAGTGCTCTACAGGCTGCGCCACCGAGACACCCCAGACAATGCGCCCTGATGACCTGCTTGTAAAGCCCTTCTGTTAAGGTGAGACGGAGAGGGGTGGGGGAAAAAATAAAATAAAGAAATAAAAACCTCATAGGTTCACTACTCCTTTACATAGCCATTGGCTCAGGTCCTTGTGTGACTCGACTTGTTTTAGCCAGGTTCACCAGCTGAGACCGAGGGGCTTTGGGAGAGAAAAATAAACTATTGTTTGTTATTGTCCATTTAGTTCCTTGTGTGCCACCAGGCTATTTCAACCGCTGCGACAGCAGGTGGGTGTTCAGCGCCTCTCAGCGAAGCCACAACTCATTTCATCCTCAAACACATTCTGATAACAATCGATAAGAACTGTTACTCACTAAAACAGGACATTTTAAGTGCACTCAGGGTTGTTTTTAGAATAAAATTTACCAAGAAACCTACACGGTAACCTACAAGCCTCCTCCTATCAATCTTTTTAAACACCAGGCCACTGAACTGACCAGACCACTGGATGGTTTTTATAGTGTTTATGTAACGCTATGTCTGCGCGGTGACATTGCAGTAAGTTACAGACCCTTTGAGACCGTGACATAGTGGTTGGGTTGGGGCCTTCCAGAAAGGGGAGGGGGACAGCTGAACACACTACGGTCGGAGTCTGAAACCCAGACAAGTTGAGCAGAATTATTAATAGAAAGCTCCATCAAAGCAAAGCAAACTTCATTAGACTGCTGTCCACCACAAAAGCCACAACCAGTCTGTTCATGAAGGTATGTGTAACCCCATAGTCTACCATGAGCTATTTAATAATGTCTACAGCCAAGCTTTGGGGGGTCACATGTTGCTGTGCATTCGAACAGACTGTAAATCTCTTTACCACTTTATACTCCAAAACACTGAGGAAATCCATGAATAGCCTGCCATTCAAACAAATACTAATATAACCGCTTTCCACTGTGACTGATAACACCAGCTCAGGTCCTTGTGTGACTCGACTTGTTTTAGCCAGGTTCACCAGCTGAGACCGAGGGGCTTTGGGAGAGAAAAATAAACTATTGTTTGTTATTGTCCATTTAGTTCCTTGTGTGCCACCAGGCTATTTCAACCGCTGCGACAGCAGGTGGGTGTTCAGCGCCTCTCAGCGAAGCCACAACTCATTTCATCCTCAAACACATTCTGATAACAATCGATAAGAACTGTTACTCACTAAAACAGGACATTTTAAGTGCACTCAGGGTTGTTTTTAGAATAAAATTTACCAAGAAACCTACACGGTAACCTACAAGCCTCCTCCTATCAATCTTTTTAAACACCAGGCCACTGAACTGACCAGACCACTGGATGGTTTTTATAGTGTTTATGTAACGCTATGTCTGCGCGGTGACATTGCAGTAAGTTACAGACCCTTTGAGACCGTGACATAGTGGTTGGGTTGGGGCCTTCCAGAAAGGGGAGGGGGACAGCTGAACACACTACGGTCGGAGTCTGAAACCCAGACAAGTTGAGCAGAATTATTAATAGAAAGCTCCATCAAAGCAAAGCAAACTTCATTAGACTGCTGTCCACCACAAAAGCCACAACCAGTCTGTTCATGAAGGTATGTGTAACCCCATAGTCTACCATGAGCTATTTAATAATGTCTACAGCCAAGCTTTGGGGGGTCACATGTTGCTGTGCATTCGAACAGACTGTAAATCTCTTTACCACTTTATACTCCAAAACACTGAGGAAATCCATGAATAGCCTGCCATTCAAACAAATACTAATATAACCGCTTTCCACTGTGACTGATAACACCAGCGGTCATGAGATTTAAAACTAATAATAATAAAATTGGGGTAATTTGTGGACACCACATGCAGCAGGGAACAGTTTGAGCAGACAGAAGATCAGGGAGAGGCACTGGTGCCAACAGCGCTTCATCACAAGCCGGTTATTGCACAGGCCTCATCCTTTATTCGGTTCGTCTTGCCCTCCGTCCAACCTCTAGAAACCCGGCACCAATATTACCGCCTGTCCAAACACCGCCTCGGACCGCTGTTGACAGAGAGCACACTGCACTCCGTTTATTGGAAACTCCCTCCCGAAAGAAGCGGCCTAAAGAATGCCAAATAGCGCTGCTTATCAAGAGGCAAATCACATTCCAACATGTCAATGAAGTCATCTCGCCCACGATTCTCAGGGGGCGGGGGAAAATATCAGAGAAAGAAATCGATAAATATTGTGCTACAGCGGCATAGAACTAGACAGGGACGTGCGGTCGTGTGGCTACGGCCGACACAATGAAATGCATGAGCATTGGAGGAAATTTAATGTGAACACATTTAGATTAACGCTACATTCAGATGTGGTAATGTGGCACTGCATGACACCCTGACACGCACTGCTTACGGCAAGTGTACCTGTCAAATCGTACAATAGAACCATTTCAGAATCATATCAGAACAAAGAGGCACCAAACCAGTCACATAAGCCATCTATGAAAGCCATTTTACAGACTATTTTTATAAAGCTCTCTCCCAAATTGGAATATGTAGATGTTTGATTAAAAAAAACAGGCCTGGATATGAACCTTTGACCCAGCACGTCCTTTTCATGTTCTAACTTTGACAGTGCAAAATTACAGTGACACCAGAGTCAACACATTTGCAGGCCCGTCCCAGGAGCATAACGGCAATTTGGAGAAGAGCAGACAGGCGGATGCCTGTTTGAGGATAGTGTGTGTTGTACAGCCTGTTTGAGGATAGTATGCGTTACATATCCTGTTTGAGGATGGTGTGTGTTGTACAGCCTGTTTGAGGATAGCGTGTGTTACATATCCTGTTTGAGGATACTGCGTGTTGTATAGCCTGTTTGAGGATAGTGTGTGTTACACATCCTGTTTGAGGATGGTGTGTGTTGTACAGCCTGTTTGAGGATAGTGTGTGTAGTACAGCCTGTTTGAGGATAGTGTGTGTTGTACAGCCTGTTTGAGGATGGTGTGTGTTGTACAGCCTGTTTGAGGATAGTGTGTGTTACATATCCTGTTTGAGGATGGTGTGTGTTGTTCAGCCTGTTTGAGGATGGTGTGCGTGCCATTCTATCTTGTTGAGGATAGTGCGTGTTATATAGCCTGCTTGTGTGTGATATAGCCTGTTTGAGATGGAGCGTGCGTGTGATATAGCCTGTTTGAGGATGGTGTGTGTGATAGAGCCTGTTTGAGATGGAGCGTGTGTGTGATATAGCCTGTTTCAGGACAGGGAGTGTGTGCGGTAAAGTGTCTGACGGTCCAAAGGCTATGAGCGATGTGTGAGCTGACCTGCCGTTACCCACGTCCCTCGGCTCTGTAAAACAAAGCGCTATATAAGGACATGAGACGCTCCCCGGTGCTAACGCACAGCCCGGCTACGCTGTCACACTGACACCCTATCCACACTTCCACTCGCCGCCTCCATCCGTTTACACGGTTGCCATAGCGAGAACAGTGTTGACAAGTCCCAACAGCATTCCTGGCCCCATCGCTCAATAACCCTCTGGAGAATAAAAAAAATAAAATAAAAAATCACTCCGGGCAAATTTCTACAAGCCTGTCGGTGGCTTGGGATTCCAGACGCCTGGTTTAAAAGGCAGTGGCGTACCCGCCATCTATTCTGGCGAAGCCTGAAGCACAGAAAAAGAAAAACTACATTTGAATATTTGGAATGAAGAGATAACAAAAGAAAATTACAAACCTGTCATCCAGCACAGGCTGCGAATATTGAACAGCGAAACACAGGATACAGTGAAAGCCACTGCTGCTTGGACAGGTGCAATGTCGGTAACCGGCTGGTGGCACAGTCATTTCACTTCATCAATAGAGATAATATGCAAATCAATATATGCACATCAATGCACAGTGTTAAAGCCCACTGTTTGAGTGCTATAATATCAGGACTGCGACATCATCACTGTGGGTCATGTGACAACTATTTCCTGGATACCATTACAGTCTACATTCTACTGAGCTTGCCTAGTGTATTGGTACCAATGAAATACTATCAAAAAGTTAAAACCTGGTCCTCTGTATTGGCTCAATTGCACCATGCAAGGTTAATCAAGCACAGAAAAGTATTTGAATCAAAAACAATTATGAATTTGACCCTGCACAGTCTCTGGCTCCAAATTGTGCAATATGGCGGGACCCAAAAACTTCACCTCCATGGCTTCAAAGCGCCTTTCACAAGCCCGTGGATAGTAGGTGAGTCAGAGGCACTTGGTCCATATTTCCTCTCCAGTGATACAGTATGAAGTAAAAGGACGTGACATTCCCGTGGCGGATCTGCTCCATACTCGATTGTGCAAGAGGAGGACACAGAGCTGCAGTTACCGAAGGACAGACTCTGGGCTAGGGGAGTGGAGGGGGGGGTTCAGTTACCGGAATGTTCTTTTTGCTCAGTTAGCAGAATGTTCCAGACCTGGGACACGTACACAATTATTTTGGATTCAAACGCTTTTGTCCACTTGACTGAGCTTGTCTGGAGTGTGGGAACCTATGAAATACTCTCAAACAGCGCTCTCAACAACTACCTTCTGGTCTTGTTGGTTGGCTCAACTGCAACAAGGCAAGATCAATCGAGCACAGAAAAGTATTTGAATCCAAAAGAATGACATATTTGACCAAGGTTGGGATTGTTCCTTTTTGCCGGGTTCAAGCGGTGTCGTGTTGAACATCCTGCTTTCACAGACCTTCCCCCACCTCCTCACTTTCAGCACAACATAAACGACGAGAAAAACAACATCACCCTCTCTCTCTCTCTGTCTCTTCCTGCGCCCGGGAAGAGCGGGCGGAGAGACGCACAGACGTGTGAAAGAGGAGACGGGGCGCCACGAGACTTCGATTGCAGCCGAATCCTTCAATTGCAACCGGAGACCAGGCATTAAGCAGGACAAAGGGACAGCCGGGAGCTTAAACACGACCCGCGACACGTTGGTACCAGGAGGACAACATGCATGAAGAGCCCACACAGGTGTGAGGTACATAACCCCAGCAGCTCACACACACACACACACACACACACACACACAGAGCAGGGAAGGAAAGCTACACATGACCTGCAATAATGACTGTGTGCACACAAGTAGTCATTCCTTGGTCTCATTGGCTAGCTGGGGGTTGTCTTCAATAAAGGCATTTCAGCCACCAGTTTCAATGCAAGCCATTGTTTTCTGGACAATATGGATATATTAGTGGACATTCAGTGGCATCACTACTGAGTCACTGTATCCCACGAGCTTAGTGAACGAATCGGCATAAGTTCAAGCCCAGATATTGGTCCCCCTTCTCCAAACTGCTTTGTAAAACATGGCAGCATCCGAAAACTCCACTTCCGCAAAGTCAAAATGCTTTTTGCCAGTCTATGCAAAAGTAAATGGTAAATAAGTAAATGGATGATGTCACAGACACCTGGCCCATATTTTTCTACAGTCTATGGCACACAACCGCAATGAGGTTACAACCAGCACTACAACTGAATTACATTCTGGATAATGGTCGACTCGCCTCAACATCTAACACCTGGGTGATACACTGCAGCCATTTTGTACCACCATGCTCACTATACACCGAGTGAAGTGGAGAGGCAAGGGACTATTTAGTCACTTTAACTGAGTGTTGATTAGCTGACCAGAACATATCGAGCTCGAGGGGAAAATGTGGGCGATGACACCAGGGAACGTGGAACCGGAGACTCGACTTTGACTCAGCTTCTCATTAAAAGGATGACACCCCCTACAGAGAAAGGTCCACATCACCGCACCGGGGCATCGATGTTTTCGGTTTTGTTTTTAAACTTCAACCGGCCAAACCCACCACCACTAGCAGTGTGGAGATATCAGGAGGCCTTTCATCCAATTACTAAGCGCACTCGTCTCACCTCCGCCCTGCTACCTGACGGGGGGGCCGTCACAGAGAGAAACAGAGCTGGCAGAAGACAGAGGAGAGACAAACACACAGCCTTGTGAACTAAACACCACCACATTCACTCAGATGCAAGTTCACTGTATCGGTTAATGGGAGTCTGTGGCAGGTTTTCAACTTTAATCCCAATTTCAAGTAGAAATGGCAGAAACCCTGCATGGCTGGACTGACAATATTATTATCTGCCTGTGTTCGTAGTCCTTAAACGCAGGTTTCAAAATATACAGTTGACGGCCTGTACCAAAGAATTGTATAACTGTACAATAATTCAAGCGCATTGGTTAAAAATTGGTTCTAATTGCCACAGCCAATGGCGTTTCAACATCAGCGTGTTAACAGCACAACCTGCTTGGACAGATTTCAATTACAAATACCTCACACAAACACACATCAGGAATAAGAGGGGTTTTTTTGGCAGGGATGGATGGGGATTCTCCGAGTGAAACAAGTATGGTCAGTCAACATCAGGCTGCAAAACATTTATTGTGTCCATTGTGTCCAGAGTTTTGTCAGAGAGCTGGGAAATGTATCTCCTGACTGTTGTTCAGGATTTTCACACATAGCATACTGAATCCCAATCACACCACATTGTTCGTGAAACATAAAATTATCGACAATAAAATACGGCTTAAACAAAATAATACAATTCAAATCAAGGAACAGTGTATCAGACACATTTATAAAATGCTTAAAAACGACAGAATACAATGACCAAATTGGAAATAACAATAAAAAAGAGCCTTTGGCTCGTGTGCATTAAAGGTGGAAGCAGTCCGTTGGCACGGTCGGGGATCGGTGTCCATGGGAATGCCTTCTTAATCCTCACGCCTCCGCGTGGGTCACATGACCCTCCCCCAAAACCGGATTCTCGCCGCGGCCCTCCGAAGCGGGCCACCTGGCAGCTGTTGTGCTCCCGCTGGGCTCTTGGTCGGTGTGCGTGCGTGTGCGGTGCGGTATTCGGTGGGGGGTGGTTGGGTAAAGTGTCGGGGGGGAGGGGCATTGTGTGCAGCATATCAGTTAACACCCCCTCAGAAAGCCTTGCCAAAAGGCCGGGGCGCTCTTTGTCCCAGAGCTTAAGACGGTCACCCGATAGCCCTTATACTGTAACACAGTGAGGCTCCGGACAAGGGAACCGAGGAACAGCTAAATAACATCATTATTTATCATTATTAAGGAGTCTCTGTTCCACTTCCTGCTGGGATAAAGATGGGCGTGGCTAGCCAGGCCGTTTGACGAGGTCCAGCACTGCACGCAGGGCTCAAGGCACCGCATTGGTCAGTAGCACCTATCAATCAGAACGAAGGCGAATCACGTCTGAGAGGGAGTCGGGATGGGAAAAGGCGATTGGCTGACAGTAGGCGGACACACGCGGAGCTAGAGGGAACGCAGTCACCAACGCTACGTGTCGTTACTGCACCTTGGAAAAGGAGACTGTCCTGAGTGGGCCTCTTGGCAGTGGACCGCTGACGGGCAGAGCCTGGTAGAGGATGCTGGGAGAAGGTCTGGGACCATGCTGGGGGTAGGACTGGAATCTGAGCTGGTAATGGAGCCAGGAATCAGTCCAAAATCTGGGCTCAAAAGACTGCATAGGCGGCCAGCACTCCTCTCTCTCTCTCTCTCTCTCCGCACAGATAGTGATATAAAACAGCTCCGTTAAAAAAAATTAGACAAAAAATACTACTTGGGTTAATGTAAGAAGAGGCCTCCATTTTAAAACAGGTAATAAAGTAACTGTTCCTTCTGCCGGAGAGACTTTCCTGAGTTCAGTGCAACAAGCCAGCGGGTAGCGAGTTAAAATCAGCGCGAGTGGTCTTGTCCATGGAGTCACAGCCCCTCCTAAATTCCATCCGAATCCCATTCAGTCACAAGGTGGCAGGGCTGCCCACCTGTCCTAGGCCCGGCTGGTTGCCATGGCGCCCGGTCAGTGCCCATAAGGTCAGTCCATCTCCAGGTCCATGAGGCCGTTCCGGGAGCGGGGGGTGTGTTTGGCGTTCCGGCAGCAGAACTTGGTGCAGATGAAGCCCAGGAGGATGGAGAGGAGGCCCACGGCCAGGGAGGCCCCCGCCCCGTACAGCAGCGGGAGCTTCAGACTGTCCGACACTGCAAACACACACACACATGTATATACACACGTATACACACAAGCACACACACACGTATATACACACACGCATACACACAAGCACACACACATATAGACACGTATATACACACGCATACACATATATACAAATATACACACACACACACACATATATATACAGACATATATGTATATACACACACACACACACACACACACACACACACACACACACATACACACACACATATATATATATAGACGCGTATATACACACGTATACACATAAAAATACACACAAACGTTTACATATACACATACACACACGCATACACACATATATATATATATATATACATATACACAGACACACACACACGTGTACGCACATGCAAGCGCATACACACACAAACACACAGAGAGAGAAAGGCACACACGCATTTGCGCCCACACATGCGAGCGCACAGACACACACACAGAAACACACGCACAGAAAAACCATTATCCTAACCGTTCAAACACAATAAATTAGGCAGTTGAAATAGCTGTGAAGCAAATGGAAGAGGCAGATTCCCTGTCCCACTGAAGAGACTACTCCAGCAGCACATCCTGGGCTAAGGACTGATGAATAATTGATGGCAAGCATTCGCTGCACATAAATTACAACCAATTAGGCCAATCAAAAACTATATGGGGCTAAAGTACACAATTATCCCATACCTTTAGCCAAATACTTCAGCCATTCAGTTCTGAACTGCTCAATATTACATGAAGCATATACAGCATTATTCCAACTAAAAGCAGCACTGTGCCGGCCTAGTTTGGAACCACGAACCTCGTATAAGCCCAGTTCTTTAACCACCATTCCACTTATCTATTTTATCGCTCTGAAACCCCATTACAAGTTATAGATAACCTATAGATTTCAGTTGAGGAAAAACTACAATGTGACCAACAAAGACAATGTTTGCCACAAATATACACCGTTGTCACAAAGACAACTTTACGACAACTGAGTTTCCTTTTACGTACACACTTCTAATTAACAAATCTGACAAAGGGCTGGACACGGTGAAATGTACACAGGAAACCACAAAAGCCCACAGCCCCGTCCCGTGGGAATTCAGTTTTTATCCCCTGTCCTAAGCAGACAGACACACAGACGTAGGCACACACAGACACTGCAGTGCACTGCAGAAGCGAGCGTCTCGGCGGTACTGACGTGAGAAGGTGACAGAGAGGAACACCCTGGATGAGGTGAGCTCCTGGCCGCTGGTCCAGGTCCCGGCGGGGGAGCGGATCCAGGGCGTGGCCACGCAGAGATACTCCCCGCCGTCGCCATCCCGGGCGCTGTGGATACGCAGGGCGAAGACCTGCCCGTCCGTCTGCTCCACGCTGCAGTCGCTGCTGCCGTTCAGCCCCGCCCTCCTGACCACGCCCAGGCGGTCCATACTGGCCAACAGGGAGGGGCTTGCCGCACTGCGGACCCTGTTCCAGTACCACCGCACCTCGTACGAGACGTCACCTGGGAGACCGAACACGGCACGAGCATTATGAGCCAGTACATAATATGAAAGAGTATTATATTAGTTATTTAGCAGACTCTTTTATCCAAAACGACTTTCAGTTGATTAGACTGAGCACGGGACAATCTCCCTTGGGGTTTTTAGGGAGAGTGGGGGGTTCAGAAAGTTAAAGTCCTCCCCAATATTTTTTAGCAAATTAGCAAAATCCTTCAGCCAGGAGGCAGAAGTAATGAGGGATATGAGCTGGCCTACACGTACAGAACAGTCTTCAGGAGAGCTGGGTGTGGAGCTGGGCTGAGAGGGAGTTTTTCACAGACTCACTGACTGTACACTGCGGTGTTAAGGGAAGCATGCTGTGTGTTTGAGGTGTATGTAGAACAGCACATATAAGGAATACAGGGCCTTAAGTGAAGAGCTACTCTGCTGCGGGGGGGGGGGGGGGGAGGATCTGGGTGAGGCGTGGATTGGGAGGGAGAGGGGGAGAGAGAGAGGGAGAGAATGAGAAAGAGGGACAGTGAGAGAGAGAGGGGGAGAAGGAAGGAGAGAAAGGGAGAGAGAGGGGGAGAGAGGGAGAGAATGAGAAAGAGGGACAGTGAGTGAGGGGGAGAAGGAAGGAGAGGGGAGAGCGATGGAGAGGGGGAAAGAGAGGGAGAGAGAGGGAGAGATGGGGAGAAAGAGGGAGAGAGAGAGAGAGGGGGAGAGTGACGCACATACACTCAAATCCACGTGCACAGACACACACACACACCGACAGAGAGAGACAGAAGTGAAAGAAGAAGTGAGAGACTCAGAGACGGGCCAGAACACGCAGCCCCAGTCGTTATGTCAGGAATCTACAGAAAGGCCAAGAGGTGAGGCAGAGCTACCTTACCGCTAAATGACTGCACACAGCCCTTTTACCACCCCGCCCACCACACACACCTACTGAGTCAGCTTTTCACCCCTCTCTCCAACGTCCACAAACCGCCGGCCAGGACCGAAGAGAGCTCAGCAAAGACACCGCGCCATTCTGCCCATTAGCTCACCACTCAGACTCCATCTGATTCATCCATCATCACGGCAAGCTCCGTCTCGAAGACTCTCTGAGCCAAAGTAGAGCGCCACAATCCCAGAAACTCAGCCCCACGTCTGCGCAACACTCCGGGAGACCAGCATGTGTTTAAACTCGTTTCCAAAAGCACCCACTGCTTTTATTATTGAGTCCAAGTCTATTATTTGTATTATCTGAGGGCTGTACATGAACACTCAGAGCAGTGACAATAACTCATGGCAAGTCACAACTTCGAGTGTTTTATTGCAATTATACAACAGTTTTACCAACACATTTATGCATGTAGAAAAAAAACAAACAAAGAACGATACAGCAACTAATTTCCATGGCACAACGTTAGCTCTTTAGAAGTGTTGCTAGGTTACATAACGTTGATACAATGAATCGACCAAACATAAACTTATGGTGAGATAACGTCACTCCTTTGAATGTCTCTCGGGCCAATCGCAATGCGAAGTCGGAACCGTTGCGTAATCCAGATTATGTGAAGGAGTAGCGCGCCTTACGTGAGGGATCGTGTACGTAGGCCGCAGCCATGCTGGACTCTCCCGATACTCTGCCCAAGCGGAAATAAATAAGCATCTACTCATTGGCATATATTCTCACGGACAGTTTCACCATCACTTTCCAGTTCATTATTCATCACAACGCTGCCGCAGAGTTTTTAGGTGACGGTGACGATGATGAAGAGCGACCGGACTGCGGTATTTATGGAGCCTCTGGGGACAGTTTCCGGGGACAGGCCGTGCTCGTTTCTGCAGATAAAACGGCACATCCAGAGGAGAGAGGCGGCGTGTCTCAACCCGCACTCGAGGCGATTGAACGGAACGCTGCTCGCTCATATCTCCCCGAACTGAATATCCCGTTTAAGGCAGTTAGTCAAAGACTTTTCTCATCAAAGCTCGGCAAAAAAAAAGTTGGGACTCGATTCTTTTAGCGTGTTAAGACCGAGTAAAATGCACAGGAAGCAGGCGAGAGGAGAGAAGAAAGAACAAGCTTTATGCGGGAGGAATATTCCAGACATGCTTTCATCAAGTGTTTTTTTCTACCATTCAAATGAACCTGAATGTCTAGTGATTATTTGCGTAACAGTCATTTATTCTGAAGGCTATATTTGAGTAGCCAACTTAAAAAGAGTGAAAGCCGCACCCTACAGAGCAGTGTGATCGTGTGCACAATAATGTTAGCCACAACTGTATATATATATATATTTTTATTTTTTTTCTCATTTTGTGAAGTTTGTCAAAGAAGCGAAAGGCACAGTCACACCTAACCAGCCAAAAAACTGTACATGCTCTGGAGAGAACTACACTACCCCCCTCAGCCAAAGTACATCTCTACCTCTGTCACCCACCAACCTCTTACGCAACTACTCGACACCCCTGCACATACGCAGACACACACGCAGACACACACGCATGCCACAATCAAGAGAGAAATACCAGGAATAAATTTATATTGTATATTACTTTGTATGTTACTAATTAATTGTTATATATAACTCATTATACATTTGGATTCAATTATTTCATTATATACTAACTATGTTGATATTCACAGGTCATTATTTATTTACTGATATTTGTCAATGTTTATTATATTTATTGTATTGCTTTGGCAACATTGGTATTTTTTTCTTTCATGCCAATAAAGCAAATTTGAATTTGAATTTGACAGAGACACAGAGACAGAGAGACACACACACACACACACACACACACACACACACACACACACACACACACACACACACACACACACACACACAGTGACACATACACAGACAGAGGGACAGACAGAGACAGAGATATACACAGACAGACAGACAAACAGAGGGACAGAGGGACAGACACACAGACAGAAGGACAGACAGAGAGAGACACACAGACAGAAGGAGACACAGAGAGACACACACAGACAGAGGGACGCAGGCAGGCAGGCAGGCAGACAGACAGACAGACAGACAGACAGACAGACAGACAGACAGACACACACAGTGACACACACAGTGACACACACACACAGTGACACACACACACAGTGACACACAGACGTTCTCTCTGGCTACGCACAGGCAAGCGGCGCTCCTGCACAGGCCTGTCCTGACGGCACGCGTCTCCCAGAGGATCGCCGCGCAGACGAGCGGGAACGTGGCCCCCGTGACTCATCCGAGGAGCACGCCAAACCGCACTCCCACACGTCACGGCTCGGAAAAAACATCGCGCCCGAACCACACCAAAACCGGCAAATGCTAATCGCATTTAACGACTCGCATGACGAGTTTCGCTCAGTTACACTCGAGGGCACGCAACGTGCCAGCAGTCCCAATGACTGTTGACGGAAGCCATTTCCTCTGTCTGGAACACCAGGGTACTCGTCACCAGAAGAGTCATAACCTTGTGATCAGCTACCTCGCCTTACGAACAGTGTTATGCCCCAAGTACCAGAAGCAGGGTTGGGATATGTGACTGACAAAATGGAGGCTTTCTACAGAGCTCCAACAACTGCCATTACAATGGGGAGAACATTAGATGTCAAATTATGTTTAGAGAATTCTGCAGGCAGCTAATATAACAGGTCTCATCTTCGCCACAGAAATGAGAAAGAGAATCAAAGCAGTACATTTGATTGCCAGGTTAAAACAAATATAATGATGCTTCATGAAGCAAAATAGAGAATAATATTCTTACGTCAGTCTTTTGAAAACAAGAACATAATGTTCCCCTTTATTCATCAATCAAAAACAGACAAAAAAAAATGGCACACTATGAAAATGAAAGATTGATAGTGACTATTACCCCCTCTGGTAATAGGCTGGTTAGATGGAATAAGCAGTGGAGGTTTTAAATCTGAACTTAACGGACACTTAAGTTTACGGTGCAGATCCACACCGGAATAATTAAGATTACAGGCATAAACCAGCCTCTCACTGAGAATATGAAACGTATTAATTGGAACAGCGGGTTTTATGCGAGTTACATTTCCTGCTAAAATTAATGCCCTGTGGCTGACAAGAGCTCCGGATGGATGTTGCACATTCTGTGTTATTCCCATGTCTCCCTCCTTCAGCACTGCACAGAGCTGTGATGTCATCCGCCCGGATACAGAGCGATGGCAACAGCTGCCATGCAAGACGGCATTCCTGCTGTCTCCCACGTTTAACCACTCTCACTGTCCGTCACCCGCAAACACACGCTAGTGCACACACCACACACACACACGCACAGACATGTGCACACACACACGCTAGTGTGTTCACATTTATGCGCGCGTGAGCGCACACACACACCACACACACCACACACACCACACACACCACACACACCACACACACCACACACACCGCAGACGCGCACGCACAGGCTAGTGTGTGCACATTTATGCGTGCGCGAACACACACACACGCACGCTAGTGCAGGCACATGCACGCACACACACGGGTGCGCACACTAGTGTGTATACACACACGCTAGTGTATATATACACATACTAGTGCATGCAGACACGTTTGCACACATTCGCACAAGCACACTAGTGCATGCACATGCACACAAGAAGGCAGGCATTCACACTCACGTGTGCGCACACAGACAAAAGCAAGCACACACACACACACAAACACACACACACATCCGGGGCATGCGCACATGCACACACACAACCATGCACAATGACACACTCGTGCACGTACTCTATATGACAAGCCTATCCAGGCCTACTCTACCCATGACATTCTTGGGTCCTCAAGTCCCCACAGCGGAGTTCAGCTGCCACGCTATCTGCTACATTACCGCCAGCTTTTCCTCAGCACTCTGCACATCATCAACAGCCCTCTGAATAAACCCCGACAGCAAGCTGTGTCACGCCAATAAACACTAACGAAGACGGGATAAACACATCTTCCGTACAGTAATGATAGCTTTTTTTGGCATGGAAAATGTAATCCTAGCAGGAGAGAAATAACACGAACCTCTGACCAGCGGAACAGCGGGAGTCCCCATGGAAACAGCCAATGAGGAGGAGGCAGCAGCCTTTCGTATTATTAACACGAGCGAGGGTGAATTAGACCCAGGAAACGAGACGCAATTAAAAACCGGCGGAGGATGGGGCTCCACCGAACTACAGGAAACCACAACACCCACGCAATTCATTAATAGCACAGCTTCCCCAAAACAGCCATAGCACCACTGTGCCTGTCCACCTCAGCTCCAACCCAAGGCCAGCTTCCACCGGGTGGATTTAAACAGGGATACAAGCTACTGTACTGTACCACGCTAACACACTGAAGCCAATGACTGATGACTGCAATGCTTCACTAAATTAGGCCTACAGGGTACGCGGCGTGAGAAGGGAAAGGCTTTGTGAAGCAGTGGAGAGAAATCATGAAGTGAGAAGGCTCACCTCCTCAAAATACCACTGCAGTGAGACATCCTCAGCCTCGCTGACGTATAAATGGAAAGGAATTTAACCATTTGAAGAGAAGCTTTTATTGGAATGTATTTTCCCAAAGTTCTAGAACTCCACTGCTTTAGATTACCAGTCTTGATTGTTACATCAGCATTAGAATGTTCAGTTAAGAACATTCTACAGAATTAGAATGTTCAGTTAAGAACATTCTAATCACACATTTGTGTTCTAGCACCTTAACATGCCAACACACCATACCATGCACAGGCTGATTATACTTTTCTGGGATAATTCCTTTACTTAAAAACATGGATAAATAAGCACATGAAATTTGGCACAGCCCAAGTATTACAACATGGACGTAGAGCCCCAAGCTCAAATTCAGAAAGGAGAAGTGTGAATCCAGGATCAGGTTTTCTGTATCCGCAGAGTAACCTCTTCCATTATAATCCTAGATTAGCACTCCTCCTATGTACAGCGATGTCCATAAGTATTTGGACAGCGACAAAAATGTAAAGGGCTGTAATTCCCTGCACAATTCACTCCATAAGTAAGTACTGTACATATCAAAGGGCAGACTGTCAGCTGAATTTGATGGTAGGTACAGCCAAATAAGTGTACTGTGTAGGAATTTCAGTCCTTTAAAAAATGTGTTACTGTCCAAATACTCAGACCTCACATTATGTCTCAAATATGAGACTGGCACTTTTCCCCATCGCATAGTACAATAGTTTCAGGGAGAATGGGACACCAGTTTCTGCAAGACAACGGAGGTACATCGAGGACAGGGCTGGAAATGTGTATTTTAGACACTTGGTGTAAAACATTTTGTGTTAACCTCTTTCCTCGATAAACTAAAACTAAGAAAGTGGCGTCTTTTTAATATTATGTCAGTTTTAGTGTATGGGCCCAGACAGCCTTTATGTGCAACAATGGTGATGATTAATACTTTAATAAGTATGTGACAACCAGATGGCTTCACAGTGGTGGATACTGGGCATTCAAGCATCACGGTTTACAGTGACAAATACATTTCAAGTAACTCCCAAAAAAACTGCTTGTGCAGACATGTTGTTTCCAGAGATACTACTTTCCTTCTTCGTTATAAAACGCACAAGACCTGGTTTAGTAAAGGTGATGCACTGTCACAAGCCAAGGCACAATGTCCTCGTGAACCCAGTGCATGTATTATAGGAAATGGTTCCAACCAAAATTAAGCGTTAAATTTTTTTTTGATGCTTGCACGCACGTAAAACCTGGAGACCTGACGTCTCTGTAGAAGCAGCGTTGGACTTGAAGTGCATTTCTTGCTAAAGACCTCATACAGTTATTGCAGAGCTGACTGGTCTTCAGGAATGTCCGTAAATAGCTGTGAATGAGGGGGTGTGCGGGGGGGGGGGGGTGAATTTACCTGTGTTGGGTCACACCCAGAGAGCAGTCAGGACTGGGGGTGTAGTGGGGTGTAAGGACTGGGGGTGTAAGGACTGGGGGCGTAGTGGGGTGTAAGGACTGGGGGTGTAAGGACTGGGGGCGTAGTGGGGTGTAAGGGCTGGGGGTGTAGTTTGGTGTATTTACCTGCTTTGGGTGAGACTCCAACAGCAGTCAGGATGCATTCGATCTTTGCGGTCCCGCCTGGAAGAATACTTGTGAGGGCTGGCTGAATGGACACATTGAAAACCGGACCTGTATAGGGAACACACATTCAATTAGATTCAATTTTATCTGGATAGCTCATTACATACAGTACACTATCACCCACCCCAGTAAAACAACTGAGGTGAAGGCTCAGGAGAAGCCCAGTGAAAGAAAGGGAAGTCATCCTTTGCTGGCCAGCCCAGCATCAGCAATGAAAGCTAGGCCAAAGGGTCGTTTGGAGATACTTTCTCAGAGCAATTAAATGTTGTTGTAGGGCATATTGGGTACATTGTAGGTATTAAACTAGCTGGTGAAACAGTCCAAGAAAAGCATTTGCAGTTGAGAGGGGCAGGGTGATGCATCTTAGCCTCCAGGTTGAATCAAAACATGGGGGCTTGAAGCAGGAGGGTCAAGACGAGAATGAACTTTGACCGCAGGGTGGGGGGAAAGGGGCAGGAGCTCCCAGGGAAGACAGAGGTCATATCAGAGGGCTAAACTCTCTCTCTACATGGCACTCAGCCTCAAAGCCTTTCACGGACAGGACGGACTTGTGTTTCTGCTCGGTGGGGCAACAGGGGAAAAAATGTGGTCAAATACATTCATCTGGGCCCTGCAGCACAGTGGTTTTTAACCCATGGATCAGTGCATCGGCAGCGAGGCCTATTTACACAGGGTTAAAGAGGAGAAATGAGGGTAGGGCGCACTCAGAGCTGGAGTTCTCTGCCCCCAGGCTGTATGTACTGCTTGAGAGGGAGGGAGGGAGGGAGGGAGGGAGGGAGGGAGCACGTGAAAAAGAAAAAGTGACGGAGCATTCCTGAGTTACTGCTGTTGTAGGAACCGCCATACTCTGAGAAGAGAAGGCAGGGATTGAACGCTGGGCACTTCGCTTTAACAGGGTGTGCGATAAGCTAGTGTATCACCGTGTGTGTGTGTGTGTGTGCGTGTGTGACATTTGAAAACATGGGTCCCTTTGTTGAGTGGTCTGAAATAAGGAAGTGGCCCAGTTTTAAGGTTGAGGCCACCTGCTCCCAGCCTCCTCTCCCCCACACACAGGGGTCAGTGCTAAAGCTACTAATGCTAAAGAGCTAACCCTGCAACCACACGCCTGAGGGAGAGGGGACAGCATCCAAAAATGTACACACACACACACACACACACACACACACACACACACACACACACACACACAGACACAGACTGACCCACACACACACACACACACAGACTGACCCACACACACACACACACACAGACTGACCCACACACACACACACACACACACACACAGACTGACCCACATAAAAGCATGCACGGCCACACAGATGCGCACACACGCACGAACAAACACACACGGGTCACTGCTGACACCATTGTGCTTTAACAAGAGCACATCATCGCACATTGAGGAAGTTCAGGTGCACGCATGCAGAAAACACACAGAGAAAAAGCTCCAGACCAAGAGAGAAGCGAAGTCCCCCACACACACTACAACACAGCCCTGTTCCTCAAATCACCATCCTGGAGGGCCAACAACTGCTGCTTTACACCCTCCCTTTACCTGGGAGTCAGGTATTAAGGAGAATCAGTCACACTTTTCAGTTAATTATCCAGAAGGAAAGAGAACCAGTGCCGGATTTGGCTACCCCAACAGTACAGGACACTGAACTGTAGCTGTAAGAGGGGTGTGGGCTGGGTTTGGTGTGTTTAATGGCGGACGGGCTCACCTGTGTCTGCGAAGCTGATCTGAACGGCGTTGGACACGGCGCTGACGGCCTCGGTCCTGGGCTTCCCCACACCAGCGGTCCAGGCGGTGACCTCACAGGAGTAGAACCCCCGGTCGGTCACCTGCGCTCCGTACAGCCGGAACCGGAATTCTGACATTCCGGTCTTCTCCAGAACCACGCTGTCCGCGCGGCCCAGCTCGTCCCACTCCTCCAGCTTCACAACCGAGTCCGAGCTCAGGGAGAGGATCTTCCGGGCCTCTCCGCCGGCCGTCTCCGCCACGCGGATCAGGACGGAGTATCCCGGGTCCTGCAGGTTCTCTGGGGTCGCTGTGCAGCCCATCTCGAACGTCGAGCCGCCCGACGACGCCTCTCGGAGAGGGGTGGCCTTCACCGTGAGAGACGGGACTGCAGGGGGACAACCAGACACAGCGTCAAGCGGAGACACACGCAGAGAGACACGCAGAGAGACATGCAGAGAGACACGCAGAGAGACACGCAGAGAGACACGCAGAGACACGCAGAGAGATAGAGACACGCAGAGACACACAGAGAGACGCAGAGACACACAGAGAGAGACGCAGAGAGACGCAGAGACGCACGCAGAGAGACACGCAGAGAGATAGAGAGACACGCAGAGACATTTCTGCAACTAAGCTTGTCTGGTGTATTTGAACAAATGAGATGATTCCAAAAGCGTAAACCCAAGCCATTTGCTCTTCCTTGCAGGCTCAAATGCAGCCTGTAGTCTAGTGGCTAAGGTACATGACTGGGACCCGGAAGGTTAGTGGTCCAAGCCCCGGTGTAGCCATGATAAGATCCATGGAGCTGTTGGGCCATTGAGCAAGGCCCTTAACCCCACATTGCTCCAGGGGGGATGGGCCCCTGGTTAGACTAATTAACTGTTATTTGCTTTGGATAAAGGCATCCGCTAACTAATGTAACTGGTCTGCACTCTGCAGTCAATGAGAAATGAAAATAAATAAGTACCAGAAACACTACAGTGAACCATGGATGAGACAAACAATGTTTACGAGTGAAAGTGACAATACTACCAGCCTTGTTCTTGTCCCTGCACAATTAAGCTCCACACTTTGCTCATTCTCAAAACAGGAAACACTGCCATTTTTCTGTCCTCAAAATTGACACCATACCCCCTCCTCCCCCAATGATGCAACGCAAGTCTAACTTAATTAGCTTTGGAAGGAATACAGAGTTAGGAACTGAGCAGCGAGTGTTTGTGGGCATTCTGTTTAGCGCTCTGGCACTTCCCGTGACGGGTTCCTCACAATAGCGTCCTCTGTGATGCTCATGCGCCCGACGTGGGGATCGCAAACTTAATAAAGGAAATTAATTTAAAGCCGATTCTAAGAAACGGACAAAACGGCCCCGAGTCTGAAGATTTGCGCGCCGTCCTCCTTTGATATCTGGTCCTGAATACGGAGCCTGCTCAGGGTTCAAAGCTCTGGTCAGTAGGGCTGGGGGCTGTGTTCCCCAGACCCCCAGACCCTCCAAAACAAAGAGCCGCATGGTCTGGTCTCTATGGCGACCGCCGCGGCCCGCCACAATGAGCCCCACACATCCCTGACCCCGGCGCATGATGTCACGGCAAAAGCACATGGGGAAAACCCACAGCCAGCTGTTAGGACAGCCGGCTACACAAGGCATTGATCCCCATACCTATTCATATACGATAAATATGAGACTGATGCATTCAACACAAATACCAGAATGGAGAGGACAAAAACTCCACATATGGAAAATGAGAATATTCCCCCCCTTTTCGAGAGTTTGCCGACGGAATTTGTCAGGAGAGGGGTGGCCCATTTAGTGGAACATGTCCCTTCGCGTCTGTACAGTATAATCCGTGGCTGTCAAGGTTATTAGGAGAAGTAGGAAATTGGGTTATTAGGTTAATAGGAAACCGTATCAAGGGCGTAATCCTGAGTGTTGAGTTGGCTGGCTGTCCTGAGGGCCGTCTGTCCGAGGGGGTGCCAAACGGGTTATATTACATTACATTTATTTAGCCTACGCTTTTATCCCGAGCGATGTCCAATAACCGCATACCGAAGATCATTAGAACAACTACAGAAGAGGTCGGATAAGGTGCAATTCACACAAAGAAACAGTTGTCTACAGCCATGAACATCAATTCTAGTACACATGACAAATGAACTAAGTCCGGAAGTAATAAGGTCAGAAACTACAGCACAGAGACAAACACAAACGCCACCTCCCGCCCCAGTGCCTGCCGGAGGGATGATGGGATACGTACCCTTGCGGATCCAGGAGATGCTGACAGGGCTGGATGGCACCTCCTTGCCCTTGGCCCAGCTCCCGTTCCGCAGCTGGGTCCACGCGGAGGCGGTGCAGGAGTACAGTCCCCGGTCGGACTCCTGCGTGTGGAGGAGGCGCAGTCTGAAGGTGTCGGGTTCGGCCCGGGTCAGCACCAGGAACCCGTTCTCCGCGCGCTTGCGGTACTCGCTCCCCGGCTGCAGGTTGCCCTGCGCGTCCAGCGCCACGATTGGTCGAGAGATGGTGGGCTGGTCGGCGGGTGAGGCCTCGGTGTAGTCCCAGGCCACGCCCAGGAGTCCGTCCTGAAGCCGCTGCACCGCCGACACCCTGCACTCCAGCTCCGTGGGGTCCCCCGAGGCCTGGGGGGGCACGACCTCAGCGAGGGTAACCTCAAACTCCGGCTCTACAGGCAGAGAGAGAGAGAGAGAGAAGCCATAAGTATCTTGTATACATGTCACTTCACTTGAGCCATTCCATAGTACAACGGACTGTTGGGACATAATTAGCATTTGTGACTTTGCGGGTGGTTCTCTCTGCATGCTGGGTTGTTGTGGGATATTGGTACGTTCTAATACCTAAGCAGATATGCAGGGCGTTCCCCACATTTTTGAGTAGCCAGCTTGATTAGAAAAGTAGCTAACCAGGGGTTTTGACAATTGGGAGATAAATTGTTCTTATGACATAATCTTTATCAATTTCATTAGTAAACCTTAAATCTAGGCCATGTCTAAAAGCAGTCAGGCAAAAAAAAGATCTGTAGTCAGCCACACACACGCACACAAAAATATACAGACACACACTGACTCAGACACACACACACAAAAATACACACACACGCGCACAGCCCATTAAAAATCACCCGGAAATAACCTGATGAGGATGCACAGGCGATAATATCCATGGCAACAAACGCAAAACAAATCCTCCTCAAAAGCCCTACCAACCAACCAAGCAAATATTCCCTCCTTAAAAACGGCAGTTTTTTTTTTTTTTTTACTCCTTATTCATTCTTCCCCTTTGTTTTTGCTCTTAAACTGGCAATAAATGACTGCACAATGCAGTCATCAACACCCTTATATGGAGGACCTGAGGCAGCCATCTTAAGCAGCAGACCAACACATAGCTGACCTGTGGAGAGAAGAGCGGAGAGGATCTGGATTCAGCCCAACTGAGAAACGAGGGTTTATTACGGACGTCTCTACACCAGGGCAGAACGCCTTCACCATCTGCTGCATGCCAAGAGGGCCCCGCCCACTTCCCCTGTGCCCACTTCCTGTGTGCCAGTACGATCACCCAAACTCTGTTACCAAGGAGCTGCCATGGTTACCGCGGGTCACTCCAATTACACATTAACTCAGTACCACTTTCAGTCTCTCGTTGAACACACACGGTTATTTGGCTATAAATCTTGTGCAACAAAGGGGGTAGAGTTCACGGGTATCGTGTGCGCACTGGTGGAGTTCATGGGCACTGGTACAGTATTCACGGGTATAGAGTCTGCACAGGTAGAGTTCACAGGTATAGTATGGGCACTGGTACAATTCATGGGTATAGAGTCTGCACAGGTATAGTGTGTGCACAGGTCGAGTTCACGGGTATACAGTCTGCACTGCTCTTGTGCTGCAGTCTGTATGTACACACGCCAGTTCTTGCAGCCTTTCACTTTAAATCGGCCGATACGTTTGCATTCTTGAACTCGCGCCAGTGTGATCTGGAGCGATGCCTGTTCAGAGCAGAACGCTCGCAGGGAGACCTCTGAGCCAGGGGAGAGAGAGCCGGTCGCCCCCTCCAACCAGGAATGCTTTCCGGGAGACAGGAGGGCCGACGTAAATATCCGTGAGCTGGCCGACTCATTCATCCCGAAACACGAGGGAAAGTGACAATCCCGAAACGGTGACATACCGCACATTATATCACATCTTTACAGAGCCATGTCTAACCTAGCGCACAGACTCGCAAACCACAGGCTGTGAGAGAGCTACTCAGGTGAGAAATTCACAGATGTCACATAAAAAATGTACAAGCGCTCAGCTACTCCCAGTATACATGCAGTTATTATAAGCGCTGTATAATCTCATATATGATTTTTTTTTAAAGGCAGTGGCACCCAAGAACTGTATCTGTACGTAAGTGGGTAATGGGCTGGGTTTGTGTGGTGTGAGAGGTAAAGGTTGCCTCGATACCAACATACATACATCCTCTGGACACGAAGGCACACCTCAAACGCGAATGAAATGCAGACGTAACGCCACAGAGAAAGGACACTAAAGCACCGGAGCTGCATGGAGGCCGTAAAGCTGAGAGTAACCAGCGCGGGAACAGTGGGTGATAAGTGCAGCGCTGGTGCCACAGAACGACGCATTGTCTCCCACACAAAGCCGGAACGAGAGAGGCTCAGAGGACAGGGCTTATCGCCCTCCCCTTTACCTTGGCCATTGTGATCCCCGCGGGAGAGCCCTGGGAACACGGCGGAGGAGAGAGCGCTATCTGCCCTGCGATTCGCCTCAAGAGCCCAGAAACTGAACCCCCACCCCCTCCCCCTCCACTTATGAGAGCGCTACGCTTCACAACAGCTGTTCAATTCTCACCCCCCCCCCCCCCCATCTCCATACAACCCACCCCCCAGACAGTCAGCTGCTTCTGCTGATAGACCCGGCACACACAGAGGGTCGCTTTAACTGCGATCAATTAAGACATTTTATCCTTTATCAGAAAATGTCCAAAATACAAATATAAAAACAAATGTGAGCCTGTACTAGGGGAGATGCAGGTCTGTTGTGACATGGGGTCCATTCTTTTAGCCTGATCAGAAACAAGCCAGCCTGCTGTAAATGACATTGCACACCCCCATACACGTCCTCTTTCACAGCGGATTTCAACGGACCAGTTTCGTGTTGATTTCGTGCTCAGACCCCATGTCTCAACAGACCCCGATCTCCCCCATTTCACAGCAAAGGGAAACTCATGATGGAGAGATGTTGCTGTGGGTCCAGTATTCCTTGGAAAAAGGCATATTTTCCAACATATTCACCGTGTGTGTAGGCGTGCGTGTGTATATTTTTCTCTCTTCTAAAGACTCCTGAATGTCGCTGTAAACAATTTAGGGTTATCAGCCATTATGCATGCAACAGATTTTTTTGTCAGAAATAACCATTGTGATAACCTGGTTAATGTAGAATTTTCACTCATTTCAAAAGGGGCAGCATTTGAAAATGGGTAATAATTTATCTCATCAGTCATTATACATGCAACAGATGTCTTCATAAATATTGCTTTCCATTCCAGAGTGATGAGGTAAACCGTTACTCATATTAAAATGCTGGTTCTGTTAAAATGAGTGAAAACTCCACATGAACCGGGTTATCAAAATTCTCATTTCCGCAGAACATCCATGTCCATAACCCATAAATCAAGTGACAAAAATCTCATCCAAATACCATATGGAGATGGTTTACAATATGGTTCCCCAACAACTTAATCCAGGTGCTTTACATTCCCTCCACTTATAACCGAATCCTGGATATACAGTGCAGAACTACGTGTTGGTGTTGGAGCAGAAATCACACGCTAATGGAAAAGGAAACAGATGTGCACTCGGGCAGAAGAATAACCAATAAGGGAGGTGATGCTCACACAGTAGGGGGTTGTGGGATAGAAGAGGCGGGAGAATAATAGCCCATTAGTGTGGGTCCATGACACTGTGTGGGGAACGCTGGAAGGAACTGACACCATACAATTACCAGAGACCCATTTCTAACGCGGGGCTGGGATCTCAGCAGCTTCCCTTACAGAACGGAAAGAAATTACACTATCAGCCATGTATAATTACTCTGATTTGAACAAAGATCCCATTCAATCCCATCAATAAGGCGGCCGCCTCTAGCATGTATTTAAGAGCGGAGTGTGGGAGAGTTTGATCATTTGTTACAGTTGAGCGAATCAAGGTATCATACAGGCAGATCCGGCATCCTCCCCCGTGACACGGAAAGAGAGCGATATCTGTGTTAACGACACTGCTGGTTAGGAACAGCGGAACAGGGGAAGAAGACACAAACATGGCTGCACAAACTGACACAAACTGGAGCACGCTTGGTCCTTGGAGAATGGAATTTATAAACCATCTCAGCAATTAAGTCTGCTCTCCCCTTCGGGCACAGTGCTTCACACTCAGTCCACTGACCAGACACAGACACTGATCGAAACCTTTTCAGTCCCAAGAGAGCCATATGGCACTCACGACCAGATACCTGATCAACCAATCAAAATTGTTGATAAGGTATACGGTCTATTTAGCTTAATCCGTGTACAGGAAACTGGATATTAGAATTCAATAGTTCAAATACATTTTCGGCTCAATTTGTTGTTTCCCTATGTTAATATTTTTAGGTGTAGAGAACTTCATCCATAGACAGGAATGCTGAGGCCTCACCATTGTACTATTGAGTACCCACTCTGTCCTTTAAACATTACTGGAGCTTCTGTAGAGAAGTTCCTTAGAGTACAGTCACAGTAACAGCACCTGTGGATCTTTTCCCACAACGTGCCAGCCTGGGATCTATGGCTTTAACCAATGCTGGAGTAACGAGGCTGCAGTAACGAGACACAAAGTGTTTAACAGGCATCACTAAACATTTCGCCACACCACGTTAATCCTGGCTCAAATACCAGCGTTCAGTTACGCAGGAATGTGCCTCTATCAACATGGCACAGGGCCACTGAACTGCACTGCAAGTTGAGCGTTCTCAACAACCTCAACTGCACTGTAAATGCAGTAAAAAGACTGGCTGCGTTCGAAACCACACACTTAGCACATGACTCGTACTACATTTGCGGTTTTGAACACAGCCACTGTGCTTTTGAGCTCAGTCCAGGCTCAGGGTTGTTCAAAGCCCGTACCAACTACCAACAACAGACTGTAGCACAGAGATTACTTACCTAGTCATTCTGTCAGGTAAGTAACACTATTAACTTACCTATCAGAGCATCAAGGCCCAGATTAGAGTCACTAAGATAAAGCAGTGCGTTGGGGGTACTAAAGCTCGTAGTGTAGTCCTATTAGAGCGACCAGCCACAGGTTAATGTCACTGAACTAAGTAATAAAGATTTAAACACTCACCTAACACCGTGACGAGTACAGTGGCCGAGTTGGAGGTCTTCTCTGCAGCCAGGTACCAGTTCCCGCCGGTCTCTTGGATCCAGGCCGCAACAGAGCAGGAGTGCTGCCCCGCATCGGACTGCCCCACACCGCGGATGAGCAGCTGGAACTCCCCCGTGCTCACCCGGCTGACTCCCACCAGGTCCGACGGGTCGGCTACCACCCCAAACTGGTTCACACGGGCCAGAATCCGCGAGTCGGTGGGGCCGCTGACAGACCAGGTGACCACCAGGCCGAGGTCATCGAGGTTATCAGCAGCGACGGTGCAGGTCAGCTTGAGGACGTCGTCCAAACTGAGGGTGCGGTCACCTTCCATCGTGACCATTAGTGACTGAGCTGCAACCAGGAACAAACGCACTGGCCTTAAATTAAGAACCGGAGACACTGAGAAGCCCCAACAATTAGCCGTTAGCATAGTGCCGGAGGTACATTACTGGGACCTGGAAGGTTGATGCATCAAGCACTGGGGGAACCACGATAAGACCCGCACAGCCGTTGGGCCCTTGAGCAAGGCCCTTAACCCCACATTGCCCCAGGGGATTGTACCCTCCCTCCCTAATCAGCTGTGCGTTGCTTTGGATAAAACGAGTCGGCTGAATAACAGTAATATAATGTATATCTTTATGCACAGGCTGGATACAGACAATTAGGCAATTGGAATTTAAGCCTAATAGAGGCAGGGGAAAATTGCTGAAAATTACAAAGTACACTATAGTATGTTATATAATAAAGAAAAGGAAATTTGGTACCAAGAGAGGCAAAAATAATTTTGATGACATGATTTGAAATGGGCAAAAATGCAAATCACATAAACTTGTACTTTATTATGACTTGCAATAATCAACAAACCATTTATATTTCTATTCACATAGGATATTCCTAAAAGACAAAAGAGCAATCAGGCTTATGGTTGTGAACTGAATTCATGATTATGATTACACCATATGGGAGAATAAGAGGAAGAGATTATTAGCTAGCTAAAATTGAAAATTAATTAAATAAAAAAGATGTACCCTGAGCATGCAATTGAGGTCATGATAGCGAAAAAATATGCAACTTGACGACTATTTGTAAAAAGCATTCGTTTCGACTTAAATGTGAACAGAATCTTCCTGTATCTAGCCAGTTAAGCCAACGCATCTGAATGATTTTATGGAAACGCAACACTTCAGGAACTAATGTAAGCAGATGATTGACTTACTCCATAACTTTTAAGACTTTCAACACAAACTAAAAACCCTAAGCATTATCAAGTGTCTCAGGCTAAGGAAAAAAGAGGTTGCACTGAAACATTTCACTCAAACATTTTTTAAGCATGCTGTAAAAACACAAGAAAGTTAGCTATTGAGATGGGAACAATGTCAGCTCACATTGTGGTTTTCCTAATATCTACAGGAGCACTGAAGATGTTTGTTTAGCAGTTTTGCAAAGTGACTTCATTCAGGGTACACTGTATTCACCAGCCCATCCCTACCTTTGACCACATTCCAGGTGTGGTTCAGGTGTGCCAAGACCCTCGTTTACACATTGTAAAAATAGATTAGGGTATACTTTCCCTTTCAAAAAGCTAACCAATGGTTTGCAGCACAGAGCAACTAAGTCCTGTCTCGGGCAATTGTTCTTGTGGTATGCATTACAAATCTTTCGTTCAGTCATCTATCGGTACATTCACCATGCCCTCAACCTTTCTTTTGCATTTTTGGCAAAAAATAACCAAACCCACCCACTTTAGATAGAGGACACTTAGACTACATTTTTGTTCGAATAAAATCACAATTATTTTGTTGACCGGTTTCATTATCATATCCCAAGTAATCAAACAGCATATTTCATGACACTTCTGATATTTAAAACATTGGAAACAAGCTGCAACTTCATATTATTTAGAGTCTTTGAGGACATTTCATTCTCCAAAATCAAAGGCTACCAGTTTTATTATTTTATGATGAACTCATAATATGACTTCATTACTTTCATGAATCAACAACATTATTTTTGTCACTATTGTACTCATGGTTAACACAAATCAATATCATTTGTCAGCTGTTGAAGAGGAGCAGTATCCCCCTAGAATGGAAGATTTCTATCATTTACAAAGCTCAAATCAAAGAGCCCATTTCTCTCATTTCATTTCTTATGCGCTCGTTTTGCCCGCATTCAGCAGTTTCTACATAAGACAGACTTCTCATTAATTCACAGGACCCACATTCCCTGAGGTCTCTGAATTATTCATTGTGTTACTCACAAGACATTACACCAAGTTGAGAAAAAGGTTTCAAAACAAAAATAAATAAACAAATGAAGCAAACTTTTTTTAAATAAGACAAGCTAATCCCTTGGGATAAATTTTACTGCAGTGGCATTTCTGAGACCATCAGCAGAACACAAGGTCTAGGATTTTGGCGAAGGTCTGGTCCTTTTGTGTGACAGTGATGATTTTCCATAACTCTTAACGGACGGTTTCATTACGATGAACTTATATAAATTTGACACATAACTCTAAGGTTGTTTGGACACGAAGCTGATTGAGGTCCAAGCACTCCAAAAACAGGTCAAGTCCAATGGCCTGGACACCTTCAGCTTGCATGCGGGCTACGACATACAGTACGTGGGCTATGACACAGTACGTGGGCTACGACATACAGTACGTGGGCTACCACATACAGTATGTGGGCTACCACATACAGTACTTGGCCAACACATACAGTACGTGGGCTACCACAGGTAGGCTGCAGGGGGGGAAAGACCGGACTGGCTCACTAAGGTAACAGGTCGGCTGAAATCAGTCAGGGTTCCTTGGAGTAATAGGTGATTCCGAGTGACTCAGTTTGCAAACTCTGTGACGTACGGTGTGAAAAATGCCCGTCGAGTTTGGAGCCACTTCCTGCGTGGGAGTGAGACGTCCCGCTGAGTTGTGCAGGGCGTGGCGAGCCTGATGCCGATTTCATAGTCATAGCCAATTTCAGAGGGAAAATATGAGATAATCACAAGAGGCCAGCCCTTATGGGCTGGAGTGTGTCACCCCATTCCTCGGTTAGCAGTTTAGATAATAAAGGCTTCCCAATGACCCAACACACTAAAGGCAATGAAGACAAAGCTATTGTAGGAGTTATACAAATATGTCAGTACATCTGAGAGTTCCTTTGTCAGTGAAGCAATTTGGCATTTCAAAACTATGTTTCTATCTGGTACATTTTATCTTGACTGTGTACACACAACCATATTTGCATTTCCCTTGCCTGAAACTACAACGGTTCATTGCCAATGACTAAGCCTACATAAATTAAAGAAGCTACAGTACATTTATATACATGATATTAATTGCTACAGATTTTTCCTTTAACAACCCAAATTCATTATGTCAACATAACAGCAAAGATATCAAGGCAAAATTCATCCATCTCAGAAGCTTTGAAATGAGAGCACTGGATTTGTATCTATATGCAAACAGGCTTCAAAAGGTCAGCATTAGAGCTGAATATTTTCAAGATTTTTAGTCATCCTCCGTGCTGCTGCTCGACTGCTTCACTGCCTGAGGCAAGCAGGATTCAGTTAACAGGTCCTAACCTCTTCTCACACACATTGTTTTTTTGTCTCAGCTGCTCTTTCCCTTCTTTCTTTGAGTATTCATTAGAAGTTGAGTGAAGGGAAAAAGTTCCGCAGCAGCACGGTACGTGTAGTCAAGGCAACAGGAATTTGAACGCAGCAATTTTCTGCTGCACAGGCAAACGGGAGGCCCAACCTTAACCACAGGCTCAATCAGGCTTCTTTAACCCTTTTCAGCTGTCAGGTACAAATATGTGACTAGTATGTTCTTTAAGGTTATCTTCTTAAAGGTTCCATATTGGGGAAATGGACATGTAAAACTAGATAGATGGTAAGTACCAAAAACAACACAAACATCTTCTTATGGATATCGGGACCTAATATAAAGCCCTGGAAAGGTGTACAATATGGGACCTTTAACTGAACATTTAAGGCTGGTGTAGCAATCACAACTGGTAATTGAAAGCAAGTTCTAGAACACAGACTAGACATTACTTGAAAAAAAAGTTTTTATAAAAAAAAAAAAAAAACATTTTAAAGAGCAGCGCCTCTGCCATACTTCATTATTTCAAACCCGTCCCAATTTACGAAAGCCAATTGGACTGCTTTGAATTTTGAACTGATTCCGTGTAATATGAAACCCGAAATGAGGAGAGACACGGGGACGTGCCAGATTCTGCTGATATCTGATCTGACGTAAGCGCCCAGCAATCACATGCATTCCACCTTCGCTTTTAATTTGTCAAGCAATTCTGCCCAGCACAGTAGGGGAATGCCCTGGTAATGCACGACTGATAACTCGGGAAAAAAAAAAAAACTTCCCAAGCCGGAGCAAGGAAAGCTGCAGTCGTCAGCCCCTGAGGCCAATTTCGCCCAAGCTGCAAACATTCTGCACGTTTCTGCTCCGGCTCCAAGTCTACCATTTACATTTACCACAAACCGAGTGAGTTCTTCAAGAAGCAAGACGCCACAGCAAAGCTCACTGATGTTTAATACTAATCTCATGGAATCAAAATTCATATCTCGGGTTGCCAACATTCCTCTAGATCATAACACGAGCACCCTGTTCTGTCACTTCATTCATTCAATACGGATTCATTCTGATTATACATAGAATTAATCAGCAATTGCACACAGTATATAAGTGCAGCGCTGCAGTATAATTGTTTAAAGCATAATTCATGAATTTTTTTTGTTGTGCTACATTGACGAGGCAAATTATTATTATTATTATTTTCCTGAACCAGTTTAATTCCCTGAACCAGTTCAGCGTAAGAAACCAGAAAAGCCGACTGAGATCTGAGGATATTAATATTTTATTTCCAACAAAACAATTTCCAACAAATCAAGGCCGACTCATCTCAATGCTTTTATGCCCCAACCACTACTACAATGCTCCATCCAGTTAAGAGTACTACATCTAACCTCTAGTAGATAGCCCATATCCTGTATGATCGCATTATTGAAAGTATATTGCAGTATAAAAAAAAAGTGCTTCCTTTTTAAAGAGGGGTGTATTCAAGTTCAACCTGTGGCCTACATACAGTTGAAAATACAATAGGCCAGTTGAGTTAAATGCATTTTTCTCTGGTGCATTTGTTTCGGTGCTGTTGTTGTTGTTGAACTGACACGTCATTGTTAAGGGTTATGAAGGAGGGAAAGCCTAGACAATCTGAAGCCACACAATAGGCAGTCATCACAAAGCTATGCTGCCCTACACTAAAAAGCCCCATATAATTATCACGGCATTATAATCACGGGAATATACAGAGTTATTTTTTTAGTCTTAATGTATTTGTTGACTTAAAATATGTTATTCACTTTCTTGATAAGTCTGTACCATGTAGCAACTGGGTGAACTATGGGGTAGGAGTAAAACCGTAGTTTCCTGGACATAATTCGTTTTACTGGTGCTCTGGCACGGAATATATTTGCAAAATGTGTATTGGACGGTCATCGGACATTCCGCTTTAGAATCCCCACAAAGCAATCACACCAATTCTGTCCATAATCAGGGGAACAGACAGCCTAGTGGCTAGGGTACACGACTAGGACCCAGCAGGTTGGTGGTTCAAGCCCCTGTGTAGCCACAATAAGATCCACACAGCTTGAGCAAGGCCCTGAACCCCACATTGCCCCAGGGGGGGGATTGTCCCCTGATCAGTCTAATCAACTTCAAGCCGCTTTGGATAAATGAGTCAGCTAATAAATATAATGGAAAGCACATTAAGCTGCTTATGGTTTGTTAAGTAATTTCGCACATAGTTAAGCGTTCGAGAAGGCAGAAAGCAAGAAGCTGATTAATAAGAGGAAGATTGGACAAACAGAACTCACATATAGGCGTGATCCGAACCTCCCCCAAGACCACCTTCTTCTGGAGGATTGCGGTCCAGACCTGCCCCTGCTCCCGGACCCACTGCGTGGCGGTGCACTCGTAAACACCCTGGTCCGCAGGCACTGCCTCGGTCAGCCGGAGGCCGTAGACCCCGCCCCCCGGGAGGTCCAGGCGCAGGCCCCCATCCGCGTGACGCTGGCGGTAGTTGCTCTCCACGGTGACACCCGGCTCGGGCTCCAAGGTCAGGACGTCTCGGGAGGAGGAGCCATTCCTGACGGACCAGGCGACTGACAGGTAGGTGTTCTCCACGCGTTCCAGGGTCACGCTGCAGCGGAGATCGATGGGTCCGCCCTCGTGGACCGTCGCCGGGGGAACCACCGGTGTCACCTTCAGGGTGTCAGCGATGACTGCAGAGAACACAACCGTCGCACGTCAAATCAGACCAAATCAGGGCATAGCTTAGCCTAGTGGCGACGGTACATGACTGGGACCTGGGAGGTTGGTGGTTCATTGGTGTAGCCACAACAAGATCTGATGAGCCCTTGAGCAACTTAGCCCTTAACCCTGCATTGCCCCCTGCTTAGTTTAATCAACAGTAAGTCGCTTTAGCTGAAAGCTTCAGCTAAATGACAAATGATTACTATGATGCCAAATCTCCACCAGCAGAGGTGGTCTTGCTTTTACCCAAAACCTTTCCCTTCACATCAGAGGAGTGCTGCCAACATGGATAATCACCAGCTCTGTACCATTACCACTGCACTGTACACTAGTGCCCTTTTACTCCCTCTTGATTGGTTCGCACATAAGCACAAACAATAAACAATTTGGTCTGCACACCCAAAATATTGCATTGCTCATAATAGCAATTTGAGCACATCTACAGTTTTCAACAACATAACCAAAAGAACAAAATGGAGCACATTTTAGCTGCAGGTTACAGCTTTATATTTGTGTTTATTTGTTTATTAAAAAGATCGCCATTAGCTAACACCTTGATGAGCCTGCCTTCTGTATTTCACACACAATTAGGCTACAAACATCGGACGTTAACGTAACGCATACATGAACTAAAAAGAGCTCACTTGAATCCAAAGACCTGCCAGGCTGAATTCGGTGTGACACACGCATTTCCATTTCCACCAGTATTGCCTCCCTACACTGGATAAGCGCTCGTAAAATGCAAAAATGCTAACTACAGTGTCGTCACAAGCGCACAAGCTCAAGCGCACACCGGCCATTCCCAAAACAAGGTTAATGTTCTTCCTCGCTGGCTACACAGATGGTTACACTGCAAACGCAGAACAGAGAGGGAGAACCTCTTCGCCTTCAACAGACTGGGATGAGCCATGACTTGGATGGTATACAAAGCAGGCTGAAAGGTTTCTGGCACCTTTAGTGTGGATACCACTCCTTTGTCATGAATGATTCATGGTTCTAACACGAAACATAAAGAGAGAGAGAGAGAGAGCTGTACAAGTATAGTGTCTGTCAGCCTCATCCATCCATCCATCCATCCATCCATCCATCCATCAACCCATTATCTAATCTGCAGATTCCTGGTCAGGGTCGCAGGGGGTGCTGAAGCCTATCCCAGCATGCATTGAGAAGCAGGACTACACCCTGGACAGGTCGCCTATCCATCGCACACACATAATGAACTCACGCACTCCTCACCCTGCACCACAGCATCCAGAGGAAACCCATACAGACACGGGGAGAACATGCAAACTCAGTGACAACATTTGTAGGTAGACCAGTACACCAGCTTGTTAATGCAAATATATACAAATATAAATATAAATATATCAGCCAGCGGCAACTCAATGCATAAAAACATGCAGATATGGTCAAGAGGTTCAGTTGTTGTTCAGACCAAATGCCAGAATGGAGAAGAAATGCATTGTGACTGACTGTGGAATGAGGTTTGGGTACCTCAGAAACTGCGATACGTCTTGGGACTTTAACAGACAACACAGTTTACAGAGAATGGTGCAAAACACCTTCTGTGGGTGAAAACACCTCCTTAATGAGAGAGGTCAGAGGAGAATGGCCAGGTTTAAGGTCACAGTTAAAGGTGACAGCAACTATTTACAACAGTGGTTGGAAGAAGAGCATCTCTGAACACACAAAATATTGAACCTTGAAGTGGACAGGCTACAGCAGCAGAAGTAAAAATAAAAAACAAGTCTAATGTGTAAGTCTAGTGTATTATTGTGCCTGCTGCCTTTTGTATAAACTTTACACCTCAAAGCCATTCCACACACTCAGAAGCCAGCTGCTAATGTCCCAGCAAAAACCACACACACACACACACACACACACACACACACACACACACACACACACACACACACACACACACACACACACACACACACACACACACACACACACACACACACACACACACACACACACACACACACACAGTGCTTCCTCGTCAGGAAACGTGAGCGTCAAACAAGCGAAGCCAAACTCTGGGGACAGACAGCTGCACACATCTGCAGAGGAAGAGTGTTTTGTAAGGACACTAAATTTAGGGTTAAACGAAGTACTGCGTGTACTCCAGAGTTGCTTCGCACCAAAAACAGGGGGCGTGAGTATGACTTGAGCAGCAGATTTGGAGAGCGCGTAATATAGAAATCTGCACATAGATTATTTTTCAGGGAGATGTTAGCATCCCGGCTCTCCACTTACGCACCTAATGAGGGCTGCGGGGACAATTAGGCACAGCTAGGAATATGAAGCCTGGATGGAGGGAATTACTGTCTCTCTTCCTGTTAGAAGAACAGAGGGGTGGTATCACATCTCACAAAACCTGCTCACCTAGAAAATCTCTCACACTCACGCACACATTTTAATACTCTTATGTTCCCATATAATTCTAGTATTCTTGAACATAAATAGTTGTAGATGCATAAATGGTGGATAATCCAGAGCATGCATCTAGTAAGAGTCCATCTATGGATACAGAAAACAACGTCTCCCCAAAATGTGCCAACTGCCAATTACAGCAGATGCAGAGCAGAATCTTGCCAATGCCTTAGCTTTTGACTTGGTCATTCATGTTATCTGCAGACCCCTCACAACCAAACAACCAATAATCGAGGCTTCCAAATATAAACACAAATGGTTTACACATGTACCCAAGATGTAAGACAGCATCCTTGAGTGGTTGGTACTTTAAAACCTTGAGTGGTTGGTAATTTGAGAAGGAATGCTTCGTCCAAACTGTAGTCAAAAGTACACCAAAATGGTGACCTCTCTACTGTCCTCATCAACAACAGGCACATCTGGTGTATTAGCCGTAATTAGCAGACACACCCTCTCACAGAGAGCTCAGTCAGAACAAGAGCCAATCACACTCTTTTCCTCAGTCCTAAATCCTGGGCTTCTTCCAAGAAAATACACCCTGCTTGAGTAAAATAGTTATCAGCTCCCAACCTAAAAATAATCTTCCCACAACTTCTTGAACATAACATTTTTAAAAGATTTTTCATCAACAACAATTCAAATACCTGATGACTAGCATGCTAAAATATAGTCAAATTTTCCATCATGTGTTCCAAGTGATTCAAAATACTGGTTTTTCCACACATACCAGTTAACAAAAGCGTGAGGTAAAAAGCACTTAATGAGCGTGTGGTTTCTTTGTCTGGCTTGTGACTGGACTGTATTACTGGTTCTGCTCTTACACAATATTCCATCACACCCAGATGGCAATACATTATTCACATATGAGCAGCAGTGTTAGCGGTGATATAAAGGCCAGCCCTGATGAAGCGGCAGCGCTGATTCACTGTAAAAATGAGATGAAATATCATGCAGTTATCAAACAAAAACAAAATATCTAAATTTGAGTGCCACTGGCTTAGACTAGTGAATTTGGACACATTTCTGTGATATTATCTTGGAAATGGGTATAATAAAATAATTACGACTTAAAGCAAATACTGCAAGTATAATCACAGCACAAAGGGGTAATAATTTTTGTTAGGTACAACTAAAATATCAGAGTTAAATGCAAGCCACCTTTTACGACTTAGAGTTTTTATAAAGACTGCGACTGGCGGTCGATGCATTTCCCCTGTGCTGGCACTAGCAGGGCGACATCCAACATTACGGAATACTTAAACTGCTTCACCCCCGAAACTGAGAACTGCGCGATGCTACCCCCTAGGTCACGCGCCATCACATTTGTCTGAACTCTATGATTATGAGCAGGGCACTTGCATGCTGGTGAGTTCCGTAGATACCCTGACGGTTTTCTAGGGCTGAAGGACAGACACATTTTAACCAATGTTAAACCAATCAAATTCCTCACACTTTTTGCTGCTCAGTGATAGATCAGAACCTCTGATTACGAGTGATAAACGCTAAGCAAACGGGATCCTGCAACGGCCTCTTTTGCTTTTGAAGTTGGGTTCACACAGTGCACAATAAAACTTCCCACAATTCAGAGAGCACATTCTGGAATGTTAGGCAGCAGTGTTGTCACTGTGCTAATAAAATAAACAGGGTGCAGGAACAGGGTGATATGGCAGTTATGAATACTGAATATTGTCCACACAAAAAACATCTAATAGGCTTACTAGCTTTTAGTTTCTCACTGAATGTGTGTGCATGTGTAAGGACCTACCCTTCAGCTCGACGTCAGCATTGTAGTTCCCTTGCATGACGGCGTCGGTGCTTGGGGTGCTGCAGCGGTAGATGGCGCTGTCCGTAGCCTTCAGGTTGCGGATCCGGAGGTCCATGGTGTCGTCGGCCTGCCGCACCATGCTGATGTCGCCGCTGTCCACGCGGTCCTGTACAGAGGGGTCCGTGTAGCGGAGCTCAAAGGTCGAGATGAGATGGATCTTCTTGTCACCCTGCACCACCATCCAATCAAAGTCCTGCTCCCTCGGACCCTCGTAGCTGGACACGGTGCAGCGGATGAACACCTCCTGCCCCTCCACACGCACCAAAGGGCCCTCGGAAACCTTGACCACTCTTCCTTGGCCCCATTCTGCGGAACAGACACCGACACACAACAGGCTGACTACTGCCGCCATGGGGTGGCATATCAATGAGCAGAAACCAGTCACAACATTTCTGTCACCAACCGAATGCATTTCTCCATACGGAAGCATATCAAAAAAGCAGTGTTGAAAACCTGTACCAGACCAGGGTCAAAAACGTAATTGTTTTGGATTAAATTACTTCTCTGTGCTCAATTAATCTTTCCAGGTGCCACTGAGCCGACAGAGGGTTTGAACTTTGAGAACATTTCATGGGTTCCAATACACCAGACAAGCTCAGTAAAACATGGAAAAGCACTTGAACCCAAAACAATTAAGTATTTGATACAGGCCTGCTTAGTACATTGAATTTCCCCAAGTTTCATTTATAAATATCTGAACATTTTTGCAGGAGTTTGGGAGTTAGTTTCATGCTATTAATCAGGCCTGCATGTACTGTACATGACCAATGTTTCACTGCCAGGCATTACCAAATATTTGTGATAAGATGGACATGTACCTTCACCAAATCAAGGAAAAAGAGAATGATTGCCCAACGGACTGCCGGTGCGTGCATTTCTCAATTAGTGTCCCCTCTGCTGCCTGGGCTAGCCGTTAGGTGCAGGCTACACACTCTTAACCACAGAGTTCCTGGGTCTTCCACCGCCTGCGGCCATTCTTATAAACAAGTGTCACATAGTTCCCACATACCACCATCCACAGACTTGTGTATCGACTTTAGACAGTGTCAACTAGCCCCGAAAGAGGGAGAGTGTTTGTGGGCAGGTTTGGTACTTAGTTTAGTACTTCGGTCAAAGTTTTAAAGTTGCAGCAATATATCAAATTAAGTATTATCGGCCTGATGTTTACTGGCTTAGCATCCTACGCACCGTGAAACTGAAAATAAAAATATTGTGAATAGTGTGACTATGGATGTTGTCCTGCTAGGTATGCAAATTATCTGTCACTGGGGAATTTTGTGGGGTATTCAATGGAGTCTGGGTGGGTAAAACAGAGAAAGACACTGTAGAGCTGGTCATAATTAAAAAATGTTTTAACTGGGGTCAATGAGGGGCTATGAGAAAGTGAATATGAGGTCTAGAAACATATGTGAGCCCAAATGAATTTTCTGTTACCTCAGGCTGTTTTATTAATATAATATTTACAAGGATGTTTTTCCCTGCGTCCTGGGAACTTAGTGTGGTTTTTGAAGTGGTGGGAGGAATACGGCCACAACCATAGCTGTAAAAGCCTAGGATTTCAAAAGTACGCTGTGTTATAGGAGAATGAGAATGAAAACGGTGAGGGCACACCTGCTTGGGAGAGGGTGGGGGGAGTTTGGCTTGTCTGAACAGATATCAGGGAGCACAGCACACAGGGAGATAGGGGGGTTTGAACATCACAACAACAGACCAACGTAGCTGCAAGAGGAATGCGTGTGACTACTCTGTCCAACTGTTTCAACATCTCCCAATACTGTGCAGTCGACCTGACTACAGGCAAGGACTTGTGTACCCATTTAGTACAGAGTCAGTACTGTACTACAGTATCAGCAAATCATAATGAAATACCTCATTTTTACTGCCCATTTTTAAGAAAATTCGGAAGCCACAAACAGGCCATTAAGCCCACATAGGATTGTCAACAGTTGAGTCCAACAGTAAGCTATTGCATACATGAAGAACTCAAAGCCGAATTTCATTACCTTTTTTATTGTATTTGTTGTAAATGTACTATGGCCCCATGTTATGTTGACAAAAATAGCTCCTGGAGTTAACTTCATATTTCCACATGAGCATTAACAATGCAAAACCTCCAAATATCCAAAACCAGTCAGGTATTTTTAATTAATATGCATAAAAATGCATGTAAGACTTTTGTAAGCTACATCAAATATATTTCTCTGAATAGCCCTGGTTATGAATCATGTGAGCATGTTGCCTTATTCATCTTCGGCAGTGGTGCCCAATCATGTACCATGGAGGTTTTCATTCCAACCAATCACCACACCTGCTGATTTCACAAATTAGTTCTCTCATCTCTGGGTAAATGTGTGTTAATTAGTGGAATCAGATAATTTTGCGATTGGTTGGAATAAGAACTTGCATACTCTCGGCCCTCAATGGTACATGATTGGGCAGCACTGATCTCAGGCAGCCATATGTTGCAAAATAAGGAACTGTCCCTAAAGCAATGGCATGTTAAAATGGCTTAATACAGGTAGAACCATGAGTTTTAACACTTTCAAACGGTATATCCTGTTACCAGAGTGATTGAAAATTTTCAGGCTGAAAAAAAGGAATAAATGCAACAACAAAAAAAACCCTCAAGGGCTTAAGGGGTGAATATAGTTTTTATACTACTACCTCAATATGCTTCTAAAAGGAGCCACAGTACCGCAATAAATCCAAGCCGGCCTTTCCTGTCAGGATTAGCACTATGTGCTAACCGTCCCTCCAGCATCTTGCTTCTCCCGGCTGGCATACGGCACCGGCACAATTCCAGAGGACACCACTGTGCATGTTCTGCTCCTAATTTCTGTTGCCAAATCAACTAATTTTGTCCTGCAGAACCCAAAAAAAACCTAACATGAATTTGCAATTAGTTCCAAACTAAAGCGTGGCCACTGGATCCACCCCCTGGTCAGCCTAAGCCTAAACTCTTAACCCACAATGTTCCGGGACATCTTCAAACTAGGCACCAAGCAGGCAGCACCATTCAATGTTCCCTTTCACAACTACAGATACTGCCCGGACCACCATGAAAGGAGTCGCTCGTTGTGAGCTACTGCCTTTTCTGGGTGGATGTGGCCTCCTGGGTGCTCCTCGTGTAGTGAATGGGCACATATTTTAACACCCTACCAGCCGACCCCCTAGCTGTTTGCAGGAGCAGACTGCCAAGCGCTGTGACAGAGATAAGGGCTGAAACCATTGTAGGTGGCTTCAAAGAGAAAGGCTGATCAGGATAAGAATTAGGAAACCATTAATATAATTACACATTGGGTTAGCAATTCAACTCCATTCAATAGTCTATAAAACTCTGACGTATAGTCTAATCTTGGCAGACAAAGAAAATAGAAATTTCAAACTCCACTAAAGGGTAAAAGGAAGATTTGTGCAATTAGACATTGCCTAAGCAACACCAGTCTAATAAAATCTGACAAGAAGCCAAAGCCATATTTCAGTAAGTGTGGAATCAGAAGGTTTTGAATCACTTGATGTGAAAGGGGTTTTAGATTCAACAAGATATCTGTAGTATATTCCAAAACTGACCACGTTGCTATGAAAGAGTTAAACAAATCCATTCAACTTGAGAATTGGATCAGAATGTAAAAAACAGGACGGAGAAAGTGTTTTGCAAACAGCTGGGAACATTGGAACAGTTTGGGATTGTACAGGACAATAGGACAGACATGGTAATGCCCTATAAAACTCAGATCCTGCACTTACATTTAGGTCCAGCAAATTAAAAAATCTGGCTCTACAGGCTGATACTTGACTGAACTTATTTTATGATCGTTTGACATCCTGAGACTAAACAAAAGAAATAGCTAGGAAGTGTTTCTGCAAAGTAGAGGACAGTAAAACCCCTCGTTTGATCAAACGCTGTGCACCTATCCTGGGCCCAATAACACAACCGCAATGACAGAGGTCACCAACCCCAATCCCTGCCCCCATGTGCGAACTGTCAACAAAAAGTGTGTGCCTTTTGCACCATTTGCAGTCATCTATGTGCAAGCAAATCCGAATGCAAGGAAACAACTCAAGCTGAAGAAGACAATGACAATGTTACTACAGCCAGCAAGCCATCTTCTCCTGCTCTTCTGACAAAACAACCATTTTTTGTTGTCATAATGTTATCAGCAATGTTAGAAAGTGAAAAGGTGCCGAAATTGGAATGCAAGTTACAGTGGGGTGCAAAAATGTGGGCAAACGTGAACTCCAAATGGTACAGTGTTAAGCATGAGACCTTTCTGCAAATCTTAAAGCAAGAGTGTTTTTTGTTTTTTACTGTTTATAAAAGGATTACTCTTTGTTCCTTTTTAAAAAGATGACGACTAAGGCCCAGGTGATTTACTTCTTAGGGCTTCAATGAGTCAGGTCAGTATAATTCCAGGGCTGTACTTTTAATTCTGAAGTAACTCCATGCCTTCTAAATGAATGAGTTTCAGAATTTATTTACACCAAGAAGAAGGCCACAAAAACTCTCTCTCAATGTTTCAAACTACCTATTTCTACTGTGAAAAACATTACTAGAAAATGGAAGATAAATGGAACAGTTTAAGTCAAGGCAAGGCCTGGAAGACCAAGAGAGAATGGCCCGAGACCTGGGGAGAAATGCTCAGAAGAACCCACACGTCACTGCAGAAGAGTTTCACAGGACAACAATACAACAAACTTTAAACAACAAACACCTATATGGCAGTTGCCAGAAAGAAACGACAAAATGAAGCATCTGAAGTATGCAAAAGAAAACAATGTGCTTTTCACAAAATTGTGGCCAAAAAAATCTAACTTTATCCTACAACTTACACCAGTACTGTGCAAAAGGTTTAGGCAGGTGTGAAAAAATGCTGTAAAGTAAGAATGCTTTCAAAAATAGAAATGTTAATAGTTTATTTTTATCCATTAACAAAATGCAAAGTCAGATCTCAAACATGCCAGACATGCAAGGAGGCCAAATAATATTTCTGAGCTAGAGGTGTTGTGCTAGGAAGAATGGAGAGAGATTCCAAAAGTGAGAGACTGATAGACTCTTAGCTGGTTACAGTTACAAAGTACTAACTGATAGGGTTCACAAACTTTTGCACATGGCCTTTTCCCCCATTTTGAAATCATGCTTTAAAATTTGAAGAAATGGGTAATGTTTAACTTTATACCATTTGGAGGTGAGGTTCGCTTCTATTCACTGAGATAATTGTAAAAGGCTTTTTGACCAGACGTGCCCAAATTTTTGCACACCACTGTATGTGTAGAAGGACAAAATGCCCCCATTAGTCATCCTACAATCTCACTGCAAACATTCATACTTCCTTTTGGCTCAATTTGACCACCTACAGTTATAGCTGAATATCAGGAAGAGATCAGGGAGATGAGGCTCAAACTCAACTGAGGCATGCCTGAACTCATGACAAAAACCCTGCAGTGGAACATTTTTGTTATATAATCATCCCTCAAGAAACAGTGGCCACATGCAAGAAGTAGTACTACAATTTATAAACTATTCAACAACCATTAACCACAAACAAAGACCTGTAACCATAAACAATATACATAAATAAGTGTTCTGCACTGAAAGGCTCCACAGAGATCAGAGATAAACAGAAAATACATTTCATTTCTCAGGACATTCGCCCTTTCTTCCTGTCCTCTGGGTTCAAGCAGCAGCGCCCTCTAATCTTGAAATACTGCTGAACGTGTTGCTGTATAATCCACGGACCTGGTGACAGAGCAGCTGATAGAAGGGAATATTTTAGTAACAACGCAAAGCTGACGGATAATTCTTCAAAGAGGAGCCAGGCCTCCTCCATGCCCAGTGTGAAGGCCCAAAGAGGTGAACAGACTTCAGACTGGATATAAACCACTCAGGCTTGTTCACTAAACGTGAGCTGTGACTTTCTCAGGAAGGGTGACTTCATACCACCAGTACAAATGCTAAATCTCTTTTAACAGTCACGGAATATGTACTGTGATGTTGAACCCACTCACCCACCCCTCAACCAGCTTGTGAAATGAGAAGACACCACCACCACCACCCCCCCTCCAGTAAATCGGCAGATGCGTCTTGCAGCTCAGACATTTGATCATACCACCCTGTCCTAATATAAACCCTGGCAAGGGGGAGCCACTTCCTGAAGCCCAGAAAAGTCTCGACACTGTAGCGGCTGTAACAGCCATCAGACTGTACTTTCCACCACTGAGATCCTCACACTGATAAACATGCAGAAACAGACTTGGGAGAGAAGCCAATGGAGCAAGCTACAGCACCAGATCACAAGACACAAGCAAAAATATGCAGAACCTTGCAAATGAATAGATCAAATAAAACAGGAGGTGTACAATATCTAAAAAAAAACACCATGACATGTGAGTGTGTCATAACTGTTTTTGCAAAGAGTTTTAAAAAACTGAATCAATATATTACACTCCCTGTATTTGACAACATTTTTACAACCACCACCAGAGACCAACAGTTTTTGCAGTTCACAGGCTGTGGAAATCACACCTTTCCCCAAAACTGACAAAGACCGTTTCTGCAACCCAAAGGCTCGTAAGGGACCTCATTTTGGTCTGAGGGTGGTCAAATTTTGTAAGAGACAGGGAAATTGACGATTCAATTTTGTAAATGAATACACCCTGACATAAAATATTGTGAGTTTAAATATGTAATATTTGAACAGGAATTTTCAAGCAGTCACCTCAGTAAATGAATCATAATTAACCTAATTTGCCCAACATCTCGTTTGTAGGCTAATATTCTGACATTTGAATGAGGCTAGCGTTGCCTCTTGGAAAACTAATTGGATTCAAGAGCTGATTTGAACTTTGAGTTGAACACAAACATTTTGGCAGAATTCGTTTCAGAAGTATTGGGTGTGGGCAGTTCCACTTGGCCACCTTAATTAAATGTTCCGTTCGCTTCACCTGAACGGTCCAGTAGGCCCGCCTACCTGGTACGAGTGAGTCGGCTATTCGCTTACTGAAAGAGCCCTTGGAATGCAGTTTATATCCGACGGACTACATGATTGTGATCGACATAGCATATAGGCTACTTTTGACTATAAATGAAATAACAAGGGTCCCAAGTAAACAGGGAACACATAATTGAAACACATACGTCGTGGCAAATTAAACGAAAAATGAACATAGCATATGAACATAACAAATTCCACTGACTAGCTATCGACTACGCACACGAATCGATTTGAGCTGGCCCGCGTTTTGATAACGCTATGTGCGATGGTTTAAAACATACAAAAAAAAAAACATACCTTTATTAAAAACATAGACCAAGAAAGAACAACGCATGCTGAATGATAGACTACAATCACTAAAATGCACGCATGCTTTTAAAATATACAGCCTACTGCCAATTAAATACTATAAATGCATGGTATAAGTAGCCTACCCTAAAGCTAAGCATAACAAAGACTCTGTGTATAATGATGATTGTATGGCTGAAATCAAAGTTGGTTAAAGAAAAAACTTACCAAACGTTAAAAACAAAATGAAGTATGTGAAGAAAGCGTTTTCCATTTCGCCGCGTCTTTTTGCTCCCAAGATTTTCTGTCAAACAAAACCAATCACAGGATTGAAATGAAACAATCCCGTTTGGTGTGTTTCCCGTCTATATCACCACCGCCGGTTTTATAAATATCAAAAACTTTCCCTGAGTTGAGCGTGGATCAGGAATTGTATTAATCCGACTGAATGCATGTACGCAGCGTGCCTGTCCCGATGAAATCGGGACCGCTCGCATGATTCACTTTGAATACCTAATCAGAGTTTGGAACAGGGCAAGGGGGATTGCACCATCCGCGTCGCGCCCGGAAGCTCTTTTTTTTCTTTTTACGACAGAGGAGGAGACACGAACTCTATGATCTCTACAGGTAGGACAATCGAAACCATGTGGCGGTCAGATCGCTAGTGGCAGCAACAACTATAACAGGCCGACGGGAATAAAAAGATCATTTTATATATTTAACGGAATGCATAACGTGTTCTCTTTTAGCTGGGCAGGCTACAACAAACACCACTACTCCCAGTAGGCTGACTGTGATCGCTTGTTTTGATGTCTTGCGGAAAAAACTGCTCAAGCTAGGTTTTAAAACCGCTGGTAACCAGTTAGCCAAGCTCCATACTCATCCTCGTTTGACTAGCTCAAGCTATGATTTGAAATGGCTGGTAGCTGGTATTTCAAGCTGGTCGTAGCTGGATTTTACACCAGGATGAGCTGGTACCTAGATCCGTTCATAGCAACAAGATATTAGGCTATTAGCCTATATAGGCCAAGCATCACCAAGAGTTCCATTCATTTATATCCTACAACTTACACCCTATCATTAGCTCCAGTCTATACATCGCTATGACAGGAATCCACAACTTGACACAGCTTTGGATTGCTGTAGTTAGCTGTTTCCAAGACTGATCTAAAATGACCTCTGTTGGAGACCTGAGCAGAACTATTAGAGTATAGCATGCAATTGAGTTTAAGCCCACTCTCCTAAGAACATGGAGCAAGGTACCTTCCTGCAATTAAGCAGTGATTAATTGGACATAATGAGATTGTAACCTTTTATCTGATTCTTTCTTTTACTTTGCAGGTAATTTTTTGCAGGACCGATTTTGAGGATGTCAAACAATGTGCTTCGTATGCTTCAATATTTAAAAAAACATTTTGCAGTGATTTGAAAGTTTTACACTAACAGGTTTTGTTTATCACTTGTAACTGCATTTTTTTTTTCTTCAAAAAGGCACAAGCTAACCAATCACTCTTGCTGGAAAACATGAACGTATTATTGACACATAATAATAGTAGTGACTGAGGACAAAAAGGAGTGTATCCATGTAAACATTAAACATCATCTAGGTGTGCAGGGATTCACATTCTCTCAAGTAACCAGAACAGTGAGAGGTGGCATGTCCAGCCAAGAGCCCTTACTGCAGTGACACACCCTACAGTCCACAAATAAATCTCTATTGTGGAATATGGGAATAACACCTGGTTATGAAAAATAAACCCTACAGAATATCATTCTAGTTTATGACAGGAAAACTGGCATCAGCCAAAAGGTAAGGCAGTGTGAGAAGTTTTTCTGAGGTGAGTTCCTTCAGAGTGTTCTTGGCCTTGTGTGATGCGATGAGGAAGCTATGGCCGTATCCTAGCAGCTCACCTAAACACAAATCATCCCCAAGGAAAGGTATGTGTGGGGCTCTGCAAGAACTACGAGACGGCTGCCCATTGAGTTCTGGGAGAAGAAGCCATAGGTAACGTTTGGTATGTAATTTACGGCAACTGAATGGACAGCCTCCCTGGTGATAGGGCTGACGGGGCCACTCCACTGATGTCAAGAGGAGGACAGGACAATTCCATGGTAACCAACATTACATAAAAGCTACATAAAAGACCGACAGGGTTATTTGCTCATATGGTTATAGAAGCTCATATCAGTCTATTATGTAGCTGATATTATCACACAAATATCTGGCAGTTGAAACGTCTTTTCATGGAATTTCCCGTCAGGGTGGGTGCCGTGATGTGGCTAGACACAGACTAACACTCACCCACAGTATGTGTCAGTTTAGCAAGTTTCATCAACTGCCATTTTTGTAATAAAAAACAAACTAATAAAATAAAAAAAATGAATTAGTAAGTTTTTAAAAGCTTAAAAGTTGACAACAGATAAAAGAAGTACCCTGTGTGTTGCATCATATTTTACAGCTAAAACAGCTTTAGGTCTAAAAGTTGGAGATAGATTCCACCCAAGTCAATGACCGATGACCCAGCTTGAGTTTCACTTGCACATAGCGGTTGAATAAAGATTAGGGTTGGATTCACGGCTCTGTATCGATTGTTGTGGGCAGATGAGGTTTGAGAGTGTACCGGAGACAGAAAGGCCAGGGGCTGAGAAGTCAGAGCTGTGTGAGGAAGACCACACCTGGAGCAGAGCTGAAGAAGAGGTCAGGGGACTGTAATGGGGGTGTTGGGGATGTGCATTTTTAATCTGAAAGTAACCGGCAGGAGCATGCACCTTGGGTGATTTGGTAGCCCTCCGTGCGCCCTGCTGCCAGTTTTTAACAGCTATACCTGTCCCCTCCCACCCGAGAGATGCTTGGGAGAAACGTGCAAGTTCTCAGCGATGGCCTCGGGTGAAAATGGCAGCAGACCTACCTTCATTGCAGTGGTGCCAGTGACTCAGACAATATGACTGAAACCTATCTCTCTAGTGCAGCAGAAATGTACAGAGGAAGGGTGTATTGGAGTCCAAAGCTGCATGTTAGAATCTTTACATCCGCTGCTAAATGCAACGTCATCCCTGGAGAAGCATTAAGAGTATAATTAATTCCCTTGGCCAGGGACCTTGGTCTTAACTGAGCAGGCTAATCATATATCGTCTTCTGCACAGTGGTGTTCACTACTTCCGCAGCTGCAGTTTGAAGCTCAGACCGACACCCATTGACACTGCAGACTATGACAGGGGGACTGATAATGGAAGCTCATGCCCATCCCAATATAAGAAGAATCTTCTGGAAATGAGGTTTATTCCAGAAATAGGAACTAATTCCAGGAGCAATAGAGAAAATGGCAATCTGAATTTAGCCGGCAATCTGAATTTAGCCGTCACTCTGAGTCACGTCCACTCTCAAAGACCCATCTGAAGCCAATTCAAGCGAGGGGAATAACAGCAGGTCAACTGCTCTCTCCCAGTCACAGGAATTGGTAGCAGTTGTTGCCCGTGTGTCCATATGAAGGTGGATGGTTGATTTGTAACTGAACGTTGGAGACAAAGGCTGGATTGTATGTCCACTGCAAAGCCTTGCACTTCATTATTATTATTACTTATTTCTTATTTCAAACCAGGTCCTGGGTTTGTGGCTATAATTGGAAACCTTCCAAATTTGAGGTAATAAAACAATCATTCACATTTTCAAGTGACAATGTCACCTTCACTTTCTGGGGTGTGTGGCTAGTTGCACCGTGCCAATCCACCACCCCTTCCCTGGGCAAGTGTAAATAATGTAAATCAGCTATTGACTTTATTGTGAAGTAGTGCGCTTTATTATTTATTCAATTGAATCAACAATAGTCTTAATAAAAATAAAAAAAGGAAAGTTCCCCAGAAAACAAGTTTCACAATTATTGGCACCCCTGGTATACTTTGTGCAAACACCCCTGGAAAAAATGACAGTCATGTGTCTTTCCTGATAATTTGCGATATGGTTAGACAACATTAGAAGGATTTTTGACCATTCCTCCATGCCCCCCCTTTTCAGTTCAGGTTTTTCATTGGACTTAAGTCTGGGGACTGAAATAGCCATTGTTTTTACTTATCCGTTTCTGTTTGGTGTCATTGTCCTGCTGCACAATCTACCTATGGCCTAGACTCAGCTTCCTTTCTGCCGAGAGTACTTTGTTCAATTCACTGTGCCATTGATTTGCAATAGTGTCCCTGGACCACTGGCAGCAAAACATCTCCAAACATCACTGACCCACCACCATATTTGACAGTAAGTATGAGGTGCTTCTCCTTGCATTCCATTTTGCCAGCAAACACGTCGATGGTGTGTATGGCCACAGCATTCAATTTTGCTCTCATCTTCCACTCATAATTCCAATGAGGTTTGTCAAACTCAAGATGCTTGATTTAGTTTATTCTGCTCAGTAAGGGCTGTCTTCATGCCACCCGTCAAAGTTTGTTGCCATTTTGTTTTTTTTGACTTGGTGACCCCAAGACACAACCAATCCCTGCAATTCTTAAACTGCGATCTTTGGGTTACTGATGGCCTCCCTCACAATCTTCCTTACTGTCTGTGGGGATAATATGCTCTTATGTCCTATTCCTGGCAAGTTTGCAACCATTCCATATGTTTTATACCTTTTTATTATTGCCCTTACAGTGCTAAGTGGTATGTGTAACAGTTTATGTATTTTATTTGTGTCCATTACCCAAATTATGATTGTCAATTAACATCTGCGTCTTAGCATCTGATTTTGCATGTTTCTTACATTATTTTGAAACGGAAAGTGATGAAATGACACAATAAAGTTCCTTTACACTGAGAACTAAATGAAAGTAAAATTGTCTTGCCAATTTCACTTTGATTTTATCTACAATAATTGTTAGGGGTGCCAATAATTTTGGCAACTGCGGTTTTCTGAAAAAATTTGATTACTACATTAGAGGCATTTAAACATGAGAATAAATGTATTGAAATAAAAGTATATAGTTTTCCTGTATGTTTGAACATAAAATATAGATCATTATCCATGTTGTTTATTATATGCAGCCTTTCTTCTCCATTTTTATTAAAGGCGTCAATAATTCTGGAGCCCACTGTATATTCTTGCAATCTTTCAGTCCTGCCTGCTTTGGTGACTTAATTCTGAATGACTTTTAAACCTGCCTAGTCTGTGAGCCAGACCCACATTAACTTATTATAGCTAAATACCTGCTATCTCTGGTCATGTGATTTTTTTTTTTCTCTCTCTCATTGAAACCAACTGGAAACAGCAATTCATCCATCCAAAACTTGTTTGGGTCTGATTGCTATATATACAATTTCTTACTGAATTCTCTTGTTTAAAAACATATATAGTGTGACTGTCTCTGCATGCGTAAGATACATTTATATTTCAAATTCACAATAAAAAAACAAATGACTTATTTTAAAATAATGTCAAATACAATTTTCATAAAAACTGCAGCCTCATGTTGGTTTACACGCCAGCTCAAAACGTAAAATGGGCTTGCAGCGCCACCTACTGTTATTTTTATTATTTATTAATGACACTTTAGGTCTTTGGACCTTGGGAGGAAAACCCTCACAGACACAGGGAGAACATACAAACTGCACACATGAGTTGTTGGGTGGTTGGGAAATCCCATTTATTTATTTACATGGATTTGATCATTGGTGGCAGAATAATTTTACAGTGGTAGCATATAAACCGCCATAGGCCCATGCTAGGAATGTTTGAGTCTCTTTTTTATTTTCAAATAGCTGGAAAAAAAGCATTAATTTGTATCACAAGCAACAGACAAATTATTTCATTGTAAAGGTGACGTTTTGTGCTCAACTGTTAATGGCGAATAAAAATAGGCATACATCATGCCATTATCAACTTCCAAACTGTTGTATTTTTGGGCATTTTCACTTTGTATTTTATAGTTTAAATGTTATTTTCAAATGCAACCTTGCCATGTATAGGCATGTCGGATAGACTGCTCAGCCACTGGTGCACTTACAGTTAATTGGGCTCGTTATGTGGATGTAAATGCGTAAGCGTTTCTACGGGTGAATTAGTCAGTAGGCTATATTTAAAAGCAACTAGTTACAGTTGGCAATGTGCCATAGACTAACTTAACTACTATTGCAAAACCAGTACACATGGGGGATTCCAGAACCGATTCCGAGAACCCCGTGCTCTAATATTATTCACGATATCCCATCCGAAAATGGCGATACAATTCCGTTAAAAAATAAAATCGCCTGCCCTGTTTCCTTTTTCATGTATGTAGGCTACTCGAATAGTAAAAATGTCAACTGTTTCTGACATAATGTGTTGTAAGCGAAAGTATTCGTTTAGGTTTTGCGTTTGACTGTCAAGCGTCACAGGCAAATCGAAACTACGTTTCCGCAAAGCGATGGCAGGGAAATACTTCATTATCGCAACACTGTCGTTTCTTATAGCTAAATTCACATTTGGTAAGTGCTGGGGAACTTCCGAATTGTGGTTGTTTCTGCAAGAATATCATAGGCTATGCAGTGTACTTATGAAGCAATACTTCCGTTTCGTGAAATGTTGTGGTTAAAATTAGTCGCCTCGTCGCATAGCTAGATCGTTCGCAGTCGTGTCGCCTTTCTGCAAATGTGAATTCGTTTTAAACAGAATCAGTTTAATATAGGCTATGTTGTAGTCCATTTAAATCACACTGTCGTCGTTATATGCCACCGCCTTCATATTCGAAAGGTGCTTTGTGGGAATTATTTTTATAGCTATAGACAGACGTGGTTTTGAATAAAAATTCAGGCCATACGATTTCATTGTGTGCTGGCCTAACTAGTAGCCTATGTATTTGTATATGAATGTAACCGCCAAATGGCGAAACGCCTAAGCTTATTTATGGAGGAAGACCGGGTAGCCTCTACAGCACGGTAAAACAAGCGTAATGTCCTGCAAAATATTTCAAAGTCAAGTCTTGTTCAAACTTTTTTTTCGTCCTTGCCCGGATAGGTGTGGTGTTGACAAATTGAAATGGTGAATAGCAAGCACTCGCTGCGAGGGTGACACGTAGTCGAGAAATGAAACGTATGATCCTGGTTTAATTGTTTTAGAAAAGAAAATGGCCACCTTGGTCCAGAATTGTGTGCTTGTTCATAGCTTTTCGATAAACCAAATAATTTCCGAGATATTTAAAATTTTCCAGGGTAAAAAGTCCAAAGGAATGAATGGAGGAATATTCAGTTTCTACAGTGGTGACTGTTTTACGTTTTTTAAACTACCATTACCCTCTCAATTTTTACACCACATACGTATATTATGCATCAAAATGTTCATATACACTCAGTGACCACGTTATTAGATACAACTGTACACCAGCTTCAAGTATTTAAACTCCATAGTATTAGCAGTAGTGGCAATAGTCCACCGATTTGTCGAATGTCAGAATAGCCTCTGCCCTCTAGCACAGTTCAAATACACAGTTCAAAATGACTTTGTGCAAACTTACCTAGAAGAACTGATGCTGGTTTGAAGGCAAAAGGTGGTCACACTAAATATTGATTTTGATTTTGATAGTTTATTTTTATCAATTAAGAAGAACAATTAACATTTCTTTATTTGAAAGCATTCTTACTTAAAAAAATTTCACACCTGCCTAAAACATTTCACAGTACAGTATATTTTCTTGATGTATAAGTTAGATGTATATAATCTTTGTGTTATATTGAATCATTTAATGTTTTTACTTTACTTACTTTTGTTTTACTTTTATGTCTGTTTATTTATATTCTGTTCTCATAGTCTACCTATAATAGTATGCCAACCCTGTAAACACAAAAACACAAATAAACTAGCCAATGTGTATTTTGCGGTTGAAACTACCCTCTTCATGCCCTTGCAGGTGAAGATGTGAACTATGGATGTACAAATGGGAATATCACACTTAAAGCTAATATCAGGGGTATACCTGAAGAAATCCTCTGGAAATGGAATGGCAATAAAGTGCTTGAAGTTGACAAGATTTCAAGTGAAGTATACATGCAGTTCAAAGGGCGAGCCTACGTGAACGTTAGTACGGGAGACCTTACGATCACAGGCCTCACAGAAGGTGACAGTGGAGATTACAAAGCTGAAGTACAAGTTGAAAAAAAGCTACAATACTCACAGCATCGTGTGGAAGTCATAGGTAGGTATGTTTGGGTGCACTAACATGCTCAGGCTGTTAAGAGTGATCTGTGGCTTTTGCTTTTGAAATGCACTGTAGTAATAATGCACAGAATTTTAATTTCCCAGTGTTTCACTACATTTGACATGCTGATATTTTGTTGGTATAGTATAGTCAATACAAGTGAACAAACCAAAACCTAGGCAACCATGATTGTTCAGCTTATAGTTAGCTATATAGAGATTATTGCCATTTTGGTTTATATTATGGGTATTTACTTTATATTATGGGTATTTACATATTTATTGGTTAAACAAACCTTTTTGAAATATGATATATTCCCAATGGTTAGCCAGATATTTGACGAGGTCATATAAGGACACAATGGAAAAATAATTTAAACCAAAGCTATTTGCAACCAAAATATTCCTTAATATTCCCCTGAGCAAGACACCTAACCCCCAAATGCTCCTGACAAGCTGGCCGGCGCCTTGCATGGCAGCCAAACACCGGTGTGTGAGTGTGTGTATGAATGGGTGAATGAGAAGCATCAATTGTACAGCACTTTGGATAAAGGCGCTATATATATGCCAACCATTTAACATTTACCATAAGACGTTTCTCCTTGCGTAAGGCGCTATATATATGCCAACCATTTAACATTTACCATAAGACGTTTCTCCTTGCGTAGATCCGGTGGCAGATCCGATAGTAACCTGCGAGATGAGCGGCAGCGCAGTAACGCTGATCTGCGCTTCGGACCTGAGCCTGTCGACCACCTACAGCTGGGAGGGACCCAACATGGCGATGCCAGCCTCAGGGTCCGAGCTGCATCTGGAGATCACGGAGAGCCGCGATTCCGTCTATACCTGCGTGGTGAAGAATCCAGTGAGCGAGCTCAGAGCAAACTTCACTCTTCAGCACTGCTATACTGCCCGAGGTATAGCCTCCACATCTCCAACCATCGAGTGCACTGCAAAAACCAACATGTATTTTAGTCTGGATTTTGACCTTACAATCTTATCTGTATTACACTTTTGCAAAATAACATGCATACATAGTCAATTAGGTGAGACGGTTGATGGCAGTTCAAGATTTTCCAATGGGGCTAGAATTTTAACGTGTGAACTTAAAACAAGATAATATTTTTTACTTCAGAAAAAATATGATTAAGTCTCATGACAAGACAACCCTTCCCACTTCAGACAAACTTTTTTTGCAGTGTGATGCCGGAAAAGCAGTTTTGACCAGGTTGTATGGGTTTATGTATAGCATCAGCTTTGCTGTCCATGACCATGCCTAGCTGGCACACGGAGTAATGGCACTCTTAATGGTGTGATGAAGCTTTGCAAAAACATTTCAGGGAGTCTGGAAAATTGGTGTATTCAGTATACACTTTTTAAGAAACAGGCAAAACTTCATAACTGACACATGGACAGATAAATCCCACAAATCGCTTGGCTGGGTAGACCAACCATTGGAAAATAAGCCTTGTTTGCAAGAGTCATGGGCCAGTTTTCAATACATCGATTAAGCCTAGTCTAGACTGAGAAAATCAATTGGTCAGATTCACAGATACAGATTAAGCCTAGCTCTAGACTAAATTATTTGTCCAGGACTAAGATTAATCTGCGTCTGTAAAACTGGCCCAATGAAGATCTCCATTGAAATTTTGGTCTTGGACTAGGCTTAATTCATCCCTCAGAAATAAGAACTGTGTGTCCAACTAAGTTCTTAACCTGTGATCATGTGCCGCAGTTAATTTCAGCCTCCAGATTGATGCACATCAAAAGATAAGAGGAAAACAGGTCAGTTTTTCCAACAGCCAGATTAAAGGGGCCAGGCCTTTGTCACTGATGTCACCTTCAGGTTCCCTTTCATGCAACAATCCCAGGTGTATAGAAACATGCAGGCTTTGTGAATAAAACAATAATGGGGTGGCCTGTAGCGTAGTGGTTAAGGTAAATGACTGGGACAGGCAAGGTTGGGGGTTCGAATCCCAGTGTAGCCACAGTAAGATCTGCGCAGCCGTTGGGCCCTTGAGCAAGGCCCTTAACCCTGCATTGCTCGAGGGGAGGATTGTCTCCCGCTTAGTCTAATCAACTGTACGTCGCTCTGGATAAGAGCATCTGCCAAATGCCAATAATGTAATGTAATGTAATAAAACGTAGTACATAGGGAACATATAAATAACAGAATTGTCCATAATGTAAATGGTTGGCATTTATATAGCGCCTTAACATAGTTTCTAAATGAACAATATCAAATCTTTCTGTCATGGGCAGCAAAATATAATTTCAGGATTTTTAAAGTGTAAATTGAAATCAACTAAACCCAGCTTAATATCAAAGTACGTTCCTTTGCTCCTTTTACAGGTGATGGTTTAGGTAATCATTGTTTTATTGTTTTTCAGGTGTGGTTACTAACCTGGTCATAGCTATTGCTGTCCTTTTTTTCGTTTTTTTGGGAGCTCTTGGAATATGGTTCTACTACAAGAAATATAAAGGTGAGCCAACGCCTTTACAAGACGATGCAGTCCATATAGTAGACACGAGATAGAAAACCCCCGTGGTCCTTTAGCTGGACGTTGATCCTGGGTATCGTTAGACATTCAAGAAGAGATTCTCTTCATTCCAAATCCCTTCCTATTTTCATGCGAAAATGAAGGAACACAAAGACTTCAGAGTTACAGAAATGTTTTATTTGATTAGTATGTTTCTTATCAGGCTTTAATGTGCTTTCTCACACAGTCACAGCAAGTCAACAAGCAAGATGTGAAATGGGGGATAGAGAAAACGGTAAAAAAACAAAACATAATTCTAATAAATAAAACTAAAAAGGTTTCACTTTTTTTATACTCATTTAATACATTAATACATCATCGTCAGCTGAAATAACTGAAAATGTGTCGCTCTATGAATCCATTTTCACAAAAACATAATTTCTTTTTAGAGACACCGCATGAAAATGTTCAATCTCTTGAGAAAGCAGGTTTGTAAGCATTATTTATATTCGTATTTTACATGATGCAGGATATGTTAATTTCCTTGTGCTTATAATGAGGAGGGGGCTGTGCATTAAGGCCAAGCTCAGATGTCCTACCTACCAGGCAGTGAACAACCATTTTATACATCAGCCAAAATGGTCCGAATGTGAATATTTCACAGGGGTTGTCAAGTGGGCACCTTCCTTTACCAGTGTTTCATTGAGTTAGGCCCATGACTCCTCCAGAAGGCTCAACAGTGAAGCCTAACGTCCCCGACCCACCCCTTTCCATACTACCATCAGGCACCCTTCACTTGCCCATGCACAGAACAACAGTACCACACAGACCGCCCCAGTGACTAAAGTTGTGATAACCCCACTGGCACCGTTGATGCATGCTCAGTGCCACCGGTCCCGTGTGGGTTTCTAAATAACCACCCGCCTAACCTGCCAACTACCTCCAAAACAGTACACTGCCAACACACTAATCCTCCAACCCAGCAGTGCACTGAACAACGATACTGCCAAACAATAGTACACACCCTGCACAGGCTGCCAGTACCACATAGACCTCCCCGGTGACTACGGTTGTGATAAACCCCACTGGCACCGTTAATGCATGCTAATGTGTTCCTAATAAAGTGCTCAGTGAGTACAGCCATATAAATCTGAAGCAAAAAATAGCTGTGCAAGCTATGTATGTATCCTTGGTTACGGCTGTGTGACAAGGAAACAAATAATTTAATGTGGATCAAGCAGGAGACTCAGGAGTTCCTCACTGCAAGCCCAGACAGCTCAACCTTCACAGGCCATTTATATCTGATCTCTGCCTCTCTTTCTCTTCTTTTCTTAATACCAGAGCTCGTCCATGATAAAAACAATCCGGACAAAGGAAGTCTGAAGAATCAGGAGGACAATTCAAATTAAATTCTTCCATTTACATCTCTTCCTGGGCAGGGGCATGTCGATAATGAGCAGGGGGGTGTTGATAATGAGCAGGGGGGTGTCGATAATGAGCAGCGGGGTGTTGGTAATGAGCAGGAAGAAGCTGCCAGTGGGACAGGAAATGAAGAGGACAAATCTCTCACTAGACAGGAATTCACCAATAAGGCAGGAGCACAAGAGGAAGAAAAAGTCAAAGAGGGGGTAGCCAAATGCCAAGGGGGAAATCTGCCAAAACCCCCCTGGAAAACCCCAGTACCTTCGATGGGGCAGAGCAGGAAGAGGAGGGAGAGAGAGAGGTTGAAAGTGCACGGAGAGGGAGCGAAGTACAGGAAGAACAATCCAACACTGAATCGCATGATCACGTTTCACACCCCAGGGACTGAGGCAGACAAAATGGAGGACAACCTGAACGGTGAAGCAAAGAGCCACAATGCAAAAAATGAGTAAGAATTTAACTCCAAAAACTGTGGGTCAAGATTCTGTCAAAAAAATATTTAAAAAAACGATATAATATTGTCCTGCCTTACACTAGCCTCCTCTTAGCCCAGGGGGGACTAGTGAGGTCACAGGCAAGGTCGAATGCTTGAGACCTTGAAGTGTTCAGAAACAAAAACACCCAGTTCCTCCCAGTTTCCGTGTTGACAGTACATAAGCAGGGTGAGTCAGAGCCACTACAGGAAGCAACAGTAACAGCAAGGGCAGTACCAAAAATAACACAAATAACCAAAAATCCCCTGACAGTAAAGACTCTTCACAAAATAGCATGATGACAGACACTACACGAGGACACACCGACGGCAAAGACACTTAATGGAATAACACTACAACACAAGAACTTATGGAAAGCACCACAGTCCACAGATAGAAGCTATGGAGACTGGAGAACACAACTAACGACACAGACACTACACAAAACAACACTATGGCAGAAGAAGCTCTGGAGACTAGAGCACAGAAAATGACACAGACACTACACAAAACTATAGTATGGTGGAAGAAGCTATGGAAAGCAACACTGCGACAGGAATACTCACCACAGCTTTAAGGTCATTGAGGAAATATTGGGATGTAAACATGCCTTAAATAGCTTACTCTGAGGCAATTCATTAACCAATTATGGAATAAGGCACCCTATAGAAAACACATAGAAAGGCCTAGGAATCACTGGTCATGTGTCTTGAAATGCGGTCATATTATGAAATACAATGCTGCTGTTGCATCCGTCTGTTAACCTTTGTCTAGTCTTAACATTCTGTATACTCCCCTTGTATGACCAGCTTTCACTAAACCCCTAAAATAAAGCAACTTATTGAATTTTAAATCTATTTTGCTTGACGAGACAACCTGTCACTCATCACAAACTTTGTCATCAAATTTCAAGTTGAAAAAAGATTATTTAGGGGGTTTACTCTGCTGTGAAACATAGTGGCGGGTCATTTTTGACCCTTAAGACAACACAAGGGTTAAACGTGCAGGTCGCATCCGCCCATAAGGGGTTAATGGCACCATAATGTTTATAATTGTTATTGTTTATTGTATTTATTTAGCAGGTGCTCTGATCTAAAGTGACTTGGTATCATGGTACAATATGCAAGTCGCCTGCTCTTGCAGGATGGGCGAGTTTTGCAGACACCGATTAAGCCTGGTCCTTGACAAAATAATCTTTTGAATGGAGATTCTAGATACAAGCTCAATTTCGTCGAGGACTAAAGCTTAATCTGCGTCCTTGAAACAGGTCCCAAATGTTCTGTGGCGCTACGTCCTGATATTATCCTCTTTGGATGCTGTCTGAAGACAGATTCCTGGAATCACCTGTATTACTGTGGGAATGGTCCCACTTTCCCATGAGCAGCTCAATCAGGTGAAATGATCTTCTCTTCCTCAGTGTTCTGAAGCAGGCAACAAACAAACCCAATGTCCTTGGAATCTGGACATGGTTTTAACCAGTTGTGCGTATGTGTGAATTGAAGCTTTCTTTCATGTTCTGTTCGATGCTTTGAATTATCACGAGGAGCATACTACCATGCTTGCTAGTTCCTTGTTACAATTCTTTGTATTGGAATGTTTTGGGTTTTTTTTCATGAATTTTGCAAACTGCTGTTGCTTATGCTATTGCTTATACTCCACAGAAATGTAATTCAGATAAATAAATTACTGTAGGTTAAATGTGAATTTGACAAAATGTTCATTTAACACAAAGCAATGGCGGTAAAAGAAGAGCCTTGTAAATTATGTCAGACCATGTGTGCAGCCTCAGCTAGAAGCCATGCAACTGGTAACAATCTGAATTAAACACCCAGGAGGAGGGAAGACATGACACCAGTAATTTAACATTTGTACAATTTGTAGATATCACAAATTGTCTATACACACAATTGTGCTATACAAATCCCATGTTACTCCTGTCATAATTCTTCAATGTATCAAGCCTTGTTGTACCAATACCGATCACAGTGCTTGGACGGGAGGTGGATGGAGAGAATCGTGGAAGAGGACCTGTCAGTAATTGGCTGTGTCATTGTCACATGGACTTTGGACAGTTTGGGTGTAATAATGAGGTTTTGCTTGATCTCTGGGTCCAAGTGGGCAAACTTCAAGCAATATGTATGAAAACTGAATTTTTTTAAAGAGAAAGTGAAATTGACCATTTTTACTCATATTTCTCATATTATTGAGAAGCCTCCCAATGCGGGCCTATGTGTAGATTCTAGTGTCAGACACGGATCACTTCCTGATTGATCAAATTTGCCTCAGATCTACACAGATTCACTAGCTTGGAAATCACCTGGAGAGGTCATCCCAGATGTGATCCGCATCAGATGAAGAGCAGACGTTTTGCACAGATTCAGTGCAGCTAAATCCCGACTACCAAACTGTGACAATAGACCTTGTGCTGAGCAGACTGGTTATTCAGAAGTTACAAGAATGCAGCAAAAATCACACGGTTTTGGGTATGTCTTAAGTGCCTAAGACGGTACAGTCACTGTGCCATTACCCTCATTTTATTTCAACCCATTCACTCCCCAGGTTACATAGGCTGAATTTGTAGCGTGTCAGTGTATTGTGCCAATCAGAGCAAGATATGGTGACTGGAGACACTTTGTCCTTAATTTCTTAAAAATGGATTACGTTTTTTTCTGACATTTTTATGGTTTCATTATGGGCGTATAATAACAAAAATGTTTAAAAGTGTCAATTTTCCCTTGGAATAACCAAACTGGGCCAATTTGAATCGTCTATTTTAATAATACAAAAATGGATTAAAAGGTGGTGAGTTGTGAGTTGCATGTTATTGCTGTTTTTACGTAAATAACAGATAAGGGACTGTAAACAAATATTTTGTCAACCTTCCTTTTTTACAAAGCTGTTACATAACCATATGCCAATGTATGTTACTAGGAGGTTCTTGTGACATTGCAGTAATCAGTAGAGGCGCCTTTCTTACATAAATGCAGCTATACGATGCATGTATTTAAAAGGGAACGCCCTTTGTGCTATCCATTCCAGTGGCATCCCACCAATCAGCTCAGCTCGAGGCAGGCTGCACGGGGGAAGTGGATTCATGTTCTGTGGCTTTGTTATCAATAAACATTGCCAGGGTTGTTCCAAAATCATTTTGAAACTCAGTTAATGATAGTTGGAATTCATAATAAAAGTTGGTTGTGAAAATATGCTTGCTTTTTCAGACAAATGTACAGTAGGCTAAGTAAATGATGTATCTAAATAAAACATAGGATGTCACAGCATCTCACTCCACATGAAAGAAAGCCGATTTACAGGTGGCTTTTCCCCGTCTTTCCTAAGGCTAAGGAAATTCATTTTTCATTTTAAACGCAAAATATTTAAAGGATATTTACCCCTCCGCGGAAATTTTAAGATGGAGGTTTGATTTTTAGGCCTGAGTTCGAATCCCGGTCGGCCGGGGCCTCTCTGTGTGGACTTTACACGTTCTCCCCGTATGCTTTTAATAAAAACCTGGAGTCCTGTTCCACATACTCCGGTACGGTAGGTGGCGGTATGCACATAAAATTGGGTTAGAGCCTACAAAAAAACAAGAAGAAGGAGATGTACCTCTACCTAAAAATACGCATGTCTGTGACATAGGCTGAACTCAAAACTACCGTTTGTTTATTCGCAATGCGGGATTGCGCCGAATGTAATTAGGCACGTATTGAAGAATTTATCCTTTTTATACAATGTTAAATAGCTGGAACTTTAACAATTTGAGCGAGCGAAAGTTTTCATTTTAATTTTCACAGATAAAGAAGCAATTTGCCTAGCTCTAACTGCGTGGCAACTTTTAGCCCCGCAAGCTTTAAGTTTCGGTTTCGATCTCGATCGGTCTTGAGAGGAAGTTAGTTCGCTGGGTGGAAAAGCTACGGCTATCGGCTTGGCTTATTGTATTAATAATAACATCAATTCGCAGTGTGAATGAGGGAAATAACTGCGATGTTTAATGTACTTCTGAAAGTCGTTCTCTTGACGAGTGTTTTGACATCACCGATTCTAGCAGAAGGTGAGTTGTACTGCCAATGTAGCTTGCCGAGCTAACGTTAGTGTTGAAGCTACAGAACGTAGCTCATGCTGCGAATAACCATCAAGGTTCACTCGTTTTTAATTAAAACATTTTTTAAATATCAGCGAACAAAAAGCACATCTGTAATGTTGTAGCTTTTAAAACGATATAAGGCAGAATGTAAAGTAATGCAGTAAGGCATAACTATGTAGCAATGCTAGCTAAATTAGCAATAGGTTGACAATGGAGGACACTCCCTTTCCCGACATACTGTAACTTGTTGTATGTAAAATAGTCAAACAATAGAGGCAAACTTTGAGTTTGGGTAGCTATCCTGGCGTTCCCTGCTTGTTTCTAGCCATCGAGCAACGAGGCTCTTTAATTTAGCTAAATTCGCAGTTGATAATGTGCTAATTTGTTTGGTTGTAGTATGTCAAAACATAGGCTACGTTTTGAAAAACACACCAGTGTACTTCTCCCTCGCACGGGGAACGAGTCAAATTCATTATTCACAGGGAAATGGTTTCGCATTATCTTAAGCAGTAATGGTAAGGGAGGGCAAAGTGGAGCTTTAGAATGTAGACCGCTGTGTGTGCACGTGAGCTCGCCAATAGGTTTCTCACAGAAAACGTAATTTGTCCACTTTTTTACTTTACAGTAGAGGTGATCAAACTTACAATAACTAAGTGCTAGTGTGTTCTAAGCCTTTACTGGTCCCTGTACGATGTTAGCATGATGTAGCTAGCATACGCGAATAGCACAAAGCCATACAATTTGCTTTTTAACGGCACTTGGTCATTCGAACGATATAAATAAAAGCATTCGATTAAGTTCGACGGCACCGGAATTTTCTGTCGTACCGTCCATAATTGGCAAGAGTCCCACCATAGGATTTATTTAAATCTTTAAAAGTTATACATTTTCTGAATCGTCATTAATTCATCTTGTTTCTATCAGTGATTCGGCGTGATCGGACAGTTCTGTAGCTATGTAAATGACGTCAGAAGGATACAGCACTGTTATTTGCTACCTAAACTTTGACGCACGCTCGAGAGCGTTAACATGATTGAAGTCTGACATGTCTATTGTCAAAATCCATTGAAACTATGAAAAAGTAACCAGGGACTTTAGACTTATAAGGCTGGACATACCGAGTACCCAGCAAAAATATTGACCTGGCTCCAGTCACACTTTTGACAGTTCGAACTGCCACCAACTGCCATGTATGAGCGCGTGAAGTAAACCAGCAAAAGCTATTGTTGTGTCACCATTTTCGAGCTCCATATACGTAAAGAATGGAATGGCAGTGAAATCTGCCTGTTTTTCGGTGCCGTCGGGGTCCAGCATTTAACATTGATGGAATGCTGGTAAAATGAGCGCTTAAAAGCCACAAAAACAGTCATTTTGTCTCAACCTAAGCAGAATTATTGTCCACCACACGTTAATTTAAGGTTAAACTGAGATAATCATAATATTCATGTTGATTTCCGGAAATACATTTTTCGGTTGTCCTCCCTAGTAATGGATTATATCGGGGTTGTGCCACGAGAGACATGCGAATCTCTCATCGGAAACACCATAGCGTAGGTCGCTTGAGGTATGGTTTAGGTTAGGCTACTGGGGTTGTTTTTGCGATAACGTACAAACACTCCAGTGATTTGACCGTTTCGTGCGGACATATAGCGGTAACTGGGCCAATCTGAAAAACAGCCAAACATATTTAATACCACATTTAATTCGTGACAGCAGCACCAGGATAAGCAGCCACTTTAACTACAGTAGCCTACTTACAATGGTGCATGTATCATGACAAAAAAGTACAATGGTGGTAATTTATAAGCGTGCAACTGTCCTTTATAGTAAGAAGATTAGAATTGAAAGATTAGAGCTTCATTTAATATAGCTGCCCGATATGACACAATTCCTAAAATACATTTTTGACCTTGCTTTAATTTGATGCTGAATTGTGTCTTGAGTTTTGAGGTTCATTGGTTCTTCATGACAGGATGTGTTCTGTGCTCATCTGGGCACGATGTAGGCCTAGCTTATGCCTCCTTCCCTCATACATCCTCAACCTATATCCTAATACGTCATTAGCCAGAGCTTGTTCTACTTGCTGGGTCTCACAGATTAGATGCAACAGGCTGTGGAACTTATTATTCATTCCTCGGTCTATAAAGCGGCTGAACGAAAATGGCTCAGGTTATGCCATGGGCAAATCCAGTGCCATTGAATTGTGGCCATGGACTCTGGGGCTAGTGCAATTAAGATAGTCACCTGTGTACATGTATGCTTTATAATGATCCATTGGCCTAATGAAATGTGCTTGCCTATAACCCGTTGTCTTATTTAGCTGTATTATATTTGTCTGACCCCTTGCATGCGAGTGTGGCTTGTGATGGAAGATGGAGGAAAAATCTGAAATTAGAATCTAATATTACCTCAAATTGAGTTGTATCACTTGTAGATCACTTGAGGTACGTTGGGGTACTTTTTTTGGAATCCTGATAATAGGCCTACTAATTAATGTCTGTTTAAAATATATAGCCAAAATCAGCTATACACAAGAACTCACTCTCTGACAGCTTAATCTGTTTGTGGAAGTGTCTCCCATGACACAGTTCTTCACACGGTGGAAAAGGAAAAGTATTAAGATTTGACAATGAGGTTTTGAAGCGCTTCACCTTTAAAGAAATTGGAGGACTGCTGCAAATGTATAGCGACATGTATTTCCTGTTACCAAAATGTTTTTAATGTTACCTGATATAACCCCTTTCTTTAGATAAGACGATCTATGCACTGCTTGGAGGAGAAATAGTTTTATTCCCAGAGCCATTCTCTGGGACACTCAAACGGGTCGTATGGAAACAGGGGGATGACAAAGCAGCCGAATGGGAGGAGGGCCCCATTGAATGTTATCGCGAATTCAAAGGTCGCACAACACTGGATACAGGAACCGGAACAATGACATTGAAAGACTTAACAGCAAGTTTCAGTGGAATATATTTGGCTGAAATAAATGGCAAACAAGCTTCAAAGACATCAGAGCTCCGCGTAATCGGTAAGTACACCTTCTGAACCTGCGTATCATCATTCTATTCAACGTCAGCTCTGTAAATCAAGTACAAAATTCATACACTGAATATGTACATGCTTAAATCGGTAGCCTTCTAAGGATTAGCGCAATAAAAGGTAATGGGGTGAAGACGATCACTTTGATAATCCACTATTAAATTGTGCTTTGCTTGACCAACAGGACGTGTTTCCCCACCGAACACTGCTAAAGAGTGCGATACCAAAACCGAGTGCACTTTGCACTGTAAGGGTGAGAACACCACTGATGGTCGTTATGCATGGATAAAGGATGTTGTTGAATTGCCGTCCTCCAGTAGCAGCCTGACCGTTCAGCTCGATGGAGTGTATGATAGCAGTTACACCTGTAAATATAGCAACCCCGTGTCCTCTGCTCTGGGTGAGCCACTAATCCCATTTCCATGTAAGTAGATGAAATACCATTTTTTACCCCCCCCCCCTTTTGCTTTTATATGGAGTAATATCATGCGTTTTGTCTATCAGTCATTGTGATTACTACTAGATTATTTATAATTGAGAATTGTACCCAGAACATTGTTTTTTTTATTATTTTTTTTATTTTTTAGCTACACATTCACCTGGAACTATAGCTGGTATTATATGTGGTGCTGCACTGCTGCTGGCTGCTGCTGTGTGTGGTGGACTTGCTTACAAATTGAAGTACAAACCACGTACGTATTTTTCTCCCCCGATAAATCAACATGCACAGTGGGAATGATACAGTGGGCTCAAGAATTATTGGCACCCCTCACCAGCAATGCACAAACAAAAAAAGAAAAAAAAAGAATAATGTAATTATAGAGAAAGGTAATACACCAACATGTGCCAAATACTGTACTTTATTAATGTTTCAATGGAAACAACCAAAATCACAACAATCATTTAATAAAAAATAAATTTCAACAAAATCAAGGTTTCAGAATTATTGGCACCCTTCACCCAGTACTTAGTGCAACCACCTCTGGCAAGGATAACAGCATGGAGTCTCTTCCTGTAATTTTTGACAAGATTAAGGAACACATGGGTGTCTCGGTGGCGCAGCCTGTAGAGCACTGACCGCATGCTCATTGCGAGCTGCGACGTCGGCGGTTCGAATCCGACCGTCTGACATTTGTCGCATGTCTTCCCCTCTCTCTCGCTCCCATTCTTCCTGTCTCTCTATACTATACTGTCCAATAAAGCTGAAAAAAGGCCTAAAAAATATCAAAAAAAAAAGATTAAGGAACACATTTGGACGGATTTTGGACCATTCCTCTTTAAATATCCTTTCAAGATCCTTCACATTCTTGGGTTTGTGCTTATCAACTGACGTCTTCAACTCAGCCCACGGGTTTTCGATTGGATTGAGGTCTGGTGACTGAGATGGCCATTGCAGAACGTTGATTTTGTTGTCACAGAACCATTTCTGTGTGGATCTTGAGGGGACCAGATTTTCAGCCAAAATTGCCTGATACTTGCTGGAATTCATTATGCCATCAATCCTAACCAGTGCCCCTGGACCTCTGGAATTAAAACAGCCCCAAAACATGACTGACCCACGACCATATTTCACTGTGGGTATGAGGTGCTTCTCCTTGTATGCATCTCTGTTCCTACGCAAACATACCGATGCTGTATCTGACCAAAACGTTCAATTTTGGTCTCATCTGACCAGAGAACCTTGTTCCAGTCATAATGTAAATGACGTTTGGCAAACTCCAAGCACTTTCATCTGAGTCTTGTGCTCAGAAAAGGCTTTCTTCTGGCAACCCTTCCAATGAGGCTGTGGTTATGGAGGTGGCGTCTGATGGTGCTTTTTGAAACCTGGTCACCCCAAGATGTCACCAAGGCCTGCAATTCTTTCACTGTGATCCTTGGGGATTTTGTTGCTTCTCTCACCATTCTCCTCAGTATCCTGGGGGGCAAGATGCAGTTGCATCCTCTACGCATGAGATTTTCAACAGTTCCATATCTTTTGAACTTTTTTATAATTGCTCTGACAGTGCTCAGTGGTATATTCAATCGTTTGTGAATTTTCTTGTAGCCATTACCACGTTTATGAAGGTCTACGACCATCACCTCTTTTGAACTGCCAATTATTTAGTTTTCTTCATGGTGTTGGATGACAAAGGGATATTGCATTTGTGTTACCTCATTTTTATACCCTAGTGAAACAGGAAGTGATGTAATCACTCAATACAGTTCCTTAACACATAGATAAACTTAAATAAGTGGAATTTAATACCTGGTTTAATTGTGGTAGGTGTTATTTACAATAATCTTTAAGGGTGCCAATAATTGTGAAACATTGATTTGGAGGAAATTGATTTTTAATTAAATCAGTAAATGATTTTTGTTGGTTCCATTGAAACATTAATATAGCACAGTATCTATCACATGTTGGTATTTCAAGTTTGTCTTTAAAAATATATATATATTTTTTGAGTATTGTTTGTTCATTTTCTGTCAGGGGTGCCAATCATTTTTGAGCCCACTGTATGTACTGTCAGAAGACATATTAGAATGTTAGATCAAAGTGCTAATGTATTGAGTATTGGCCAGTTTCTCTGTTGCTGCTGTTGGTGTGATGTGACAATTCTCTATGAGAATGTCATCTTTCATCTTTTACTTTTAGTTTAAACAAATAACTCGGTTAGTTATGACCATAATGACAAAAATATTTATGAATGCAAAAGTATTGGACCATTCCAATACTTGGGAGAATACTTGGGAGAATACTTGGGAGAATACTTGGGAGAAAAAAGGGAAAAAATCAGAAAACAAATTTATGAAAATAAGAAATGAAGTAGAAAAAAAAAAAAGAAAACGATCAGCAAATAATTCATAGATTTCGGTTTCCTAGACCTTATCAGAAAGGGTATGTGAGTTGTACATTGTTCCCTGTGACTTCTTTTAGGTGAGGGGCTTCAAACTTGCATACATTACATATCTTACTGTATTTGTAACATGAAAGGTCAAATTGAATTGCCTAGAAACCCATTTGGGAGATCAGCTTAAATTTTATGAAATGCATGCATCGACATTGTCGTGTAATGACGTTATTTTTTTCCTGCAGCGTGCATAAAGAAGACTGGAGGTAAAGCCCTCCAGACATTACAGTGGCTGCATGATGCAGTGCAGATTCATGTATTGATAAATCATTATGTATTCAGTGTACTCTTCATACTCCTGGAGTAGTCAGGCAGACACCCACAATAATAACGGTCACAGACGAATGCAATTTTTACAGGGAAAGCATCAGTGGCATGTTTCATATGACATTTCAGTTTCATGATGCAGAATAAGTATTTTACTGTTCTGGCTATAGTTGTACAGTAAATGACTACTTTTGATCTCCACCAGTCAGATGCAGCATACAGAGCCATGTTTACCCCACAATAGCAGGCTAACTGTACCTTTGTCCCATAGCATGTGTAATGAATGCCCAATCTGTAAATCAGCTTGGCAAGATTCAAAACTGGATTGTGGACTAGTTGTACCTTTCATGCTAGTGTTCTGACAGCTTGCAGAAGGAAAATGGCAAAGTCATATTTAAATGATCATGACCCTTTTACTCTTTAGATGAAAATACAGGAGCGAAAGATGGGCGTGCAGAGGAGTCAAAAGGTAAATCCTCTTTTTAAATTCCAAAGAAATAAGTGTGATCCAGCACCAATCAACTCACAATTGACTGATATTGTTAGTATGTGGTGGTAGCAAGTAGAAACAATGCAAGTCTGAAATTCTAATGTTGTTTATTTCAACATACAGTAAATCCTCAAATTGTGTCCGGGATTCTATTTGAAGCCGGGCCTCGGATAATAGCCGGGGGCGTGGCCGATTCGGACAAATAAAGGCCGGCCCCCAAATACAAGCCGGGGTAATATTGCCTACCAGTAGGGCTATCAGTCCATGAGCACTAGAAGACATTGTTTCGATTTAACTCATTGAAATAAAAGAGCTCTTCTTAATATTTTATATTGTTGGTTGGTTTAATACTGTTGCCAATGAAAAGTCGTCCTATTTGGAGGAAATTGATTTTTAATTAAATCAGTAAATGATTTTTGTTGGTTCCATTGAAACATTAATATAGCACAGTATCTATCACATGTTGGTATTTCAAGTTTGTCTATAAATATATTTGTAATTTTTTTGAGTATTGTTTGTTCATTTTCTGTCAGGGGTGCCAATCATTTTTGAGCCCACTGTATGTACTGTCAGAAGATATATTAGAATGTTAGATCAAAGTGCTAATTTATTGAGTATTGGCCAGTTTCTCTGTTGCTGCTGTTGGTGTGATGTGACAATTCTCTATGAGAATGTCATCTTTCATCTTTTACTTTTAGTTTAAACAAATAACTCGGTTAGTTATGACCATAATGACAAAAATATTTATGAATGCAAAAGTATTGGACCATTCCAATACTTGGGAGAATACTTGGGAGAATACTTGGGAGAATACTTGGGAGAATACTTGGGAGAATACTTGGGAGAAAAAAGGGAAAAAATCAGAAAACAAATTTATGAAAATAAGAAATGAAGTAAAAAAAAAAAAAAGAAAACGACACATCAGCAAATAATTCATAGATTTCGGTTTCCTAGACCTTATCAGAAAGGGTATGTGAGTTGTACATTGTTCCCTGTGACTTCTTTTAGGTGAGGGGCTTCAAACTTGCATACATTACATATCTTACTGTATTTGTAACATGAAAGGTCAAATTGAATTGCCTAGAAACCCATTTGGGAGATCAGCTTAAATTTTATGAAATGCATGCATCGACATTGTCGTGTAATGACGTTATTTTTTTCCTGCAGCGTGCATAAAGAAGACTGGAGGTAAAGCCCTCCAGACATTACAGTGGCTGCATGATGCAGTGCAGATTCATGTATTGATAAATCATTATTTATTCAGTGTACTCTTCATACTCCTGGAGTATTCAGGCAGACACCCACAATGATAACGGTCACAGACGAATGCAATTTTTACAGGGAAAGCATCAGTGGCATGTTTCATATGACATTTCAGTTTCATGATGCAGAATAAGTATTTTACTGTTCTGGCTATAGTTGTACAGTAAATGACTACTTTTGATCTCCACCAGTCAGATGCAGCATACAGAGCCATGTTTACCCCACAATAGCAGGCTAACTGTACCTTTGTCCCATAGCATGTGCAATGAATGCCCAATCTGTAAATCAGCTTGGCAAGATTCAAAACTGGATTGTGGACTAGTTGTACCTTTCATGCTAGTGTTCTGACAGCTTGCAGAAGGAAAATGGCAAAGTCATATTTAAATGATCATGACCCTTTTACTCTTTAGATGAAAATACAGGAGCGAAAGATGGGCGTGCAGAGGAGTCAAAAGGTAAATCCTCTTTTTAAATTCCAAAGAAATAAGTGTGATCCAGCACTATTCAACTCACAATTGACTGATATTGTTAGTATGTGGTGGTAGCAAGTAGAAACAATGCAAGTCTGAAATTCTAATGTTGTTTATTTCAACATACAGTAAATCCTCAAATTGTGTCCGGGATTCTATTTGAAGCCGGGCCTCGGATAATAGCCGGGGGCGTGGCCGATTCGGACAAATAAAGGCCGGCCCCCAAATACAAGCCGGGGTAATATTGCCTACCAGTAGGGCTATCAGTCCATGAGCACTAGAAGACATTGTTTCGATTTAACTCATTGAAATAAAAGAGCTCTTCTTAATATTTTATATTGTTGGTTGGTTTAATACTGTTGCCAATGAAAAGTCGTCCTATTTGGAGGAAATTGATTTTTAATTAAATCAGTAAATGATTTTTGTTGGTTCCATTGAAACATTAATATAGCACAGTATCTATCACATGTTGGTATTTCAAGTTTGTCTATAAATATATTTGTAATTTTTTTGAGTATTGTTTGTTCATTTTCTGTCAGGGGTGCCAATCATTTTTGAGCCCACTGTATGTACTGTCAGAAGATATATTAGAATGTTAGATCAAAGTGCTAATTTATTGAGTATTGGCCAGTTTCTCTGTTGCTGCTGTTGGTGTGATGTGACAATTCTCTATGAGAATGTCATCTTTCATCTTTTACTTTTAGTTTAAACAAATAACTCGGTTAGTTATGACCATAATGACAAAAATATTTATGAATGCAAAAGTATTGGACCATTCCAATACTTGGGAGAATACTTGGGAGAATACTTGGGAGAATACTTGGGAGAATACTTGGGAGAAAAAAGGGAAAAAATCAGAAAACAAATTTATGAAAATAAGAAATGAAGTAAAAAAAAAAAAAAAAGAAAACGACACATCAGCAAATAATTCATAGATTTCGGTTTCCTAGACCTTATCAGAAAGGGTATGTGAGTTGTACATTGTTCCCTGTGACTTCTTTTAGGTGAGGGGCTTCAAACTTGCATACATTACATATCTTACTGTATTTGTAACATGAAAGGTCAAATTGAATTGCCTAGAAACCCATTTGGGAGATCAGCTTAAATTTTATGAAATGCATGCATCGACATTGTCGTGTAATGACGTTATTTTTTTCCTGCAGCGTGCATAAAGAAGACTGGAGGTAAAGCCCTCCAGACATTACAGTGGCTGCATGATGCAGTGCAGATTCATGTATTGATAAATCATTATTTATTCAGTGTACTCTTCATACTCCTGGAGTATTCAGGCAGACACCCACAATGATAACGGTCACAGACGAATGCAATTTTTACAGGGAAAGCATCAGTGGCATGTTTCATATGACATTTCAGTTTCATGATGCAGAATAAGTATTTTACTGTTCTGGCTATAGTTGTACAGTAAATGACTACTTTTGATCTCCACCAGTCAGATGCAGCATACAGAGCCATGTTTACCCCACAATAGCAGGCTAACTGTACCTTTGTCCCATAGCATGTGTAATGAATGCCCAATCTGTAAATCAGCTTGGCAAGATTCAAAACTGGATTGTGGACTAGTTGTACCTTTCATGCTAGTGTTCTGACAGCTTGCAGAAGGAAAATGGCAAAGTCATATTTAAATGATCATGACCCTTTTACTCTTTAGATGAAAATACAGGAGCGAAAGATGGGCGTGCAGAGGAGTCAAAAGGTAAATCCTCTTTTTAAATTCCAAAGAAATAAGTGTGATCCAGCACTATTCAACTCACAATTGACTGATATTGTTAGTATGTGGTGGTAGCAAGTAGAAACAATGCAAGTCTGAAATTCTAATGTTGTTTATTTCAACATACAGTAAATCCTCAAATTGTGTCCGGGATTCTATTTGAAGCCGGGCCTCGGATAATAGCCGGGGGCGTGGCCGATTCGGACAAATAAAGGCCGGCCCCCAAATACAAGCCGGGGTAATATTGCCTACCAGTAGGGCTATCAGTCCATGAGCACTAGAAGACATTGTTTCGATTTAACTCATTGAAATAAAAGAGCTCTTCTTAATATTTTATATTGTTGGTTGGTTTAATACTGTTGCCAATGAAAAGTCGTCCTATTTGGAGGAAATTGATTTTTAATTAAATCAGTAAATGATTTTTGTTGGTTCCATTGAAACATTAATATAGCACAGTATCTATCACATGTTGGTATTTCAAGTTTGTCTATAAATATATTTGTAATTTTTTTGAGTATTGTTTGTTCATTTTCTGTCAGGGGTGCCAATCATTTTTGAGCCCACTGTATGTACTGTCAGAAGATATATTAGAATGTTAGATCAAAGTGCTAATTTATTGAGTATTGGCCAGTTTCTCTGTTGCTGCTGTTGGTGTGATGTGACAATTCTCTATGAGAATGTCATCTTTCATCTTTTACTTTTAGTTTAAACAAATAACTCGGTTAGTTATGACCATAATGACAAAAATATTTATGAATGCAAAAGTATTGGACCATTCCAATACTTGGGAGAATACTTGGGAGAATACTTGGGAGAATACTTGGGAGAAAAAAGGGAAAAAATCAGAAAACAAATTTATGAAAATAAGAAATGAAGTAAAAAAAAAAAAAAGAAAACGACACATCAGCAAATAATTCATAGATTTCGGTTTCCTAGACCTTATCAGAAAGGGTATGTGAGTTGTACATTGTTCCCTGTGACTTCTTTTAGGTGAGGGGCTTCAAACTTGCATACATTACATATCTTACTGTATTTGTAACATGAAAGGTCAAATTGAATTGCCTAGAAACCCATTTGGGAGATCAGCTTAAATTTTATGAAATGCATGCATCGACATTGTCGTGTAATGACGTTATTTTTTTCCTGCAGCGTGCATAAAGAAGACTGGAGGTAAAGCCCTCCAGACATTACAGTGGCTGCATGATGCAGTGCAGATTCATGTATTGATAAATCATTATTTATTCAGTGTACTCTTCATACTCCTGGAGTATTCAGGCAGACACCCACAATGATAACGGTCACAGACGAATGCAATTTTTACAGGGAAAGCATCAGTGGCATGTTTCATATGACATTTCAGTTTCATGATGAAGAATAAGTATTTTACTGTTCTGGCTATAGTTGTACAGTAAATGACTACTTTTGATCTCCACCAGTCAGATGCAGCATACAGAGCCATGTTTACCCCACAATAGCAGGCTAACTGTACCTTTGTCCCATAGCATGTGTAATGAATGCCCAATCTGTAAATCAGCTTGGCAAGATTCAAAACTGGATTGTGGACTAGTTGTACCTTTCATGCTAGTGTTCTGACAGCTTGCAGAAGGAAAATGGCAAAGTCATATTTAAATGATCATGACCCTTTTACTCTTTAGATGAAAATACAGGAGCGAAAGATGGGCGTGCAGAGGAGTCAAAAGGTAAATCCTCTTTTTAAATTCCAAAGAAATAAGTGTGATCCAGCACTATTCAACTCACAATTGACTGATATTGTTAGTATGTGGTGGTAGCAAGTAGAAACAATGCAAGTCTGAAATTCTAATGTTGTTTATTTCAACATACAGTAAATCCTCAAATTGTGTCCGGGATTCTATTTGAAGCCGGGCCTCGGATAATAGCCGGGGGCGTGGCCGATTCGGACAAATAAAGGCCGGCCCCCAAATACAAGCCGGGGTAATATTGCCTACCAGTAGGGCTATCAGTCCATGAGCACTAGAAGACATTGTTTCGATTTAACTCATTGAAATAAAAGAGCTCTTCTTAATATTTTATATTGTTGGTTGGTTTAATACTGTTGCCAATGAAAAGTCGTCCTATTTGGAGGAAATTGATTTTTAATTAAATCAGTAAATGATTTTTGTTGGTTCCATTGAAACATTAATATAGCACAGTATCTATCACATGTTGGTATTTCAAGTTTGTCTATAAATATATTTGTAATTTTTTTGAGTATTGTTTGTTCATTTTCTGTCAGGGGTGCCAATCATTTTTGAGCCCACTGTATGTACTGTCAGAAGATATATTAGAATGTTAGATCAAAGTGCTAATTTATTGAGTATTGGCCAGTTTCTCTGTTGCTGCTGTTGGTGTGATGTGACAATTCTCTATGAGAATGTCATCTTTCATCTTTTACTTTTAGTTTAAACAAATAACTCGGTTAGTTATGACCATAATGACAAAAATATTTATGAATGCAAAAGTATTGGACCATTCCAATACTTGGGAGAATACTTGGGAGAATACTTGGGAGAATACTTGGGAGAATACTTGGGAGAAAAAAGGGAAAAAATCAGAAAACAAATTTATGAAAATAAGAAATGAAGTAAAAAAAAAAAAAAAGAAAACGACACATCAGCAAGTAATTCATAGATTTCGGTTTCCTAGACCTTATCAGAAAGGGTATGTGAGTTGTACATTGTTCCCTGTGACTTATTTTAGGTGAGGGGCTTCAAACTTGCATACATTACATATCTTACTGTATTTGTAACATGAAAGGTCAAATTGAATTGCCTAGAAACCCATTTGGGAGATCAGCTTAAATTTTATGAAATGCATGCATCGACATTGTCGTGTAATGACGTTATTTTTTTCCTGCAGCGTGCATAAAGAAGACTGGAGGTAAAGCCCTCCAGACATTACAGTGGCTGCATGATGCAGTGCAGATTCATGTATTGATAAATCATTATTTATTCAGTGTACTCTTCATACTCCTGGAGTATTCAGGCAGACACCCACAATGATAACGGTCACAGACGAATGCAATTTTTACAGGGAAAGCATCAGTGGCATGTTTCATATGACATTTCAGTTTCATGATGCAGAATAAGTATTTTACTGTTCTGGCTATAGTTGTACAGTAAATGACTACTTTTGATCTCCACCAGTCAGATGCAGCATACAGAGCCATGTTTACCCCACAATAGCAGGCTAACTGTACCTTTGTCCCATAGCATGTGTAATGAATGCCCAATCTGTAAATCAGCTTGGCAAGATTCAAAACTGGATTGTGGACTAGTTGTACCTTTCATGCTAGTGTTCTGACAGCTTGCAGAAGGAAAATGGCAAAGTCATATTTAAATGATCATGACCCTTTTACTCTTTAGATGAAAATACAGGAGCGAAAGATGGGCGTGCAGAGGAGTCAAAAGGTAAATCCTCTTTTTAAATTCCAAAGAAATAAGTGTGATCCAGCACTATTCAACTCACAATTGACTGATATTGTTAGTATGTGGTGGTAGCAAGTAGAAACAATGCAAGTCTGAAATTCTAATGTTGTTTATTTCAACATACAGTAAATCCTCAAATTGTGTCCGGGATTCTATTTGAAGCCGGGCCTCGGATAATAGCCGGGGGCGTGGCCGATTCGGACAAATAAAGGCCGGCCCCCAAATACAAGCCGGGGTAATATTGCCTACCAGTAGGGCTATCAGTCCATGAGCACTAGAAGACATTGTTTCGATTTAACTCATTGAAATAAAAGAGCTCTTCTTAATATTTTATATTGTTGGTTGGTTTAATACTGTTGCCAATGAAAAGTCGTCCTATTTGGAGGAAATTGATTTTTAATTAAATCAGTAAATGATTTTTGTTGGTTCCATTGAAACATTAATATAGCACAGTATCTATCACATGTTGGTATTTCAAGTTTGTCTATAAATATATTTGTAATTTTTTTGAGTATTGTTTGTTCATTTTCTGTCAGGGGTGCCAATCATTTTTGAGCCCACTGTATGTACTGTCAGAAGATATATTAGAATGTTAGATCAAAGTGCTAATTTATTGAGTATTGGCCAGTTTCTCTGTTGCTGCTGTTGGTGTGATGTGACAATTCTCTATGAGAATGTCATCTTTCATCTTTTACTTTTAGTTTAAACAAATAACTCGGTTAGTTATGACCATAATGACAAAAATATTTATGAATGCAAAAGTATTGGACCATTCCAATACTTGGGAGAATACTTGGGAGAATACTTGGGAGAAAAAAGGGAAAAAATCAGAAAACAAATTTATGAAAATAAGAAATGAAGTAAAAAAAAAAAAAAGAAAACGACACATCAGCAAATAATTCATAGATTTCGGTTTCCTAGACCTTATCAGAAAGGGTATGTGAGTTGTACATTGTTCCCTGTGACTTCTTTTAGGTGAGGGGCTTCAAACTTGCATACATTACATATCTTACTGTATTTGTAACATGAAAGGTCAAATTGAATTGCCTAAAAACCCATTTGGGAGATCAGCTTAAATTTTATGAAATGCATGCATCGACATTGTCGTGTAATGACGTTATTTTTTTCCTGCAGCGTGCATAAAGAAGACTGGAGGTAAAGCCCTCCAGACATTACAGTGGCTGCATGATGCAGTGCAGATTCATGTATTGATAAATCATTATTTATTCAGTGTACTCTTCATACTCCTGGAGTATTCAGGCAGACACCCACAATGATAACGGTCACAGACGAATGCAATTTTTACAGGGAAAGCATCAGTGGCATGTTTCATATGACATTTCAGTTTCATGATGCAGAATAAGTATTTTACTGTTCTGGCTATAGTTGTACAGTAAATGACTACTTTTGATCTCCACCAGTCAGATGCAGCATACAGAGCCATGTTTACCCCACAATAGCAGGCTAACTGTACCTTTGTCCCATAGCATGTGTAATGAATGCCCAATCTGTAAATCAGCTTGGCAAGATTCAAAACTGGATTGTGGACTAGTTGTACCTTTCATGCTAGTGTTCTGACAGCTTGCAGAAGGAAAATGGCAAAGTCATATTTAAATGATCATGACCCTTTTACTCTTTAGATGAAAATACAGGAGCGAAAGATGGGCGTGCAGAGGAGTCAAAAGGTAAATCCTCTTTTTAAATTCCAAAGAAATAAGTGTGATCCAGCACTATTCAACTCACAATTGACTGATATTGTTAGTATGTGGTGGTAGCAAGTAGAAACAATGCAAGTCTGAAATTCTAATGTTGTTTATTTCAACATACAGTAAATCCTCAAATTGTGTCCGGGATTCTATTTGAAGCCGGGCCTCGGATAATAGCCGGGGGCGTGGCCGATTCGGACAAATAAAGGCCGGCCCCCAAATACAAGCCGGGGTAATATTGCCTACCAGTAGGGCTATCAGTCCATGAGCACTAGAAGACATTGTTTCGATTTAACTCATTGAAATAAAAGAGCTCTTCTTAATATTTTATATTGTTGGTTGGTTTAATACTGTTGCCAATGAAAAGTCGTCCTATTTGGAGGAAATTGATTTTTAATTAAATCAGTAAATGATTTTTGTTGGTTCCATTGAAACATTAATATAGCACAGTATCTATCACATGTTGGTATTTCAAGTTTGTCTATAAATATATTTGTAATTTTTTTGAGTATTGTTTGTTCATTTTCTGTCAGGGGTGCCAATCATTTTTGAGCCCACTGTATGTACTGTCAGAAGATATATTAGAATGTTAGATCAAAGTGCTAATTTATTGAGTATTGGCCAGTTTCTCTGTTGCTGCTGTTGGTGTGATGTGACAATTCTCTATGAGAATGTCATCTTTCATCTTTTACTTTTAGTTTAAACAAATAACTCGGTTAGTTATGACCATAATGACAAAAATATTTATGAATGCAAAAGTATTGGACCATTCCAATACTTGGGAGAATACTTGGGAGAATACTTGGGAGAATACTTGGGAGAAAAAAGGGAAAAAATCAGAAAACAAATTTATGAAAATAAGAAATGAAGTAAAAAAAAAAAAAGAAAACGACACATCAGCAAATAATTCATAGATTTCGGTTTCCTAGACCTTATCAGAAAGGGTATGTGAGTTGTACATTGTTCCCTGTGACTTCTTTTAGGTGAGGGGCTTCAAACTTGCATACATTACATATCTTACTGTATTTGTAACATGAAAGGTCAAATTGAATTGCCTAGAAACCCATTTGGGAGATCAGCTTAAATTTTATGAAATGCATGCATCGACATTGTCGTGTAATGACGTTATTTTTTTCCTGCAGCGTGCATAAAGAAGACTGGAGGTAAAGCCCTCCAGACATTACAGTGGCTGCATGATGCAGTGCAGATTCATGTATTGATAAATCATTATTTATTCAGTGTACTCTTCATACTCCTGGAGTATTCAGGCAGACACCCACAATGATAACGGTCACAGACGAATGCAATTTTTACAGGGAAAGCATCAGTGGCATGTTTCATATGACATTTCAGTTTCATGATGCAGAATAAGTATTTTACTGTTCTGGCTATAGTTGTACAGTAAATGACTACTTTTGATCTCCACCAGTCAGATGCAGCATACAGAGCCATGTTTACCCCACAATAGCAGGCTAACTGTACCTTTGTCCCATAGCATGTGTAATGAATGCCCAATCTGTAAATCAGCTTGGCAAGATTCAAAACTGGATTGTGGACTAGTTGTACCTTTCATGCTAGTGTTCTGACAGCTTGCAGAAGGAAAATGGCAAAGTCATATTTAAATGATCATGACCCTTTTACTCTTTAGATGAAAATACAGGAGCGAAAGATGGGCGTGCAGAGGAGTCAAAAGGTAAATCCTCTTTTTAAATTCCAAAGAAATAAGTGTGATCCAGCACTATTCAACTCACAATTGACTGATATTGTTAGTATGTGGTGGTAGCAAGTAGAAACAATGCAAGTCTGAAATTCTAATGTTGTTTATTTCAACATACAGTAAATCCTCAAATTGTGTCCGGGATTCTATTTGAAGCCGGGCCTCGGATAATAGCCGGGGGCGTGGCCGATTCGGACAAATAAAGGCCGGCCCCCAAATACAAGCCGGGGTAATATTGCCTACCAGTAGGGCTATCAGTCCATGAGCACTAGAAGACATTGTTTCAATTTAACTCATTGAAATAAAAGAGCTCTTCTTAATATTTTATATTGTTGGTTGGTTTAATACTGTTGCCAATGAAAAGTCGTCCTATTTGGAGGAAATTGATTTTTAATTAAATCAGTAAATGATTTTTGTTGGTTCCATTGAAACATTAATATAGCACAGTATCTATCACATGTTGGTATTTCAAGTTTGTCTATAAATATATTTGTAATTTTTTTGAGTATTGTTTGTTCATTTTCTGTCAGGGGTGCCAATCATTTTTGAGCCCACTGTATGTACTGTCAGAAGATATATTAGAATGTTAGATCAAAGTGCTAATTTATTGAGTATTGGCCAGTTTCTCTGTTGCTGCTGTTGGTGTGATGTGACAATTCTCTATGAGAATGTCATCTTTCATCTTTTACTTTTAGTTTAAACAAATAACTCGGTTAGTTATGACCATAATGACAAAAATATTTATGAATGCAAAAGTATTGGACCATTCCAATACTTGGGAGAATACTTGGGAGAATACTTGGGAGAATACTTGGGAGAATACTTGGGAGAAAAAAGGGAAAAAATCAGAAAACAAATTTATGAAAATAAGAAATGAAGTAAAAAAAAAAAAAAAAGAAAACGACACATCAGCAAATAATTCATAGATTTCGGTTTCCTAGACCTTATCAGAAAGGGTATGTGAGTTGTACATTGTTCCCTGTGACTTCTTTTAGGTGAGGGGCTTCAAACTTGCATACATTACATATCTTACTGTATTTGTAACATGAAAGGTCAAATTGAATTGCCTAGAAACCCATTTGGGAGATCAGCTTAAATTTTATGAAATGCATGCATCGACATTGTCGTGTAATGACGTTATTTTTTTCCTGCAGCGTGCATAAAGAAGACTGGAGGTAAAGCCCTCCAGACATTACAGTGGCTGCATGATGCAGTGCAGATTCATGTATTGATAAATCATTATTTATTCAGTGTACTCTTCATACTCCTGGAGTATTCAGGCAGACACCCACAATGATAACGGTCACAGACGAATGCAATTTTTACAGGGAAAGCATCAGTGGCATGTTTCATATGACATTTCAGTTTCATGATGCAGAATAAGTATTTTACTGTTCTGGCTATAGTTGTACAGTAAATGACTACTTTTGATCTCCACCAGTCAGATGCAGCATACAGAGCCATGTTTACCCCACAATAGCAGGCTAACTGTACCTTTGTCCCATAGCATGTGTAATGAATGCCCAATCTGTAAATCAGCTTGGCAAGATTCAAAACTGGATTGTGGACTAGTTGTACCTTTCATGCTAGTGTTCTGACAGCTTGCAGAAGGAAAATGGCAAAGTCATATTTAAATGATCATGACCCTTTTACTCTTTAGATGAAAATACAGGAGCGAAAGATGGGCGTGCAGAGGAGTCAAAAGGTAAATCCTCTTTTTAAATTCCAAAGAAATAAGTGTGATCCAGCACTATTCAAGTCGCAATTGACTGATATTGTTAGTCTGTGGTGATAGCAAGTTGAAACAATGCAAGTCTGAAATTAGAATGCTGTTTATTTCACTATAAATATGGTGATTATTTGTGGACTAGTTGTAAAAGAAATATTTTACATGAATAAATATTGCGATGTATTTTTCAGAATGCAAATGAAAGTCTGAAAGTGAAATTTTTATTTTTACTGTTCATGTGAATAAGATGACTTTATATTAACATTAAAAAGGCAGAACTACTGTAAATTGGTGGTTACCTTTCATGCAAGTGTGATCATGACCCATTTTACTCTTTATCCTCCTCATAATCAAGCTGACCCTGAAAAAGCAAATAATGGTAAGTCTTCTTTTTACACGTATATCAACTCATGAAACTAGTGTCATCCAGCACTGATCAAGTAGTAAATGACTGATATTGTTAGTCTGTAGTGGTAGTAAGTACTGTGCCAATAGTTTTTTTTTTGGTTTTTTTTGGCTGTTGTATTGTTGTACTCAGGGTATTCTAGCTGCCAACTGTGGTATGCTAGTTTGGAAGTTGATTGTACTCTTCAAGGGTTCTGATTATCTGAATGTTTACACTAGGACTCGGGAACTGTACTGTCCTCTCAGGTCCTCTTCACACCTATACTTGTGTTTGATTTGCACTTCGTTGTACGTCGCTCTGGATAAGAGCGTCTGCTAAATGCCATGTAATGTAATGTAATGTATGCAGGTTCTAATCCTGGTCTTCAATCAATATCTTGATAATTATAATCAGGAATTGTAGTGCCGGCCTGTACCAAACCTGCACTCGAGCCGGCTCTTTTTGGTTGAGACCGAACACCCCTGACCTTTTATGACAGAGCAGCCTATACACATCATAAAGAATTTGGCAAAAAAGGCAGAACTACTGTAAATGGGAAATGATCTGTGGACAAGTTGTACCTCATGCATATTCTCACAGCTTGCAGAAGAAAAACATGTATTGAACATTATCATGACCCGGTTTACCCTTTAGGTGCTGATGCTGGAGATAACCCCTATGAAAACTAGTAACAAGGTAAAACTATACTTTCTCCTCTACTTCAACAAATTAGAATGTCATCCAGCATTTTCAAGTAGAAAATGAGCAACACTGTTTGCATGGAGTGATAGAAATGAGTACATTTCATGTCTGAAGTGTGAATGCAGTTTATTTCACCTGACACAGATTTATCTTCCCAGATAAGCTATAAATCACCCATCAAATACTGAATCATTTGTTACTTTTCTACCAGTCAGTTACTTTGGTACGATTTGCTATCTTTCTACGGAAGACATAAAGACTTCCTTCCCCTCCACACATCTTCTCATGAATGAGGAACACACTTTTATCGCTCATGCTAAAGCTTTGTCATTGCACCAATGGCTGCTTACGGGTGTTAAATCTAACTAATAATTGTCATAACATAATTACATATTAGTGTCATAAATATGTTGTTTATAGGCCAATTTGATAGGATTTTGAAATTGTCCATTCTGAATACGTTTTGGGTGTCTGCCATTTTGATTTATGAAGAACTGCCCTGCATTTCAGTTTTGCTGTGTTAGGATGTGAAAGCTTTGAAGCTCTATATCACAAAACGACTCAGAACGCAGATAGAGCCTCATAATTGCGAGGTCGCAATGTGTTTGTGAGGAGATCCACTGACGTCTGAACTCTCCCGCATCCATGTGAGGGATCGCACCTGGATGCAGCTGTGGTTAACAAAGGCTAATTGGACAACTGGTTATCTTAAACTTCACTTTGGGTGCCAAAATCTTAATCTAAGTAATAATCTTACATTCTAAGAATATGTTTTTTTATTTATTGTCTTTAGATCAGCTATTTCTGTTGGATTATTACATTAATGGATGGCAATATTCTACAGTATGTTGAAGTTTATACAGTAATTCCTAGTGAAGTCCATCGAAACCAGGCAGAGTTTTGGTAGAATATGAAAGCTGCTTAATAATCCACTCCTGTGACTGGTCCTCAGAGAAGTGTATCACTTTTTTTAGCTTCATTTAAGATGCCTAACATTTCAATTGCTGAGTTTGAATGTTTGTAAAGACCAAATCATTGGGCCTCCTGCAAGAACCACTCTTTAAGAACAGATTTGTTCTTAAAACGCTTAAATCTCTTAAGAGAACCATTTAGATTTTTTTTTTTCTTGGGTAGGAACAACATTTATATACCTGTCGTACAACTCATGTAACCAAGAGCCTTGCAGTGCATGTCAGCGCAGCTCGCCTGGCACACCAAACTCCAATCAAACTTTCAAACTAGGCCTTGCAGATCAAATATGAATCAAGATTCTGCAACTGCACTGCTTATTTTTCACGTCAAATATTTTAATACATTTTAGTGGAGTGCTTTGGAAGCGAAAAAAATTTGATCTTATATTATCTTTTGCTAAAAACACATGACCGCAGTCTACCCACTCAAGTCGTCCCTTGTTCCTGTTAATCCTATGGGCCATCTATCCAACGGAACCCAGCTACAGAACCAGTATATACTGTATTATTACAGACACATTCATTTTGTTTGATCTGGCACGCACATATGAGTAAGAGAAATTTAAGATGAGAATATGAAAATGTTCTCGCTTGGGGCCCATTGTCTCATTACTGTATGTGTAAAATAATATCTGCATTTGCTCCCAGCAGGACATGCTCCCAGGGGACACTGGAAAACTGCTGAAGGCCAAAAATCGCAGCAGATACACTTCAATCATACTGGGTAGACTGGTGCTGAACAGGCAGATCAACAGATCGATCATTCATATATATATATATATATATATATATATATATATATATATATATATATATATATAAAATCAGTTATCTACCCGGCATTGTAGATGACAAATGTCAGTCTTCTCTTGTTCGTTTTGGTGGTTAAATGTGTTAAATATCAGGACCAGCTCTGTGTACTCCAGTTCTCCTCATTCTTCAAATTATTATTACTTTTTATTTTAAGATACCTGGGCCTGGGTAAAGATTTATTTTGAATTGGATTTTGAATCCCTTGAATGGACCCCCTGAATGTTACTTATTTCACTTTTCAATTTGACATTAGTTCAGCTTTATAGTTTTGGTTCAAACCTGCAGAGAATGCATCATGCCTATTTAAATTAAGAGAGACGTGGGGCAGAAGGACCCTGCCTGTGGTGAAAGGATAAGGCCCAGCTCTGAGCAGAGACCATGGCTCGCTAATGTCGGTGAAGAGAGAGGGCTACAGGAATCTCAGGACAGGAAGTGCTAATCTGGGTCTGGGGTGTTGGTACATGGGTAGAGCATGGCTGCTCAATCCTGTTCCTTCACTCCAACTCTTAACAACGCTCCTCACTCAACAGCTAAGTAGAATTGGGTGTGCCAAATTAGGATTGGTGTGAACCTACAGGAGGGTACATCTTTTGGGTTGTAGCTTTTTTTCTTTTGCTAAAAAGTGTGGTTCTTTTTTGAATGTGACAACAAGGCACCCTACAAGTGTCCAAAACAAGGTATTTTTAGCAGAAGTAAACTGAAGGCGCATATTCACAAGTATGTCACGCTTAATCACACGTTTCTACAGCTGCTGCTGTCAGTTGAACAAGTGCTAATTGGATTTAGCTTTAGCTCGTGTGTTTGTACATGGATGTTGTATGTTATTTTATTGTATGCATGACTTCACGTAGAATGTTTTATTTGTGTTTATTCGCACTGATTTGAAATGTGGGGTGGAAATGGCTAATTATTTATCAACTACTGCCATCTATACAATAACTTGATCGACATTGATGTGGTCTGTGCATTCCTTCCTATTGGTTTATAGATGCAAGTACTAGAAATTGTCAAGTTACATCCAGTGACCACTTCATTAGGTACACCTTTCTAGTAATGGGTTGGACCTCATTATTGCCTTCAGAAAAGCCCTAATTCTTTGTGGCGTGGATTTGACATGGTGCTGGAAACATTCTTTAGAGACTCTGGTCCATGTTGACATGATCCGTCATGTAGTTGCTGCACATTCCACCACATCCCAAAGGTACTCCTATTGGATTGAGATCTGGTGACTGGAGGCTCTGGGAGAACGCATTGTCATGTTTGTGGCATGTGTGGTATGTGATCTGGAGCGGTTATCCTGCTGGAAGTAGCGGTCAGAAGATGGCAAGACTGTGGCCCTTTTCCTCTGACCTCTTATCAACAAGGCATCGTTGCCCACAGAACAGCTGCTCACTGAATTTATTTAGTTTTTCACACCATTCTGAGTAAACTCTGGACAGTGTTGTGTGTGGAAAATCTCAGGAGATTGGCAGTTTCTGAAATTTGAAATACTCAAACCACCCTGTCTGGCACCAACAATCATTCAATGGTCAAAATCGCTCACACTTCTTGCCCATTCTATTGTTTAGGCTGGACAACAACTGAACCTCTTGACCATGTCTGCATGCTTTTATGCACTGAATTGCTGCCACGTGATTGGCTGATTAGACATCTGCATTAGTGAGCTGGTGTACAGGTCTACCTAATAAAGTGATCACTGAATGTATAGTACTAGGTTGAATTTGAGTTTGCAGATCTTGAATGAAATACAGCATTTTATTTAATCTCACTAGTCTTATTACTGCTTAGTGTTATTCATTTTATGCAACATGTTTATATTCATTTATAGTCCAGACATTTTCTAAATTCATTTAAGGGATGCTCAGCGTCTATTTTCTATGAATACTGATTTAGATATTAACCCTTCTATTATGTTAGAGTTAATGACCGCCATTATGTTTGGGGTCAAATTGATGCAAAATTATTGTAAAACAAAATTTACTCTGTCTTATCTCCCAAATGACTAGCCTTTTATCCATAAATATGAAAAAAACAATTCCTGTCATTTCAGAGCCTGAGGTACAGGAAGTGAACGTTTGGCACCTTTTTATACAGTTAGAGGGCCAAAATAAATCCATACAACACATGCAAAGTTGGTACCGGACATCTGAAAACCTAGCATTATGTTTATTGCATGTTTACTATTTAAAAATAGTTTTTTAATCATACTGTATCAAGATGATAAAATGGTTAATTGGTTTTTAAGAGATGTCAAACACTGAATGGGGTCAGATTGACCTAAAACATAATGGGAGGGTTAAAACAATACTACAGCTCTTTCTTCTAGACTACAGTAGTTGAATAATAACTATATTTAGGGACAAGCTCTGTAGTTGTCTGTCTTTTGGATGCATGTTTTGATGAGCATATGAACAGCATCTGCATTACAGTATTTGGACAGTGACACAATTTAGCTTCTTTTGGCTCTGTACTCCTGCACATTGGATGTGAAACAAAACCATGAAAAGGAGGTTAAAGTGTCGCCTTTAATCGGAGGTAATTTTTGGGTGACCAAAAGTAATTGGACAATTGGATTCTCAGCCGCTTTCTTATTGCAGGCATGAAGCTTTTGGTATCTGGTCTTGATTCTACGCTTTTGATTGCCTTCAGAGCCAATTACTAGCGTTCTGATTTCTGAAATGTACAGAAGCATCTTGCATGCTCAAGTTCAGTTGCTCAGGAAATTTGTTCACTGTCCAAATAATTTGCACTATATTTATATTCTGTTGCATTATGTGTCTTAACATTTTGGTGAAATGAATTTAAACCAAATTCATTGTGTATTTATTCTTTCACTGTAAATGTGGAATTACTGCTTCAGCGCTTCTTTGGTCAATATGAGATAAAGACCAATTACACATTTAAATAATACAGTAATAAAATCTTCAAGTTGCAAATCCATCCATCAAGCATTGTATTATTTACTTGTCACTTTTATCCCTTTAAAGTGTTACAAAATAAAAATGTGTAATTATTTTAGCCTGAATTGCTGTTTTACACATCTCTCTATGGGCATTTATTGTATAAGTAAATTCTACCCTACGGGCAGTCAGACCTGAGTCCATCCATCCATCCATCCATCCATTATCTGAACCCGCTTATCCTGATCAGGGTCGCAGGGGGGCTGGAGCCTATCCCAGCATACATTGGGCGAAAGGCAGGAATACACCCTGGACAGGTCGCCAGTCTATCTCAGGGCACACACACCATTCACTCACACACTCATACCTACGGGCAATTTTAGATTCTCCAATCAGCCTAACCTGCATGTCTTTGGACTGTGGGAGGAAACCGGAGTACCCGGAGGAAACCCACGCAGACACGGGGAGAACATGCAAACTCCGCACAGAGGCCCCGGCCGACGGGGATTCGAACCCAGGACCTCCTTGCTGTGAGGCGGCAGTGCTACCCACTGCACCATCCGTGCCGCCTCAGACCTGAGTCAAATACGCAATTGTTTTGGATTAAAATACTTTTCTGTGGTTGAGTGATCTTGCTTGGTGCAGCTGAAGACTAGAAGGTGGGTGGTTAGACTTTTTAGAGTACAGTATTTAGTAGGTTTCAATACACCTGACCATCGCAGTAAAGACTAGAAAAGTACTTGAATCCAAAACAATTTGACCCGGGTCAGGATGCAGTACTTTTCTGAGAAACCACCACCCATGATAGATGTGATGATGGCGCCATCTGCTGTCAGCACTAAATAAAATGGATGGAAATGAACTTGTGCCTTGTGATTACTTTTGAATGAAGTCAATAATGTGTTTGTCTTATTTTGCAAAAATAAAATTTTATAGAAATAAGCTTTAAAGTCTAAATAAGACTAAAATGGTTGTTGAGATTGGACTTAAGAGTTTGGTTTTTGCGGTGCAATACAGTGATAAAATGTTATGTATGGCTGATGCAAGACGTAGTAATTTGCACAATTTAACTAATAGTGCTCTGTCAAGAAGAATGAGTTTCCTTACCTTTAAATAGTCTACAGTAAAATAAATTATTATGGGCATAAAATTGTAAAAGGCTTTAATATGTCACTGAATAGCATTTACACCTCATACTGTAAAGTAAACAGAAATTGGGAATAGCCATCTCAGAAGACATGCAACTTTTTTTCACAAGCATTTTATATTTTAGGGAATATAATGATTTTGCAGTTGTGTGAAGCTAAAGAATAACCAAGATAGTTCCACTTAGCAGCCCAGCTATGCGCGTGTGTGTGCGTGCATGCACGTGTGTATATGTGTGTGTTTGTGTGCGCGTGTGTGTTTGTGTCTGCACGTGTGTGTGTGTGTGTGTGTGTGTGTGAGACTTGCGTTGTAGCTTGGCCTCATACCAGCTGCAGCCAGGCCCTTGTCCACAGAAGAGATGGTGGAATGTCTGTACTGAAAGCACTCTAATGGAGAGCCTCCAGGATGGCAGACTCCAGGAACACCTGCTCATCCGTGGGGATGGCACAAGCTTCCCTGACTGAAGGCCTGGAACTCCTCCATCACACACAGGGCGTGCAGTGTGCAGTGCTGTACAATGCTTTAGCCTCCACTGTGACTCAGTATACTCATTTGAAACTCTGAGGTCTTGGGTACATAACGTTACAGCTGGGGTTTTTTAATCCATGTATGGGACTTTTGGGATTATATGATTTGGTTAATGCTGTATGCCTGTGTTAATCTTACAGTGTACTTTTCCCACGTGCAAACAATGCACAACAAATGCACACAGTCATGTAAGATGTGTCCGGACACACAGACGCATGCTCACAAACACATGCGGACCCAGACACAGGCATGCACACGCATAAGCACGCACAAAGATGCGAGAGAGAAAGAGAGGCAGGGAGGATAGGAGAAAAACAAAAGGGAGAGAGGGAGGAGAGAGAGAAAGACAGATTGTGCTGACGGAGCTGCTAAAGCCAGCATGGAAGCTGCAATGGAAAAGTGTGACCTGTGTGTGAGCTTTGTGGAAAAGCAGAAACTCTAGGATCTATGGGTTTCACCACAGAGGACACGCACTCTCTCAGGGTTTCACACACTCTCAGGGTTTCACACACACTCAGGGTGACACACACATACACATACATACACACACACTCAGGGTGTTACACACTCTCAGTGTTATACTCACATACTCTCAGGACGGACACACACACACACTCAGGGTGTCACACACTCTGAGAGACCAACTGATAAACTGCCAGAGCAGTGGAATCTCAAATCTGCCATAACTTGATCTCTACGGTAACTGTAAACATTCAGGTGTATTCTGTTCCAAGTCACCACTCTGCCTTTCATCTTTCACATTTACTTTTCACTTTTAATATGGACAGCTGCGCTGGTGCTTGTGCAATGGTCAATCCCAGAAGGCATCAGTGTTCGCGGTCATGGTTCTTTCTCGGGGGAGAGTGCGGTCAATTTTGTTGGTCCCGGTCACGCAGCGCTTTATAATGGGCACTGTCCTTCACTAGAACTTGTGCTCACATGTGCTTACCATGGTACTAGCATCACAAATACAAAGCATTTGAATTTACCGCAAATTCACGGTTACTGATATAGTCCTGAATTCAGGACAGTTAAGTTTTAGAGAACACATTTTGTTTAGAGAATATACTTTGTTCAGCTGGGGCAAATTACCATTACATTACATTACATGTCATTTGGCTGACACTTTTATCCAAAGCGAGCTACAGTTGATTAGACTAAGCAGGAGACAATCCTCCCCTGGAGCAATGCAGGGTTAAGGGCTCAATGGCCCAACCGCTGTGCGGATCTTATTGTGGCATGACGCAGTGACGGGGTGTCCTTTTAACAGCCATCATATATCTTTGATGTTTTCGCATTTTGCATTGCGCTGAACTTTAAATATCAATGCATTATGAAAATAAAAAATAATGAAAAAGTACCTTGAAGCGGTTTCGCCCGGTGTGGTGGAGATTTGTGGTTTGGCTGAGATATACAGTATCACCCTATTTCCATTGTGATGCATCGACCCCTTATTGGATACAGGGCTATCACATGATTGTGTACGTTGAAGCTTAGTTAACACTGCACAAGAATGATTATGATGTTACAACCTTACTCCAGAACCTACCAGACATTGTTTGTTTGTTTTTTGCTGCTCAAGAAGCCCCAGCAGCTTCACTAAACATACACACACATGCGCGCACGCACACACTGGCAAATACCTCTGCAGAGTACTCATTTATTAAAGCTTTTACAGCAACGCCACTGATACGGTGAGCCTCCTTGTACACTAGCAGTAGGTCTTCACACCTCCGAAAAACCGCCCTTCCTGCATGAACTCTCACCTCCCACCTCCTTCCTGCATGAGCACTGAGTCACACACCCACACGCACCAGTTCACCCGAATCCACACAGCACAGGCTGTACACTACCCCATCCGCATTCTGTTACCCTGCCCTATAACATATTCAATGTTCTACCACACCATTTGCATTCTGTTACCCTGCCCTATAACATATTAGGGACTTTAAGCAACTAATTCTGGGACAGCTACGATGAAATATATCTTTATAGATGCTGTCGCCGTCGCCGTCAAATCCATAGAAGTCATTAAGTAAAGTGCTTCGAACAGCTGACACTATCACGGTCACTATAGTCACTAAAGTTACTGTACTTAGCCAGCTAGTTACCCTTAACACAATTAAACTTATAATTAAGTTACCTTATTAGTTAATGTTAAGTTACCCGTAACACAGTTTGATACTAGCTAGCAAAGTTACATTGACGTTTGTTAGCTAATGTAGCTAACGTTAGCGTATGGGAAAGTGGGATAAATCTACTGCTAAAAAGTTGTTGTAAGGCACCCTCAACACACTCAACTTTTGTCACTAGTTTCTAGAATGAACTAACAAATGTACATAAACTGTAAAATATATAAACACGTAGCCTAGCTAAATTATTTGTAACGTTACCGCCACCATTGTCACAACTGTCATCTCGAGGAACAGACAGCAGATGACATAGCTTCGGGGAAATGGGAAAATCTTAATATTAACCAGTGTCTATGGAAAGAGTTCAGTCATTTAAAGTATAGTGTCACTATCAACTCTAAAAACCTATTTCATTTCCAAAACACAAGAAAAAGGGAAAATTCACTCCCCTAAATCACACGTTGTAGAGACTATGTTAAAGTGCTACTTTTCCTGTTGTAGATCAGCAGGCTACGGCAGCAGAGCTGAGTAAGTCTCCATCGACAGAGCACAGATCTATTTCCGGTCACCGTAGCCATCCCAAAACCGCCGTAGCTTAAAGTCCCTATTCACTGTTCCACTACCCCATCCGCAGGGTTAATACTGATTCTGTTATCTTGCCCTATAGAAAACTCACTGTTCAACTACCCCATCTGCAGGGTTAATACTGATTCTGTTACCCTGCCCTATAGTATACTTACTGTTCTATAACTCCATCCGCACGGTTAATACTGATTCTGTTACCCTGCCCTATAGAAAACTCACAGTTCTATACTGGGCCTTCTGCCACGCTGCAACCTATTCTTTATACAGTCTATGTCTGCAACACTCACTATTCTATTATCCTACGAGAGGGGTCAGTGCTGATAATATAATTATATTTGTAATTAATTATGTAATGATGAATGTTTGTACTAGGGTATTAATGCATATTTCGACCTGTTTTAGCTTTGTAATACTAACATTAATCTAATTGCTAAAAGACTAAAAGCTACAGTACCTGCATTTGTACTTAACCTCAGTCTCACTGAAACCATGTTTAATTCTGACAATGCATGACTGTAACTGTGGTCAGAAAGGTTTCATTTTGCTTCCTAAGGACATGCGATGAAATCTCACATGCATTATGGATCTTTGGCGGTAAAATTGGGGGAAATTGTAAATAGTAGAAGTCAAAGGGAAAATGCTATTCTTTTTTTCTTTTCTTTTCTTTTTTCAAATTACATCGCGTCGAAAGTCCTATTCAGTGAGAATTGTGAGCAAACTGTAATATTGAAACATCTGGAATTTTTTAGTGTCCATGTTTTATATTCAGAAAACAAAGTTGTAAATAAAATAACAACAAAGTGAGACGTGTACCCTCGGCCTACTTGAGTTTGTCAATACAAAATTGCTAACATGGCTAAAATCGTTTGTAATTACAGTTAAGCTCTAAATAGATTTGCGATTCATATAACGAGTATGGGCGCAGTGGGTAGCACTGCCGCCTCACAGCAAGGAGGTCCTGGGTTTGAAACCCCGTCGGCCGGGGCCTCTCTGTGTGGAGTTTGCATGTTCTCCCCGTGTCTGCGTGGGTTTCCTCCGGGTACTCCGGTTTCCTCCCACAGTCCAAAGACATGCAGGTTAGGCTGATTGGAGAGTCTAAATTGCCCGTAGGTATGAGTGTGTGAGTGAATGGTGTGTGTGCCCTGCGATGGACTGGCGACCTGTCCAGGGTGTATTCCTGCCTTTCGCCCAATGTATGCTGGGATAGGCTCCAGCCCCCCTGCAACCCTGTTCAGGATAAGCGGGTTCAGATAATGGATGGATGGATGGATAACGAGTATGGATGGAATTCAGTAGGTAAACAGCTCATTTGTGTCGTTGTAGTAGGCCCCATGTCCAATATGGTTTCTGAACAACACATCACACCCACACACTCTATTCCATGGCAAATCAAATCCAGTAGGCCAACTCACTGTTTCTCTTTCCGCGGTAGCCGCTGACTCCAAAACCATTTACCTCCAAGGCATTAGGAAATGGTTTTGCAAATGTTATTTTGTAATACTTTTCGTTAGTCAATGGGGATGATTTCTGCATCTTCCTTCAGACAAGTGCCACGAAAAATGCACGCGATGCTCTGACCGGAAACACAATCCGTTGAAGTTTAGTTTGATTGGGTCGTTTTTTTGTGTGCGATTATTGGCTAAACTTCAAACACCCAGGTGATTCTGAATAATTTGTAATACTTTTACTCACTGAGCTTGAGTCAGGAATTATAACAAGCAAAAATGCACAACTGTCTGCAGGCATTTTGTATTATTATTGCTAAACAGTTCAGCTTACCACAGATTCCTTTTAAAAACCTTTTTCATTTTATTTCGCCCCCCAGGAATTTCGCCCAGCCCTGCTTTAACAGCACAGGTGCTTCTGCGTTGAAGCACTGCAAAAGCCGGTTAAAGAGTCCGCGGAGTGGGAGTCTCCGTTCAGCACAGGATTACTCATTAGACCTCAGCTCCATTCATGCACTCATCGCATCAGGGCGGAGGCCAGCACTATCTCACGGTGACAGGATCGCGTAACGCAGGAATTCAGGGGACACTTCCCATTGTTTACAGCCGTGCAAGGAAGGGGTCGGAGGTCACCAACACAGGCACGCACACACAATGGGAGAGAGGGTAGGGCGTGAGGGTTTTTTTTCTTCAAAGAAGCCAAAACACCAGCAGAGAGCTCTCAATAACTCCAGTTTCTCTGCTAGATTTAAACCTAAAAAAGAATGTCACTCTTATTTACAGCCTACTGCTCCACTAGGTCTTCTTTGCAGCTTGAGAACGAAGTGAACATTAAGAAGAGGGATTTGCTACTCCCTGCTAAAAAACAAAAACAGCTCAAGCTATGTTTTGAAACAGCTGGTAGCTGATCATTTCAAGCTGGTCATATCTGGATTTTACACCAGGGCTGGGTAGCGTACAATAGATAATCATCATGGTGAAACTCACAACGTCATGCCTGCGTTCAGTCAGCAGAGACTAGCAGTGACAGGGTCGTACACCAGTTACTGACGTGTGTAAGCATGTGGAAAAAACTTGCCAATTGTGTGCCTTAAATCTATGGCTCTGGTTGACGGAGGTTTCCCAGCATCATTCATTAGCCTCAGTACTATGCTTTATATTGTGTATGTGTATTCTCATGCTCAGATCTGTGATACAGAAAAGACTTCACCCCTACTTTGCCCTAAGGTGAGTTTATTATATTCTTTCAGGATTCCGTGTCCTCACACATGGGTCAGTAATGTATCTTTGATCATTTGGAATTGTTTTCGGTGCTGGTAACCATTTTCATCACCAGTGACAACTGCTGCAGTACCATTTCGCAGTGTTAGAAAACAGCCCCATCCATTACTTTCTGCAAAGTCACGCACAGTAGACAGCCTGCTGTCTTCAACCAGCAGACTTTTCCCTGCTTATGATTTGCACTTTATTGTATGTCGCTCTGGATAAGAGTGTCTGCTAAATGACTATAACATAATATAATATAATGTAATGTCATGTAATGAGTGATATTCATCCCTGCCAATCAGCATTAACTATGTGGACTGTACGATATAATATCACTAAGCACTTGACTCCATTACTGGGGCCTTCAGTGGCCATGCTACTCTCTAAAAAGCCACACTGTATTAAATTCCATTCCGTCATCCATTCCGGTTATTTACGGCTTTTATCCAAAGCGACTAACAGTTGATTCAGCTAAGCAGGAGACAATCCCCCCTGGAGCAATGTGGGGTAAGGGCCTCAAGTGCCCAACAGCTGTACGGATCTTATTGTGGTGTGCTTATTATGGGCACACTGGGCACACTGGGGCTCGAATCACCAATCTACCAGGTCCCAGTCCAAAATGAATAAATAAAGTCAGTTAATTAAAAGATAAATATAATGACTAAAATATAGAGACAAAATTGCCAAGTTTGCAGCAGACCTTGAGATGCTGTATTTTTTTAACTCTCAGCAGTAGAGTTATGCTCTCACCGAGTTCGGGAAACTTTGGATATGAATGTACACCCGCTATGCAGTTAATTGCCTGACATGAAACACTTAATTAATTAAGCAGATTCATTTACAGCAGGCGGAAATGATTTCTTATCTCTCCAAGTCTTTTGTCGGTTTAGTTTAATTCAATTCAGTAATGAACACAGCACGTTCTGCAGGCTACCATACAGTTTTTGTTCCAGCATACCAGCACACCTAAATTATATGTCACTGACTTAATGTATCTGTCTCTATTGAAAGGAACTGAACAGGAACAGGACAGTAACTACAGGGATCTTCAGAAATCACTTGTCATTGGGAGTTGAAGCGATAGTATTCAGTTCCTGAGATTGTGACTGCCTGTGAAAAATGTCTTCCTGTGTAACAAATGTGCCATCATACATAAAAGCAATATACCCTTGGATGATTTTGATAGGTGTGGGAAGGGGAATTAGGTCCAGGAGTTAAGACCATTTCACCAGTTCATTTCCAAGGGTGGTGAAAATCAAGAAAGAAGAAATAGCATGGAAGAAATTATCTATATCTGAACTCAAACAAGCTTATATTCCCACAATGAAATGATGTTTGCCATGAGATGGGAGGACACCTTTGGGAGGATTTGGGTCATGCCATACTGGACTGCCGTGGTTACCCTCAAACTCCTACCTTCAGGCCACAGATAAAAATCAAAGGACTGAAAAGTATAAACTCTCCCTTGCTTGTACGGCAATCGGTAGGCTAATCCTTGCACCCAAAACAAATGAGATCACATACAGTACATGTTGGCTATTCAATATGGTAGAAAACGTAGGAAGTCAAAGTGCTTGTCTGTCCTTGTTGGTCTGTGTAGAATATTCTACTTTCAGGGCTTATGCTGATTGTGTTTTAAATCCTAGTTACAACCTAATTTCCCCTAGTGGGACAATAAAGTTTGACTTGACTTGACTTGAGGACACCTTTTAAAAGAAGGAATATAGAATAGTAATCTTCAGGGCTTCAGAAAATTGCCAAATGTTTTATGTAAATGTGTACATCATGAGCAGAAAAAGAAGGTCTATAATACATATGTATTACTCTTCCTGCCTACATAGTGCTGAGTGAATATGTAGCTCTCTCCTACCCACATAAAAGAGTGTTTGTTCAATTCTCACAAATACTCCCAGAATGCATCAGCAGGTCCGTCCCTCAGACTGCCTACACAAAGGGCCCCTGCGCCTGTAAGGGGCCCCTATGGGCAGGTTCCCACTCATGTTGCCATAGCAATGCCCCAATGAGAGGCAGGAGTAACAGTGGGTGGTTATTACTCCTATGAATTATATATGAATGCTGCTCTGTGCGCAGATATAGTTTTCCTATTTATTTATTCATTCATTTATTTGACAAATTCCTATATCCATTGTGACTCACAAGACCATCGTGGCAGAAACACCGGGATCAACCCCGACTACATACCTGCATCATGTAAATAAGCACAAAAAGCCTAATGATAACCTGTGGGTGCTTGACATAAAAGTCAGAACAGGTAGGTCTAGTTCTTTAGCAAGAATCACAAGGTGAGCAATTTAGTCATGTTGAGGTTGCGGATACTTTGTTTCACCACTAGGGGGCCAGAGAGGAGAAAAAAAACGTCTCTGGATATGAGGCAACAGAAGAGAAACTGCCAGCCCCAAGCTTTTATATGAATAAGAAGTGAGGAGTGGATCTTACATCGATTAGCCCATTATTAAACTGAAACACTGACTATTTTTTCAGCACCCATTTTGTTATAACACATACTTCATTGGAACCACATATACCTCTCATCTTTCAAACTGAATGGTGTGTTCACAGAGACACTAGTAGGTCTAATGAGCCTGCATGAGTCTGAAAGCAAGGAAAACATTCCCTGTGCGTCCCCGAATGGCATTCCTAGAAAGGGGGACTTGGGGCCCAGATACTGTGAGGAGCACTGGCGTCACAAAGGCCATTCCTCAGAGTCGGAATCACTGGAGCCAGAAAGACTCATTTCCTGGAAAAGTTCAGATAGTGGACCGGGGGGTCAGAACAACCCCCTGAATACACACATGTGAAAACACACACACACACACACACCTCACTTACATTATAAATACTGATCTAATGTTATCAAATGGGCAATGCCCATTCCTGTAGTCTGATACAGTATGACAGCCATCTTTCCTAATTTATTAATCATTGTGATTATTTTCATATTCATGTCAATATAGTATTATCCTTCGTTCACAGCAACTTGGCAGCTATATGTCTGCAAGTTAAGTATAAACCAGACTGCCCTGTCTGTTGCGAAGATAGTTTTTCTGTGGCTTTGATGAAGAAATGAGGCTGTTGCTGTAATATATCTGTCCTGTGAAAGAGTACAGTATGTGATTCTCAAAACCCAGAAGATGGTATGTTCCTGCTTCCTGATCGATAGTGAGCCATTTCCAGCTCACCTCCTTGAACCTCTTTGAAGTTCCTTTCATAATTTGAGTTTTTGGAAACAATGTAATATTTTGTATATTGCTATCTGCACTTAATATAAACTGTAAAATCTTACTGTTGTTTACTTTACTGCAATGGTGTGCATGTCCTGTGATGGATTGGCAAATGGTCAAAGGTGCATTCCCGCCTCTCGCCCAATACATGCTGGGATAGGCTCCAGCGCCCCCTGTAAACCAGGAATAAGCAGGTTGGATAATGGATGGATAGACTTTACATGCATATATTTCTTACTGGAGACATTGTAGACCTATTATGTTCAGCTCTAGGATTTTGTTTGGTTTCCCAAACTGTTTGCATGTTGGATAATTGCACTCCACAGTTATGAGAAGTGCTTATTCTTTACATTTTTGTCATCATAGAGGCTTTGGCTGACAACCTAAGCCCTAAGTTAAACAGCCATGGATTGTTCAAATGAATGAGGCACATGAGGTAAAAATATACAAACAACAGAATGAACTAGCAGCTTCACTGATGATAATTAGACCTATTAAATCTCTTCTTCTTATAATAAAGCCCACCCACATCGGTATGTAGCATAGCAACCTTACTCTAAACTGTGTGTGTGTGTGTCTATGTGTGTGTTGTTGATAACGTTTTAATTGCAGTATTTCCATACTATTTTAAAAGTCTGGTTCATTCTTTTGTGGCTCAATGCTCACACACACACCCTGCTGCAACGGGACTCGTCAAATAATGACAATTGTCACAAAGATGACAACATGTGTAACTTAGTCTGGTTTTGTAGGAGGGGGCTCCATCTAAATGCTTGCACAGGGATATGCAGGATTGCTGTAGTGCACGCATGTGTATTAGGCATTGTTAAAAAAGACACATTGGCTACCACTCTCTGAAACAGTAACCAACTTCACACCCTCATTACACAGCCCTGGATATTGGCACTGGCCTGAAATATACAGATGGTGCACTTAGTAATTACTGCAGCCTCTCTGAGACGGAGTGTTCTGAGATTTTGCCACATATGTCAGTTTTGTTCCCTCTGCTTCACACCTCATTTTCGCCAACGGTGACTGAGCTGATTGGCCGAGGCCCTGTTCCTCTGGAAGCGCAACAGCATAGACGTGGCAGAGCTCCAGGGCGGGTCCATGCTGCAGCCTGCCGGGCTCACAGCCAGGGGAGGGTCAGTACCCATCGGTCCAGATCTCATCTCCATGGACACACGGGTGACAGGTCCACCTTGGCTCGTGATGGTATGAGTGACGCACTTAACGCAGTATGGAATTATCTGACTCTGGCTTGGCTTTGACCTCCTGAGTCCCAGATGGAAAAAAAAGGTCATGTATTTCTATTATTTTTTACATAATACAAGTGTCCTGGCTGACAAGAATATGTTGCAGTGGAAATATTATATAATGTGTAGCGTGCAGTATACCCTTGAGATCAGTTTCTGTATAGATTTTTTTACATTAAACTCCTCGGTTGAATTGTAAAAGTGGACTTAAATGCCTTTGGGGACATGCTATTGTCGGAATGGGGACCTGTGTAACAAAGAAATCTGCTGTAATTTATTATTTTACAGGAGTCAAACGTCTCAGCTTACACAATGTTATCATTGTTCTGATTACATCTGTAGCAACATTCGGATTACGCTGAGTGTTAATTATTAAGAGTTAAACAGGGATAGGTAGCTGGACCTAACCCAGGTAATGCAGTGCGTAATGAATGTGACTGTTCTGTCGTGTTTAACATTGTATCGCATGCCTGTTATCCAGAAATAGCTTCTTTTTTTCTCTCCTTTTCCCCCGGTCGACACAGCTGGCTGTGCTCTGCTCCAGATGTTGTTGTTCATGACCAGTCACTCCCCTTGAACTCATCCTGCTGTGTGTGTGTGTGTGTGTGTGTGTGTGTGGGGAAGGGGGGGGGGGCATTATGTCAAGCCAGGCCCAGTAGGGGGGGAGGGAGGGGGGGCAAGTGTCACCAGGTGTCTCTCGGGATGCTATATATAAACTCCCTCATTAACCCAGGGGGCGGGTGTTAGGGCGCCATGACAACAGGCCGCGTGAACAGATGCGTTGTCGTGGGTGCTGCGTGGGGTGCGGGAGGTGAAGCGAGCTCGTTAGGGACCCCTCGTTAACGCTCTGCCCTAAACTGACCCCCGCCCCCCCCCCCCACCCCACCCCAAACCCCCATCCTGCCTGCCGTCTCCTGCCCTCCCCACCCTGCAAGGAAAATATTTTTTGTTTCAGCTTCAAGGCATACACTGGCAACACTGAACTGTGGAGATGATGAATGAGCCTGTGGATTGTTGTGTGAGCTGGGGGTGGGGGTGGGGGTGTGCTTTGACTGGGCCAGCAGCACCTGCGGTTGAGCTGGAGATGCTTTTCATTGAGAATTTGCTGAAAGAATAATGCAGCTCAAGGATGAAAGGCTCAATAACAACAAGAAACAAAAGATCAGAGCCGTGATGACAGGAACATGCCACCGACCGCGGTACTTTCATAGAGGGAGATGAAACAGAATGACATTCATATGGGGAACTACTTGTCCCATAAAATAGCTCGCGGGTACACGTCTCCTTAATTAGATTAAAGACATTAATTAAGTTTGTAACTTAATGACTAATTACAGCCAATCTGCATGCTGAGGAAGAAAGGGGGGGAGGATCCCAATTAGAATTTAAATATAAGCCCTTGATCCTGCCTGTGCCATGGTGAAATAAAAGGAAAAAGGATACAATTCCTCCTTGCTGGGTAAAAAAAAAAACAGCTCAAGCTACAGTATGTTTAGAAACAGCTGGTTAACCAGTTACCAGCTCAGACAAGTTACCAGCAATAGTTGGTTGACCCCATACCCAGCTAGACCATCGTAATGACCAGTTTGGCCATGCTGGTTGACAAGCTCATACCCAGCTAGACCAGCTTATGAGCAGCTTGATCAGCTCAATTTTCAAGCTCGACAAGCTTCAGAAACGTTAGAATCATAACAGTCGTTTTTTTTTTATCCTTTTAGTTTGGGAAACTTGACCTGATTTCAGTTCACAAGGAAATCTAGTTCACTTTGCTTTTACGTCTCTCCGCCAGCTTGTTTCTTTTGTTGTTGACCCCGTAGCCTCTGGCAATCTCTGCAAATAGCCGTCAAATCACATTATTTCCCCGTGTATCAAATAATCCAGGAAACAACACTGCGAGCAGGAACACGAATGTGAAATATAAAAAATCTAGTTTAGGATGTTTTATGACGGAATACATGTCCGCTTAATGAAATCTCCGCACCTCCGTATCTCTGTCTGGCGAAGTTTTGCCATTGGGGACCCCCACTAACATTTTAAATACTGTTATTTCTTACTTGGAAACGACGCTAGATCCTTTAAATACCGTCAGGCAAAGCTCCAGGAGACAGGGCCGGGAGTCATTTAGAGAGCCGTACCTGTGGGAAAGACGTAACCTACCGCCCAGGAGGGGAACGGTAGCTCTTCGTTTCGTGGAACAGTCGGCAGTTGTTTTCCCAGCAAATCTATGAAAGTACAGCTCTCGTAATCTTTGTCTTTGTGGCACTGTCATTAAGGCACACCTTCGTCAACAGAACCGCGGGGCAAAATTACAGCCCATGAGGAAGGAAAACAATTTAAATATAAGGTCTAATAATAATGTCAAAATATTTATTTCATAACATACAAACAATGTTTTATGAACATGCCATCATCATTTCCTATGTACGCAATTTTATGTTTATATCACTTGCTAAATAATAAGTCAATAATATATTGTATGTAGGCCAACTCATTACATAAAGAAATGTGACAAGAATTAGGACACTTTCTGTGGATGACGTAATATGACATTGATCAAAACTTTTATCTCCCCTATATTATTATTTCAATATATTATTTATTTCAATCTTAATATTAATCTTTGTAGACAAGGATCTGAGACTGGCATGTATTTTGGGAAAAGAGTCAACCACTTCCATTTCAATTTCCAAATGTAAACTACCTTATTAGCCTCATCTGTGCCATTAACTTAACGTAAAGACAACCCCTATAGAACCCCTTCTAGAACTGCTCCTCAGTTACAATGAATTTAATGTGGATTCAAATCATATATGAACATCATATATACACTCTCAGAAATTAAGCTATGAAAAAATGCCTAAAAGGTACTGTCGCCAGGACGGCATCCAATAGATAGCCAGCAATATATAATTCATTTGTACCTTTCTTGCATGGAAAAACATACTCATTTGTATCCAAAGACCATTACTGTACTTGCAGGGTACATTTGGGAAATGTGATCCTTGAAGAACAAAAATGGAGCTCCATTGTCACTTTATTGCTGTACCTAAACACACAGACAGAGAGCAAATATGCAGGGAGGGGGTTCTCTGTGTCCTTCTGAACAGCTTGTATTAGGGCCGTTTGTTCAGAGAAGAATTTGTATTCATAAAAGAATGCACCCCGATCTCTCTCCTGCTCCGTTCTCTGTGACACGACAGCCCGTGTCTCCTTCGGCTAACGCTATTCTCCCAGGGCCTGCAAAGCCACGCTCTGCAAAAACAATAAACTTCACCAGAACAGGGAACTGGGCTTTTAGCTGCGCTTCAATTCATCTTCGTCTAAAGGAAGGCGGAGCCGAAGGGCTGTTGGACGATGCGTCGGAAAAAAAACTCGGGCCAAGAGTTCCGGACGCCCGTTCAGCGGTAGCTCTCTCTGATCTACTCTCATCTGCGAATGTAAACCGGATCGTTTCAGTCGTGGGAAGGAAAAAATGAATTGTGAGAGAGCGCTATCTTTGATGATTTTTTTTCCAAAATGTCTAGCTGTTGAATTAATTAGGAAATAAGAATTCACATTCATTTATTAATTCCTTCTTCGTTCTTAATGAGATCTAAATTCGTTCCCCCGAGAAACAGATCGTGAGACGCTCGTTGCTCTCCTTTGGGACAGAACATGCTTCCTTTCTTCTCTCTTCCCTCACTCCCGTCATCTCGTTTTGTCCTTCTGCTTGTCGGCCGTGTAAGTGTTTCTCTGCCGACAGAACCTCACGGGTGCAGGCCAGACACCGATGAATTGCTCGGTCACAGTGTAATTAACATCAATTAATAGTGTCGAGCTTTGAAATAGAATATCTGAAAATTCAGCAGATGCTACTCTTCCTGCTTAATGCCAGTAGCCTTGCCTTGCAATTCCAAGGTCAACCAAGCCCACAAGATTTCATTTTGCATATTCAATTCCATTTGCTAGAGGATTGTCATTTAGAAGCCATTCATAGGCCTTTATACGTTACAAATGTATTTTGGTGAGTGACACTTTCCTCGCCTCCTGACTGCTCTCCTGCTCTGCATTGTCTCTCAGATTATGCCCTGGACTTCCTGGCTCAGCTGGGTGAATTAAGCCTGCCTTTGAACACTGGCAGATTCTCCGCTACAGGCAGAAGGGGCCTGTTCGCTCCGCAAGGCTAACCAATTTCAATCAATTCTGACATTTAAATATACAAGCAATCAAAAAGGAGGGCACATATCCGTGAAAAAACCCGAGTTACAGTTAGACCTGGGAGAAAGACGGTAGAAAACCTGAGAATGAGTTACTGTATAATATAGCCTTGTTTTTCCTCTTATGAGCCGGGTTACTATATATGTACTATATACAGTACAGTATGAATGTGTAATTAAAATGGTGTCTTTTTCCTTTACACACCACCGGACAGAAGTGAGGACAGAGAGGTTCCTCGCTGCAGCAAACACACCAGCTCATGCAGCGGTTGCCAAGACAGCTTGGTATTTTACTGTAATCATAATCACCCAACTAGATAACCAATGCGGTGAGCAAGTCTCTCCTTTTATTGGGTCTTAACTCTTTGAAAAGACTTACAAATCATTTGCTGAATTAATTCAGAATAAATATGCCGAAGCCCTGAAACTCAGGGATAAAATAAATAAACTGATGCAGTGAATTATCTTGGAAGTTTTAACTTTTAAGTATTATTTTGTACGTACGAGATTATCTTCAGCGACTGTACAGAGCACACCGTACTGCAGGACCCACGCTAAGTGTATCAGTATTTGGGGAATTTATTTGTGCCAATTATGCAAGCTTGCATAGTGTGCTTTCAAAATTGTAGCAACTCCTCTTGAACCCCAAACTCTGTTTCTTTTTCTAGTTAGAATCACCGAGTGCAAGTAGGAGCAGACAGGGTTTAGTATCAAATAGAAAATACAAAAATTCAATTCAATTTTCTGTAGTCCAACTGAGCCCTTATTTCGCTGTGGGGAAAGCGCTTCACATTTACATGTACATTTTAAATGCTAAAACAAAATGTTAAAAGAAAAACCAAAATCAAAGGATGAATTATAGATGGAAAATCTAAAAATCTAAATGGTTAAATGGTTCCCCCAACACTGATTTGTATCCATTAGACAAGCTTATGGGGCAATATGACATTGATATTGTTCTGTTGTTCTGCTGTAACCATATTATAACTACAACAGCATGTTTTTTTAAAATTCATTTTTTTTTGCTCAGAGTAATAACAATAACATGAAATAGCCAAGCCCATTTCATACCAGTCTTGAATAGCTCATTTTTGGCCAAGGTGTAATATGAAAAACCAGCTTCGTTTCAGTTAACCTGCAAGCTGTTGCAGGGCAGTGTGACGATACTGTTCCTGACTCAGGAAGTATTTTTTCATAATGTTGAATGGTATGTATTCTTACAGCAATGGGAACTGGGCAGAGACTACAGCCAACTGCATTCCTCCGTTCCTGGGAATGCGCAAGCTGCTTCACGGCACACTAAAACACCCAGACCGGAGAGACCCGCTGTCCCACACCTCCCCTCTGGAGGCTGGAGCACAACCGCAGACTCACCTTCCCATCTCCCTGATCCCACTGCTTTGGCTTCAAGTTGCAGGAGTAGCAGCACCTGCATGCCAGCCGATTCTCTGTTGGTCCCTACAGACGTCTATACACATAGTAATTCGGCCTTGATAACTCTCATAAGTTAGTTGAAGGGGTAATAAACCATAAGTTACTTAATTTGACTTTTACCTTACCTCCGTTTTATAAATAACATTTTATAAATAACAGTTTTGAGCCACGCCCCAATCAGAGATGTGGCAGCAGGTTGAAAACCCGCATGAACGTAAGTACATTAACTCCCAAACTCTGCCCCTCTTGGCGATTGGTGGGTAGGACTAATGAAATTGCATTTAGTCCATTTTGCATTCGCTTGTGATCATTCTTGACTATGATGCGTCATTGAATGACCCCCCAACTGTCTTGTTCCAAATTACAGCTTTAAAAATTGTGCAGTGGGCAGAGACTTGGCAAAAGCTGGTGCTTCATTATTTAAGTTGATATTCCACAAATGTATACTCCCTATTGATTCACTGAGCAAAAATGATTTGTATTTCTGGTGTAAAATCGCACAGCCTGGATGTTAAAAAAGAATACATCCTTGCTTTTCTATGCCTAGAAGGGCTACATTGATCTGAACAAACAATAAATCAACACATATAGTCTCCTAGTAACTTCACGAAGAGTAACCCAAAGCAGAACACCGTAAGTTCACATTAGGTGTTCTGTCCATGAAAACAACTTCCATAGTTCCAGAAACCTGGACTATACCCCTGCTGGTATGTCTGTTTTAGCTTAATCCTGTGAGCCTACAGTATAAATACACACAGCCTGCACCCAGCCATGGTAACTAGATCCTACATCACCTCGAAGCAACAGGCCAGATCTTGCTCTTGTGGAAGTAGCTTCTGCCCTGCGCATGCAAGTGGTTTCGCCGGGATACCACCAAGAAAGAAAAAGTGTGCAGATGACGTGTTAATCCGTGGTGAAACGTCACAACAGACTGTCTGGAATCACATTCTGACTGCACCCCTTCCAAATGGGGCAGGACTCCCAGAGACTGGTGTAGAATTATCCATGGCACAGCCCTGAGACAGAAGGTTCCAGAGCCCTGGCCTTGTAGTGCCTTTACAGCTCCTGCCTGTGGTGTGCCTGTACAAACCAGCAAATGTTCCCAGATCACTGGGGCCCTAACACATGCACCAAAAGAGCCACACCACAGACTGGATCATACATGCGGTCTGCAGACCTGGGTTCAAATAGGATTTGTTATGTATGCAAATACCTTTCTGCATTTGACTATGCTTGCTTGGTGTGGTGTATTGGAACAACTGAAATGATCCCAAAAGTCTAAACCACACCCAGCTCCTCCTTGGAGGTTCAAATGCACCAGGTAAGATCAATGAAGTACAAAAAAGTATTTGAATCCAAAACAAAGTCTGCAAATGCCAGGAATTACAATTACAGTAATGCAAGTATGCAGTTCTAGTATGCTTTATACTTTCCCAGCATCATTAAAAGCAACACAACCAGATTCCTCAAACACAGTTGTAAAGTTAAAAATCAGTGAAATATAGTGTAGGAAGTGCTGGTATGAAAGGTGCTCTTTGACCAAGGCTCTCAGATAATGAACATCATTCTTTGGAAGTGACCAGTTCTGCCAGGTATAATATAAGGATGATTCCCATCCATCAGACAAATTACCAAATGCCAAAGAACGACTACAGGTTCTTTTTACCAAATAACTTGTGCTTTTTAGTAGCATGTGGCCCGGGAACAGGGCATCAGTTCATCAGAAATACCAGTATGGATATAAAAGCATTTAAAAAAATTTTTTAAAGGAAAGTTATCAAAAAATAGAACGTTTTTCCATCTGAAATGTTTCGTTTGCTTTAATCTGTCCCCATCATGAAAGACATTGTTTAAATACATTACGGTAGTGCTACATCACACATCGGACCCAATGATACAAATACTATGAGGCACCGTGTCTGTGCCCCAGGTTCATTCACAAGAGTTATATGGCAACCTCTGTCAGCAGGGGAAAATGTGTGTCTCCATTCAGGGAAGGGAAGCAGTGAGCTCCCTAATTGCTTAAATCAGCACAGTGCACAGCATTGGGAGTTCCAAACTTGGTTCTTAAAAGTACAATGGCCACATTTACTACACTTTCCTGTTAAAAGCGCTGACACACAGAATGGGGAAAAAAAAAAAAACCAAAAAAAAAAAAAAACCACATGCTTCCCCCCGCTAACGAAACCTGCTGAAACGGCTGGGTGGGAACATATACCCATGACCAAGGCTGCCCAACCCGGTTCCTGTAGGTTTTTGCTTTACTTCCTCTGTACCCTATACACACTCAGTGACCACTATTAGGTAGTCCTGTACACCAGCTTAATGCAAATATTTAAATCAGCCACTGGCAGCAACTGAATGCATAAAAGCATGCACAGACATGGTCAGCTATTAAAAAATATATATAAAAAAAATGTCAGAATGGGGAAGCAATGTGATCTAAGTGACTTTGACTGTCAAATGATTGACGAGTTTGCAGAAAATGGTGCGAAAAAGTGAACACCAGTTCTGCGGGCAGTAACACGTTTTTAATGCGAGGTCAGAGAAGGGCCAGACTGGCATCTCTGAACACATAATGGGGAAAAGCTACAGCAGAAGACCTAAAAAAAAAAAAATACATGAAGTGCTCACTGAGCGTACACCCTGCAGAAGACAGTCGAAATGCTGGTTTTTGGAACACATTTCTTTGAAGCATAGTAAGGTGTGTGACTATCTTTGTTTTTGTGATTGCCCTCCGTTAGTGTGCACTTTGTGTGTGTCCTCCCTCCCCATCCACCACAAAATATCCATGATCTACATCCAGTGTCAAAACAATAGGTTCTAATCAGCCTGGGTATCGCACCAGAATTGATGAATGTAGCCATTTGGCCGGAGTTCACATTTACCTCATTTCTGCAGCACGTGGCTAGCACACATAAACCTCTGCTTGGTCTCAATCTGCTCACTGCTCATATAAAATGAATTTGAAATCCTGAATCAACAGGACGTTCCCTTTTAACCAATGATGATACCCCGGCGTCCACATTTTTCACGACACAAAAATGGAGTCCGTTTCCCAGGTCTACCCTTAAGTGAAGGAAATGAAAGAGGAGACTGCAGTAAGACCTGACTGAATGTTTATTTTATTTTATATTACACTGTTAAAAACATGTATAAAATTTGTCCTTCTCCAGAACAAAGGCACACAATGTCTCGGTTCACCATCTCAGGTTGTGTCATTCTCTATACAAAACATCCAAAAGTTACTGAGGTTAAAATTCAGAGCAGCACGACTACCATGCAGGAGGAGAACTGTGTGACGAGGGTGGGATGCACTAGTAGTATGTCTCTCTTTCCACCCAACCTGGAAAATAAGAAGAGAGGTTTTAGCACGTCGCCCTGCTAGAGTTTGCACTTCAACCACAGCACTTAAAAATACCCGTACCGTTATCAATGCACTATGTGGTTTTGAATCCATACAGGGCTCAAAAGTGCTTCCATTTTAGGGGCATTAGCGTACTGCTAAACTTGCCAACGTAGTGGAGCACATGTGCTCCACTGAGAAAAAGTAACCAGCCTTGGCATATAGGCCATCACAGGCACATTGAGACTGATGTGGCTTCATGAGAACTACAATAAGGCTGCAGAGAACAGGCACAGTGCAGGGTAGAGTAATGAGCATTGGAGACTGACCTCCTGGGCTGCGTCGGATGATGAGTTTTCGGATTTCATCGTAAATGAAGATGAGGAGCGAATACGGGAAGGCGCAGAACCACCAGTTGGGCCTGAGGACGAAAACAATGCAGAACAGAGTTTCAGACACGGTGCGGCACAAAGCGAGAGGCCAGATCTGGAAAAACGTAAGCGTAAACAGCGGGATGGGTGGACACGGGCCACGCCTAGACCCCAGACGTGCAGACGCCTGCACCTCCTTCGCCGAAACGACAACGAGAACTCACTTGAGGGGGTACATTCTGAGAGCGATGTCCATGCCTGGGCAGTACGACAGGAAGGCAGCCAGGGCCGTTTCCTCAAACAGTCCAAAGATGAGGATTTTGTTCCTAAGTGGGACAAAGAGCACATTTTGTTTCGTTTAGCGGTTCTGCTGACTGCATCACGTTCCTCCTTCTCTGGGCCCACAGATACGGGCTCACTTCAGACTTACTTCATGCCCTGCTGGAAGACGGAGTTCCTCCTGGTCTTGCAGATGATCAGATCAGCCCACTGCACCACCACGATGCTGGTGAAGAAGGCGGTGTGGCAGGTGAATTCCACAATCTTCCTCTGCTCATACGTCTGAGATCCAGGGGAAGAGAGAGGGAAAACCCAAAATGAGTGCACCAAGACAGACTCAACGACATGGCCCCAAAGAATCCGTTTAGCCCTGAACCCATCCACTAAGACCCCAGGCGTCAGGTACTGACCCACTGCTGGCCGTAGCTGTCCTCCAGGTCGTTCATGTATTTGTCGTCCCAGTTCACACGGATACCGACCAGGTCCGCGGGAAGGAACCCGTTCTCGGCGAGGATGACGAAGTAGGTGAAGAAGCCAGCGAGAGCCTGAATCATACCTGTGGAGAAGACGGAGGCAGGATCGAGCGTTTAAAAGCAGGAGCTCTCAAAGCCTGTGACCCCATGGTAAACACCATGTACAGCCATGCCTGGAATGTACAAATGGCTTCCCATGTCAGACAGCTTGGACATTTATAATCTGCGTTTAGTAATCTTACAATGTGGTAATCTTACAACAGTTAATGAGGAATGCACACTTTTCAACAGTCATTTAGTAGCAATGTCTACACTGCAAAAACCAAGACACTGTCTGCACAGCGCTTGGAACTCTTTTTTGCCAAATAAGACAGTCAATGATACAACACAGTTTAAGATTTGCCAATGGGGTAAGAATCAGTTGTCAAGCAGAAAGCAACTTAAAACAAGCTTATATTTTCTACTTGAGGCAAGTCATTGAATGACTAAAACACTTGTTTTGTACATATACTCTGTAGTATGTGAGAAGCTGGACGTTTCCCTGGCCAAAACAGGCCCTTACCAATCTGTCCATAGGCTATGCTGATCAGCCTCTCGTTCACCAGCTTGTCTGTCTTGGGGTTTCTGGGCTGTCTCTTCATGATGTCACTCTCAGCTGCTTCGTAGGCCAGGGAAATGGCAGGAACCTGGTTCATCGTAAAAAGAGGAACAGAGTCATCAAAAAGTCCACTGAATAAAGTCTCATCCACACCAAGAACAATACAATTATGAATGTCATTTTAAAAATCCACTCAAGTGGATGGCAGAGTCCACACCACAACTGTAACGAATACGACAGTGATGAACGATAACGTTGGGATCACTTTCAGAGGGAAAGCTACATGAGCGACAAACAGTGACAGCCAATCAAAATCCATAAAAAATGTCAGGGCGCCACATACAAAATAGCAGACGACATAGCTGAGGCTATTTACAGAATGTTACTGTTCATCAGCCCACATACAGTACTGTGCAGAAGTCTTAGGCACCCTAGACTGGATTATAAACATGTTAATTTATTTTTTGTGTGTTCGTATAAAATAACACATTTGACATTTCCAAATATTCAATTTCCAAAAGATTAAATTTTACATTTGATTTTGTATTTGATTTTTTAAAAGTAACATATTACTGTAAGCAGTTTACTACTTTTTACATAAAAACATGATCAAGGATGTCTGAGATCAGAAGCAAGGAGCTTCTGCAGACGAACATGTCAAGATCTCCAACATGCTTGGAACAACCTCCCTGCTGATTGTCTTAGCCAACGCTGTCCTGCAGTTCTATATCTCAGAGAACTGACGCAGTTTTAACGCCGAAGGGTGGTCACACAAAATATTGATTTGATTCAGTTTAACGATTCTGTGAAATTACTCAAATGTAATGTAAAATATATAGTATGTTTATTTAGGACCTTTCATTTAATTATTTTTGAAAGAATCTTCTGTACAGAATATTACACAGGTGCCTAAGACTTTTGCACACTACTGTAGTTACGGTTATGGTTCTAGTTATTGGTGTGGGTGGGCCTTCAATCAGACCAGTACGTTCTGGAATCCTCACCATGTCAGTGCCCAGGTCGATGCAGAGGATGGTGACGGTGCCCAGGGGCAGGGGGATGTTTGCGATGATGAAGAAGAGGAAGGGAGTGATCTCAGGAATGTTACTAGTGAGCGTGTAGGCGATAGATTTCTTCAAGTTGTCAAAGATCAGACGGCCTGAAGACAAAAGAAGCACGTGTCAAAAAGCTTGCCACCTCCTGAAATGTAATGTGAGCTAGCTGGAAATATAATTTAGGAATGCATCCACTACAAAATTCAACAGAGTCCTGTATTTATTATTTTTTACCTTCTTCCACCCCGGTCACAATTGAAGCAAAGTTGTCGTCGAGGAGGATCATGTCGGCAGCCTGTTTGGAGACGTCAGAGCCAGCGATGCCCATAGCAACGCCAATATCGGCCTTCTTCAGAGCGGGGGAGTCATTGACACCATCACCTGTCACAGCCACAATGGCACCCTGGGAAGGTTGGGGGACAGAGCCATTTTGGTTAAAGGCTCATGTCACTGAATACAGATAAATTAATAACTTAAATTCCCCACTTGGCTGCCCTTTGTAGCTGCTTGAACAGTTTTCTGAAAGAACTGGTAGCTGTCCATACACAAGCACACTTTTAAACAGTTTTCACAAAACATCCTTCCGTAAGGTTACACACCCCACACAGTTGCAGCCCTGGTGAGTACCTGTCTCTGGCACCCTTCCACAATGATGAGCTTCTGCTGGGGAGAGGTTCTTGCGAACACAATCTCTGTATGGTGCTTGAGGATGTCATCCAGCTGTTCGGGGCTCAGGTCCTTCAGGTCCCCTCCATGGACCACACAGGCCTTGGCATCTCTGGACAGAGGAGGATAAAGACAATGCCTTTTCAGACCTCCGGTCCCACACATTTCTGAAGGAGAATCTCCCCCAACAGTCTGCCGCAAGAAAGACCTGGGATTGACTTCAGTAAGCGGTATGCTCAAACCTGGGATTGACTTCGTGAACCGGAATGTTCAGACGAGCGGCGATGTCTTCCACGGTCTCGTTGCCTTCGGAGATGATGCCCACACCCTTAGCAATGGCCTTTGCAGTAATTGGATGATCACCGGTTACCATAATAACCTGATGAAGAACAAGACAAGTCGAGTTTAAAGCACTGAATGGCACTTCACTGCAACAAAAAAAAAAAGAAAAGAAAAAGGTTTGATTGATAACGGTTTTAGTCTTGTAATTAGACTTAATGATAATTTTTAGAGTAGAATATATTACCTTGTTTCAAGTCAATTTTTTCCTCTACAAGTGAAATGGCCTTACCCCATTGGCAAATCTTGAAATTTGTAAACCTCACCTCATTGGCGATCCTTATTTAGCAAGAAAAGTATTAAGGCTCAATACAAGACTAAAAGGCTAGTTAAGCTTGGCGTATTGCTTTGGTTTCTGCGGTGCTGAGACCAGCACTATGGAGGGCCGTACCTTGATCCCAGCACTCCTGCACTTGCCCACGGCGTCGGGCACCGCGGCTCTCGGGGGGTCTATCATGGACATCAGGCCCACGAAGCACAGGTTCTCCGTGGGGAAGTTCACATCGTCCGTGTCAAACTGGAAGCCTTCAGGGAACTGGTCGTCGGGGAGGGCAAAGTGGCAGAATCCTGCACAGCGGGGAACAATTCTCAGTTAAATACATGTATGTTTTTAAAGTGAAGATTCTCCGCCATTTCATACAAATGGACTGGCGTTTGCTGTTGAGATCATGTTTCATGTACAAATTCAAGTTTAATGTGAAGATTTGAGCATGCAACTGCAGGAATGGCACAACCACTCCTGGACCTTAAAGATCAACAATCCAAGAGACTGCACAGCAAAACAAAGTCTCCATCTAGGCTTATCACAAGACCTAAAATCATATTTTTTCTGTAAAGTAGAAAAAGTTACGGCCTGCAAGAAAGTATTTTGGACTAAAAATCTCTGGTTGCCTTTAGATCATTGGCGCTAAAAGCTCTTTACCATAAGCCTGCCCCTAGGGAGACACGGCAGCTTTTCTTACCCAGCACCCTCTCTCCCAGACCTCCCAGCTCCAGGTACGCATTCTGGAAAGCGTCTTTCATCTCTTCGTCCAAGGGCACCTCTTTGCCCTGGATCAAGATGGTGGTACAGCGGTCCAGAATCCTCTCTGGGGCTCCCTTCATCACCAGGAGGTGCTTGGACTCGGAGGCGTTGGGGTTCTTGTGGATGGAAAGCTGTGCAAGAGGAAAGGAAAGCCCCCATGAGCAAATGTTTCATGAACCCTCTGAAGAGTAAGGCTTTTTTTTATCAAATCAGTGTTCTAGAACTCAATTGCTCTCAATTACCAGTAGTGATTGTTATATCAGCATTAGAATGTTCAGGTAAGAGCGTTCTAATTACGTTTGTCATCTTGAGATCACCAGAGATAATCAAATCTGGACCTCGAATCCAAATCCAAATCCAGGCCTGGTTCTCTTTTCTCCAGGGAATTAACTGAACAACTGGAGCTACCAATTGGCCAGACTGTCTTCACACCTGACTCCCAGGTAAAGAGGGTGGACAAGCAGCGGTTCTCAGCCCTTGAGGACCGTGGTTAGATGTTCCCCGTCTCACACCTGAAAGGGTCCAGTGTGATTCAGACTAATTTGAAGTGGTTAAGATAGTGGGTATGGCGCGTGTACCTGGTATTTGTTGGTGGAGTTGAAGGGGATCTCTGCGATTTTGGCAGCCTGCTCCCTCATCTCCTTCACTGACCCACAGCACAGCTCAATGCACTTCAGCAGGGCCGATTCAGAGGCATCGCCTGCCACGTCTCTCTGTGACGGAGGAGAAGAGAAGCGGTCAGTGAGGAGCCAGGGGGCAGAGCGGTCATCTGGCTACCGGGGAATTGCAGGTTAGATCCCTGGCCTTCTGAAAGTGTCCAACTGACCTTGAGCAAGACCAGGGGTGTCCAATCTTATCCAGAAAGGGCCGGTGTGTGTGCAGGTTGTCATTTTAGCACAGGACTAAGACAGCTGATTCTACTCATCAAGGTCTTGATTAAAGACCACGATTAGTTCATTAGTATAATCAGGTGTGTTACTGCTGAGTTAAAACAAAAACCTGCACCTGCGCTGGCCCTTTTAGGAGAAGACTGGACACCACTGAGCAACATGCTTAACCAACGAGTCGTTTGCATGGCCGTTTATGTGTGAGAGAATGGGTGAAGGTGAAAAACAGTGCTTTATAAAATGCAGTCCAGTTACAATTTAGAGCCTTCACCACTACATCTCATCTGGTGATGAGACTGAATGCAATGATAGTAGGGTGTCAATATAATCTTTGTAAAGGTTACGCAAAGCTGTAGACAGTCTGAATCGCAATGCTTATGCCGTAGTAACTCCCTTCAGGCCAAGACTTTGCCAACCCGACAGCTTGAGGGTTAGGGGAGCGATAATGGGCAGTGAGATCAGTAGAGCATTCACACACACGTCTGTCAGTTCAATCACTTTGTGTGGTTATACACAAAGCTTAGGCAATGAGCTGCATTCACCCTTAATAGAAAATAGATCTGTTAATCTGAATGGGTTAAGCAGCAGAAAACCCTTAGACTGCTTCAGACTCATCATATGGCATTTTGTTCTCCGCTACATGCTGTAATTATGTAATTATACAGAAACTTCCACAACAGCCTGAGGCAGTTTTTTTGGGCAGAGAATGCTGTGACATTATCAAATTATGCGATTCTGACCTACCATTAAGCATCTAAAAGTAGGGGTTATGCAATTTAGCAGCTATAATCAGCCGTCAGGCAGACTGTGAAGTTATACTTGATTCAGCCCTGTGGGGTAATTTGTTCTCTGCATTTGACCCATCCTAGTAACTTAGGAGCAGTGGGCAGTCACAGTGCACTGGTGCAACTCCAGTTCTGAGGTCAGAAAACTGGGATAGATAGGACAAACTGAGGTCAGTGCCTTGGTCAAGGACAATAGCAGAAGTGCACTTAACCCAGGGGTGCACAGCAAGGGCCGATCCGCTTCAGTATTTTGTGCTAACTTCTGCTCTCAATTATTTAATTGGCTAAATAATGTCTTGATCAGACATTTGTATATGCACCAGCTACAGCTGCAGACTGCTAGTGTATCCCAAAGATTATACTGTGCTCAAGTATAGGAAAGAACAAACATTATTTCTGGAGCGGTCAGAAAAATAAATGATGGTAGTTGGTTGGAACAAAAGCCCCCTTGAAGACTGGCCCTCCAGAACCGGAGTTGTGCACCCCCGACCTCACCCAACACGCGGTGCAGGAGGAAACCCACATGGACATGGGGAGAACATGCAAACCTCCCGCGTTCCAGACCTGCGTTAAATACATAATCATTTTGGATTCATACACTTTCGTGTGCTGGACTGATCTTTCCTGGAGCATTTGAGCCAACCAAACGGAATATGGGGTTTGCACTTTCTGAGAGCATTTCATGGGTTCCGATACACCAGACAAGCTCAGTAAAACACAGAAAAGCGTTTGAATCCAAGACGACTATGCTTTCGCCCCAGCTTGTGTGCCCTCGGCATGGGTAAGTGAACGCACCTTCAGGATGGGCACGTTGGCCTGCTCGGCCAGGAACACGGCTCTGTTGCACAGGCCGGCGATGCGGGCCAGGGCCGCCCAGGTGGCGGAGCTGCGGTCAAAGGAGGTGCCGCTCTGGTTCTCGGTGGTGTCGGCCTCGTGGATCTGGTTGTCGAACCACATGTGGGCCACGGTCATGCGGTTCTGGGTCAGGGTGCCCGTCTTGTCGGAGCAGATGGTGGAGGTGGAGCCCAGCGTCTCCACGGCCTCCAGGTTCTTCACCAGGCAGTTCTTCTTGGCCATGCGCTTGGCCGTCAGGGTCAGACACACCTGGGAGAGGGATAGAGATGGAGATCAGGGCCGACGTTCGAGAGTCTCCGAGGGGTACCTCAAAAGGTTCAGTTCTTCACTTCCGGCCTTTAGTCTAGTAATGAGACCTAAAATCTTATTTTCTATTTGAGAATATTAGATTGCTTGACAAGGGAAATTCATACCCCACTGGTAAATCTTGAAATTAGTCTCACCTAATTGGCCCACCTAATATTTTTGTCAAAATTACCTAAAAAGTTAGACGGAGAAGGTTAGGTGACCGATCCTAGACCAGCACTCCAATTTTTTTAAGAATGAGGGCCTCGGCCTGTTGATGGCCTCATCTGAAACGGAGCATGTGGGTTGAATGCTCAGATTTAAAACACTCACACAGCTCCTGGGTAAAGACCCCTGAGAACCTCTTTGGGGGGGTAACCAGAATACATGTCCATGCATGAATTTCAAGCCACTTAAATTCCCTGGAATGCACTTCTCAATCTGGCAACATTGTTGCACAAACAAAGCTTTTATTTTTTTGGCTTCAGTATCACCAAACAGAGGTTCAGGGACTTAAGAATCTTGGGGATTTCAATAGAACTTGTTCCAAAATGCAGAACAAAGGAGATTTGTATCGTTCAATTTGCCTGCATTCTGGGGTCCTGTACAAGCCATGATCCCATCCTGTTTTTGAGGCATGTTTGAAGGGAATATTTAACCCATTCAGTCCCAAGCCCTATATGAAGTGGCTCCACCAAAATCAAGAGTTTTGGCTTTGGTTGAGAATTTAGAAAATTTAGAACGTTGATTAAGGTTAATATAGTCTCAAAACAGCAGTATAGCAGTCATTTTGATTGGCTGAAAAGGTCAAGGGCGCCACATGGCACTCTTGGGATTTTATGGTTGTTGCGCTTGAGTGCCGTATGGCACTCGGGGGACTGAAAGGGTTAAGGAATTGTGGGAAAACGTCTCCACTCACGGTGACAGTGGCCAGGAGACCCTCGGGCACGTTGGCAACGATGATTCCGATGAGGAAGATGACGGCCTCCAGCCAGGTGTACCCCAGGATGAGGGAGAGGATGAAGAAGGACATCCCCAGGAAGATGGCCACGCCCGTGATGATGTGGATGAAGTGCTCGATCTCGATGGAGATGGGCGTGCGCCCCACCTCCAGGCCGGAGGCCAGGGTGGCGATGCGTCCCATCACCGTGCGGTCTCCGGTGCTGATCACGATACCGCGTGCGGTCCCTGGAGGAGGAACAATGAGCGTTTGTATTGGTCTCGGCTCTGTAGTCGTCTCGGTATGGTAGTTACAGACTCAGGCCATCTGCCTTGTGTACTAGTCTTATGTTCATGGCTTTACAACCAATCATGTGAATTGTACCTTATCCAACCTGTTCCGTTTGTTCCATGACCTTGATATGCAATTTCGCTTTGGATAAAAGTTTCGGCTAAATAAAATGTAATGTATGAGTTGAAATTGCATATTATGTGCAAAACTATTCATCCTTAGGACCACAATGTTACTCCAAGCCTATACTACACTGCCTTTCACTTCGCAGTCCAACAGCTAAGCTGCACAGCAGTCTCAGCCGGGAACAGTCTACACAGCTGCTATAAAGGGCCACAGGAAAGACCTGCTGATGTAAAGGCCTCCTAACCCAGGTTTGAATGGATCTCTACTGGAAACTGAACCCATGTGATCCCAATGGTGGGAGCATACCTTCAACGCAGTTGGTGGAGAAAAAGGCAATGTTCCTGGTCTCCAGAGGGTTGTCATTGGAGAAGTCAGGGGAGCGAGTCTGGGGCTCAGATTCACCAGTCAGGGAGGAGTTGTCCACCTGAGTGAAAGCAGGCATATCACAGAAGACAAGATCAGACCAGATCACGGCAATTAAGACCAAACCAGATCCTATGAGATCAGACCAGATCACATTAGATCAGTCCAGACCAGATCTGATGATATTAGACCAAATTGCACTAGATCAGACCAGATCAAGGACCAGTCAGGACACAGACAGTGGGAGCAGAGGACTGCTCAAGGGACCCACCTTGCAGCCATGAGCGGAGATGATCCGCAGATCAGCAGGGATCCGGTCTCCACCCTTCACCTCCACCAGATCTCCAACCACCACCTCCTCTGCATTGATGCTGTTCTTCTCCCCATCACGGATGACCAGGGCTTGCTGCCGGACAGAAAATTAACAAAGCTTATTAGCTCAACGTTAAGGCTTGTTCACACCTGCCAAGTCAGGTCACTTGGTAAGAATCCAACCTACTTGCCCCAAACTAAGTTTGTGAGCAAATTAAATTTAAATAAAGCTTAAATAAATGAAATGTTTAAAAAAAGAAAAAAATATTCTAGTTTAGCAGCACCAAAATGAGATTTGACTGAACAGAATGGCGAATCATCAGCTTTAACTGACAGACACGTGGGCTTCACTCGCTCGGTTTAACACTCATTATACCAGAACTGCTCAGGAAGTCATACCTGAGGAACCAGGTTCTTGAAGGAGTCCATGATCTTGGAGCTCTTGGCTTCTTGGTAGTATGAGAAGCAGCCAGTGATGATGACGACAGCAGAAAGCACAACACCCAAGTACAACTGCGCAGAGCAAGAGAGACCAAATGTCAGCACAAACACAACCACAGCACACGCCATCGGTGAGAAAAAAACGGAAATAAAATTCTCATTTCCAAAATGGCGTCCGTCGCATTCCTCACGTTATCATTGGCTGGCTCCTCCTCCATGGCGGCCTGAATTCCGTACGCCAGGAAGCAGAGAACGGCGCCCGTCCACAGCAGCATGGAGAAACCGCCAAACATCTGCTTGCAGAACTTGACCCATTCTGGAGTGGTGGGTGGAGGGGTCAGGGCGTTGGGCCCATCGCGGGCCAGGATCTCCACAGCACGGGCCCCTGTGAGGCCCTGAGAGGTGGGAGCAAACGGATTACAAATCAGCAAATATGTAGAATAGGTTTCTAGGAACTTCAAACTTAAGCACTCAAGAATGTTCAGAGACCAAAACAGCCATTTTGGCATTCATACAAAGTAACAGTTCTGATTGGCAGAGTCATGTAATCAATAATAGGAGGATGCACTTAATACAAAACAAACCTCTTCAAGCAGCACCTCTCCCTGTCCCTCCCTACCTCCCTGTGAACCTTAATTGTTGTCTTTCTGTGATTTACTTTTGTGCATCAGTATTTTTAGTTTGGCTAGGTAAGCAGTGTTTGGTTAAGGGGTTTGGTCATACTTTTACTTTGTTTATTTGTTTGTTTAAAAAAAAAATAATAACAATAATTTCAAATAGGCCCTGGTCCTCATCTTTGTTGTGCAGGTAGCAGTTGAAATTGTACTTCCCTCTAGGGTCTTTCAGCGCACTTATCCCTGGTTATGGGTATACACTTTGTTGTACGTCGCTCTGGATAAGAGCGTCGGCCAAATGCCATTAATGTAATGTAATGTAATGTAATGTAATGTATGCCGTTGTATGGACAGAGCAAGTCGAAAGGTTATGAAATGAGCCAAAAACAAGTCCTATTCTTGCTGTTGCTAGGTAACAAGCTGTTCAGTGCAAAGTGTTGAATCTTCATTTGAGAGTGGTGTTCATTTCCCCTCTGTGACACCTCTACAGAACCACTCCGGAAGAGACCCTGCTCATTATGTTGATTAAAACTACTAAAAAAAATTAGAAATCTGCCGTTCCATTAATACACACGAAGGACATAATGAGTCTCAAAGAATATAGTCTCTCCTAATCAACATTGAACACTTAGCAGCAGTGCAATGGCTTTTCTCAGTGGATTTTAGGAGGACGCCCGCACCCCTATCAGTGTGTGTAGTTCCAAGGTGTGTATGGACTCAAAGCGATACCTTGTACAGATCAGCACCAGCTCAGCACTGCTGCTTCATAAGCACCGGGCGCGAGACTCACCCTGCTCAAATCTGTGCCGTACTTGCGGTGGAGTTCATCCAGGGTCAGTTTATGGTCGTCCTATCGGGGAGGAGAGAACGTGGAACACATTTTCAGTCATTTAACCTAACAAATCGCCAGTACGCTGGCCACAGAAAACAGCAGACGGCACTTTTAAAGTGCAAACATTGCAGCATGCGTGAGAAAGTGTGATCCGCACCAAATCCACTTCCTTCTTCAGCTCATCCATGTCCTTCTCCTTCTTCTTGGCTTTCGCCTTCTTCTTGCCGCCCTGCTCCGAGGTCGCCGCCAACTCATACTGCTCCCTTCCTTCCTGCGAGGGGAGAAAGCAGAGCTGCCGTAAGCATTACGGTCATTTAGCTGGCGCTTCTATCCGAAGCCACTTAGGGTTGGTTACACTAGGCAGGGGACAATCCCCACCCCACCGGAGCAATGCGGGGTTAAGGGTCTTGTGACTACACTTGGAGTTTGAACCATCAACCTTCCAGGTCCCACTTAAGCACCTTAGCCACTAGGCTACTGGCTGCTATAAGCCAGCAGAAATTCAGGATTCACAAGTGCAAGTTCAGCTGCACGAGCTTCGGATTAAAAGATAAAATAAAAACAAATAAAAAATAAATAAAAAAGCAGCTGAAAAAGCAGGGACAGATGAGGCCAAAGCACCATTTCACATAGCATTGCCCTCAGCTGATTTTTACCCTCAGCTCGAGAGTCAAGTCAGCAGCTCATTTCCGACTAGTCAGGAGAAATTGCAGGCTATAAAGCAAAAGTGCACTTTAAAATGAAGGAAACAAAACAAACATGTAAATGTGTTTATATTACTCAACATAATTTGTTTTGGTTTATCTGTACAAGCAAAATCTGCCAAAATGTAATGTTGAAGTGTCCCTCAACAGCCATTTCCTGCTTGTACATTTAAGGCTGCGTCTTTGCCAATTTCCCAGTCTACCTTAAGAGAGGGGGGGGGGGGGGGGGGGGGGGGGAACATTTTGGCAAACAAACGACCATTAGAATGAGTCCAAAATGGCAGACCAACGGGATTGCTGCAGAAGGTAGAGCCAGCAGCACACTGTAGAGGCAGATCTTCAAATCAGTCACGCCCAGTCATACTGGACTCTGACAGCTAATAATAAATAAAATAAAAACTAATTCATGTTATAAATCTGGCAACTACTGACATCTACGGTTTATGCCAGATTGATCATGCAGTGAAGAAAGATAACTGCTTCCTTTAGCAAGAGAGGGAGAGATGGCGGTGAAGGACTTTACTAACATTACCCAACTATGCAGTTACCACCCTAGCCCATTTCTGGGCCAGAACGGGGCATAGATGTGACTACAGATTCATGTAGGCACATTCATGATGTGTCAGAAGGCCAATATGGAAAAGCTTTTCCTTTTGTCAAACTTCTTGCAAAACACAATAAAATACAAAAATAAAATAATACAAATCAGAATGATGATATAACATGCCTAGGATCTAGCAACCAACCAGTGTCATATAAACTGAACAGCCAAACTGGAGCTCTCTCACCACAGCCATTTTGTTTTAGGATGGTCACCATTTTATTTGGGACTACTTTGATCTTAGTCCTGTAGAGCAAGACAGGCTAGTTCTAACTTTCAAGGCTGAATTCACTTTTACTTCAAGGCCCCGGAAAATGAGCAGGCTATTCTACAACATATCAAAAGACTAAACTAAAACCTCTTCATATCCAATGTGTTTAAGGAGTAGTTGGCCACAGCCTGTTTGACAGTGAAATCAGTTTGCTTGGTCACACCATTAGCTCACAGGTGTTTTGTACTGAAGTTGGTTTCCAGACAAGCGGCTGGAGACTAGGGATGCATCCAAAACCCTAAAATCCTATTTGGAAATGTTCAAATGATAATCATATCCAGACATTTTTTCTTCCCAATATTTGGAAACAAAATGAAACCGCTGTAATTTGTTGCACACAATACAACCACACCAATACATTTTATGTCCTTTTAATGGCTTGGAATAACTGCATGCTTTTGTTTGCAGTTAATGACAAGATAAGGTTGCTTGTTGAACTTTCAGTGCCAGACATACAGTGTGCGCAGGGTTTCAGAAATGTAATTTACGAGTGTGAACGTGAGCTTTGTTCTCTGAGATACAGCTCCCCTTTCTTAAATATCTTTTACAGAGTCTGCATTGTTAGCTCCCTCTCACATTGCCATGGGCAACACTTTCACAGCTCCGGCTATGTCACTGGAAGCGTCACATGCGCATATCCGGTTCAACGGTTTCAAAAAATAATAAAAATTACTTCCAAAAGCACACACAAGCTGTGGGTTCACATAACTGGAGACTGTAAGCATGCCTTGAAAGGTCTTATTATGAAAGATGACTTCACAATCACAATATGAAGAAAAATATTTTTCAGATTGGGAAGATGCAGTTCAGCCATATGGTACATTCCAGAGTCACCTTTCCTACACAGACAAACAAGTGTATTTCAGGCAAACGATTACCTAATCCCTGCATCATTCTGAATGCGAAAGCATGCAAGTCACTATAGTAACAAACTCATCTGGTTACAGCATATTTTAAATTCTACAGCACTACATAAATGGTATGGCAACCAAAGGAAACAGGGACGACTAATCTTCAAGCTTTAGAAGCCATTGCAGGGGTTACTGCATTTATGAAGCAGAGAATGTCTTGCCCTGCTAGGAGGCCCTGCTGGTGAGAAATGCCCCGCAGCAGTACAATGTGAAATCGTGTCACATGACCGTTACATTCCAGCTGCCCCCAAAATATGTCAAGAAGCAGTCTGACGGGCAGCCTACTGTCGAGATGTATGCAAATATTACATTATATTGTATTTGGCAGACGCTTTTACCCAAAACTACATCCCGAAGATCACCCGAACAAATACAGAACAGGTCAGAAACTACAATCCTATCCGACAGTAGTTTTGTGCTCAGACAGTTTTCCAGGCGGTTATCCACAAGTGTTTACATCTTCGGGAAAGTTGCCGGTCGGACCAACGACAACACAATGACATACTAGTCGCTATCCATAGTGAAGAACATCAAGTCTAGCTCAAAGTAGAGACAGGGCTAAGTCTATGTAAAAGCTATGGCCAAGTCATAAGCTAGAAGTGAGCCATGATTCCAAGAGACACCCGCAGGCGGAGGATTCGAAGGCCCCGTGGCACTTTCTAACCGGTCGCCTCTTCCCTGTCTGTTACCCTCTCTGCTTTCTCCCTGTCTAATTAAGGCAGAAAATATAACTAAATGCAAAATGAGGGGGTCATCTGTTCTCCTTTAAAAAGAGAAAGAAAATGCCTTGTTAAAAAGGATACATCTTCCATAGTGAGTTCACATCAAAATGTTACAAATGTTTACTTTTTAAATTTATTTTTATATCTTCTCCCTACCGAAAACACTACTCAGCCTAAATTAATACAGGCTAAGAAAAGGAGTACCAGACAGTCTGTATGAACCACAGAGCAAACTCGCTTTCCAGAGGTGATGACAAGTTTCGAGAACACTCGCAGTGTCAGCCAGCCCTGTTCTGCCGCAGCCTAATTATCTGTTATAATGTGTATGTGTTATTAACAGGTCTATGTTTAACACAGAACGAGGAGATAGGATGAGGACGCAGGAGAAGCCTCGTTGTTACCTTTTATGGCAAAAGCCGATCGCTGAGCCTTTGCCGCACTACGAATCAAAGAGGACCACGTGAGTTTTGACAAAACAAGACGATGGGAACGATGCGAAGTGTGTGCGCAGTGACGCATGATGGCTTCCCGCGGCTTCTCCTCCGGTTAAGAAGGGTTAAAACCTCGGTCCCGTGAAATGTTCCGGAAAACCACGCAGGGGCCAAGGCAGGGAAAGGTCAGTTTTCATTTTTGTGACAGAAGGGATCAAGGGTGACAAAAGGTTTTCCCTAATACACAATGGCTGTCGAGCAGAAAGAATGTCAAATCCCTAGGAGAGAAGAGACGGCTGGGGACTGGGAGGGGGGGGGGGGGCAATACCCTCAGTCTCAGCTCCCTGGAGATTTCAATGACCCTGCAGCTGTGGCCACCAGACCCCAACTTCACAGCACAGCTTGGGGAAAACGCGCTGCGCATCGTACAAGTGCATTATCCCGGATTGTACAATACAGAAACCGGCGAATTAAACTTGGAAAAACTCTTCCCTCGCTGTGCCATAAAGGAGCACAGCCGTGAACACCAAGTCTAGTTCACAAAGTCAGTAAAGCTATGACCATATGCATTACAATAACACAGCAATTAGTTCAGATCAAAATGTTCCTTTTTCACCAGACATCATGGAAACATTAGACTTTGTTGTTGTGCAACCAGTTCCAATGTCTTGAAATTATGACCGGTAAGGATCACTACCGCAAACTTCCAGGTGATGGACTGGACTCATTGCATTGGAATGGACTTATTTTCATACATATAGTTGCGTAAACCGTTTTGTGAACGAGTGAGGGCACAGCGAACAAGCATTATTAACGGTCATCATGAGCTCTAGAGTGATTTAACTGAATGTGTCCTTTTAAAAAGAAAAAATCTGTGGCTCGCAAAATTCTGGTGCGAATCGCCGCGATGTTCCACTTTCTGCATGGTATGTCGCGGGGCGCAAAGCAATAAGATACCTCACCTAACCTGCTTGGGAACAAAGCGCAATTGACCTTGCCTAACATCGCACAATATAAGCAAATGGGAGAGACTAAGTGAGCTCTCGTATATTTCTACAGCGGAAATATTCTTTTAAAGTAGGTAATTATACTATGTGGTGTTAAAATCACTGGACAACGCAAAGAAATATATTTGTGCAACATTGTTGATTTGCACGAAGTGACAACGGTGGGTGGACCAGACCATAATTTCGCAGTACTGTAACTTAAACCTCTTTCCTGGGACAATGCGCCTTTCATTCCGTGACCATTAACATTACAGTTAAACTCGACTTCATTATGCCTATGAATTTTTCAACAGCACCTGGGTTCCCTGTAATTGCTTTTTCTCCCATAGCGTAATACTCGTAATATACAAATATAGTGATGTAAATTTGACAAAAAAGACGACAACAACAACGAACGAGACTAAAGTCGATAAACTATAAACTAGCAGGAAATAACGTTAACAATAACTTAGCTAGCCAGCCAACTTCTATTTCAGCTGAACTGCATTGAGCGAACGTAAGCCCACCTTAAACTTGCTAAGTTAAGTTACCGTTAGCAAAGGAAATGCATGTTGCGGACCTTTAGTTAAACTTTGAGCCACATTTTAAGTTATTGATCGTCAAACCGTATTTTTTTCCTAAAACTTCGTAAATGCAAACTACCGGGCAGCAGATTGGAGCAAGTCACAAGATCACCGTCCTTCCAGGTTTCCACGATGAACGAAAGCATGAAAAGTTATGCAATGTCGCTAGCTAGCAAGCTAGCTATAGTTAGCCGACTTCGAGGAGTTGCCGTAGGGAAGATGGCTAGATGGCAAGACAAAATCTCAGGGATACAATTAGCTTGTTAGGGAACTCACCAAATTAGTTAACGGTTAGCTAACTTACGTTCCTTAGAGTTTAAATTAGAGCCTAAGTTAACTTGACGGTTGTTGCCAAGTCAAATGAAGACATCGTAACCATCTAACCTTAACTTAACGTAGGACTAAATTACAACACCCGAGTGAACAAAGTAGCAAGTTGTTTCGCCAAATTAGAATATCGTAAAGGCGAAACACGTTTGGTGTGAATGGGGAAAACTCAAGGAAGGAAGTTAGGCAATCTCACCAAATCAATCACACGCAGGCCTTTTTTCAGAATAAGATGCCCAATGTCAGCCAGCCATTGAACCCATAACACGTTTGGAACGAAGTTGAGTTGTTGTTTAACGTTACCTTTAAAAAAAACCCACCTGCTTATGTCTATACAACTTCAACCAGCACAACAGACAGACTCTACAGTTTGACAACTTTGTAGGTAATTCACAAAGAAGAACAGTTCTGACCGCGAAAAGAGGGGGGGAAAGACAATAAAAGAGGAAAATATTGTTCGATTGCTGGCTACTTACTCCAAGTCCCATCTTTTCTGGATTTATGTTACAATCTTCTTATATGCTCCAAACCCAACGTTTTTTTGTGTGTGTTTTCTTTTTAAAGAAGAAATAAATATTTTACTTAAAACTGTATTTTGCTATCCCCTGTACCCCGTCCACGCGTGTCACTTCTCCCGGACACGCATCTAACCGCCCTGGTAGACCGGAGCTGAAGTACTTTTATACTCTGTTCCTTGGCTCGTGACGTCTGCTCCTTTTTCCATGGTAACGATGAATAGATGGGAGGGTCTTTACCGTCGAATGGGTTTTCACCATCTTCTGCTCTTTCTGTTGTGGGCTCCTCACTCTACTTTTGTTAGGAAGTTCAAATAAACCTATTTTCAGTGGCTCCTAAGGAATGAATTGTAAAAATGTTTCTCACATTTTCCCCATATTTGAATTGAATTGAGTCGAATTGAATAATTTAAGTTAGGAATGACAGGGAATCGCACTCAGTTAGCTCACATGGTAAGCAAACGTGACTAAAATCCAGTTAACCTCTAACATTGCAGAAAAAAAAAAAACTTTTTTGTGCAACATCAGCAATTTTGACCTTGACCAAATGCATGATAGGTCACAGGACGAGATGGTTGTTTTTCTTAACAAGTAGCAGATTAACCGTTTCTAACCAGCAGGATATTGAAAGGATTTCATTTAAATGGTCTTCATCATTGCCTCATTGGAATGACAAAATATGAAAAGGAAAATATGAACTATGTGAAAAATGTGTAATAAATAAACATTTTCAGCTTTGAGCCGACATTATAGAAGTCTAAACCAAATGAAATAATGTTGAGGATCACATGATTTTAGCTTTTGGTGATTACGAAAGGTCTATGAACAAAACATATTTAAATGAAAACACACACATATTTATTTTGCATTTATTTTAATTGAACGAACCAGGAAATTGATGGTCTCCGTGCCCGTTCAAACTTTGAAATTCTAAAAATTTGCTAGAATATCAACTTTCTATTTAAAATTCCCATTCAGTCCTATAAATGTGTTGCCATGGAAACAGGTATAACCCCCCAAGGTGCAAAGGACTATTGTATTATATTTATATTATTATAATTATATTACAATTTCAGCGCCCCCTCTACTTTGTTACATACACTTTCGGTATAATGTCTTGCCCTGTCATCTGTGCAGCTCATATTCAGACAACACAGGTTATATCCATGTCATTAGAATTCATTGGCTAAATCAGCACGGTGGTGTCCACTACGGTGAAATCAACAGGAACACTTAATCAGTTTTTATCAATGGATCAGTCGAGTTAATCTGTTTTAGACATAATTATTTTCACTGACATGAGCGTTCTCCCTCCAGGAGCCGAGCTCCTGTAAACAATTTTGTCCCAGGAATATTACATCAAAACCCATTACCTGCCAAGGCTACAACTGCAGCCATTGAATTTACTTTCTAAAATGAAATTATCATGCTCTCGGTAGTCAGAAAATAAATATCTTTCTATCTGCTAATAAGTATGGTCAAGTAAAAATAGAACTTGCACAAAAAGGAATGGAATAAATGCAAAATCCCCCGACAATTTAAATAAAACATGGCATTACTTTTTTGTCTCACAATAGAAATATGATAATACAGTTATATTCATGATGACATGTAATCAGGTCCCAACATATGCAGGTTAACTGACAAAAGGGCAATGTGTAATTTTAATGAAATTAAATATAATGTGAATTCAACACTCCATGTAATACACTATAGAACCCCTCTCGTTGACTTTACACTTAGAACCAGAACACACTGAATATTTTTAGCAAAGCAAAAACACAAAAGAGATTGATTTATTACTGTGGAAAAGGTGGAGTTGGGGTTGCTACAACAACATAACTAGGTACCAGAGTCGGTCTATCTTGTGTTATTTTACATAACAGTCCAAAGCCAAACAAAGCCTTGTATACCAGGCCCATTCTTATCATACATAATGAGAGGCAGAGCCATTTATAATAAGCACCGGCATTACCATTTGAGTATCGTGTCTATCAACTGGTCTGCCAGTATGGGCTGTTCCATGGTTCATCAAAATTCATGTCGCTCTTCCACCTAAACAACAAGACAATAACTACAGAGAGATAATACCACTTCAAATCTATGTGAAAGATAGGAACACGCCACCTCGGAGGAATATAAAATAAAAAATTGAAACTACTCATATCTATACCGTTAATAACTACGATTTAAGCATAACAGTGGATTAAATGGGTGGATTCATAAGCACCTGACATACAGTCTGATAGTGACAGTCTCCATGCTACAAGCCACTCAGCCCAGTAGCTTAGCTCTGCAGCTAGCAGTAACCAGCAGAGGTAACTGACAATCTACAGGCATGTTGTGGGTAGAGCAGAAGCACAGTAACCTGTTGGGGGGAGTTGTGACAAAATGAGAAAATAAAATGCATGAAATATTAGTTTCAACCTGATTGGGCTCTGTACAATAGATTTCCTAACTAGCTGAAAGAAATCACAACTAGCTAGATGACTTGGCATACTGCTCATTAATTGGTAGGGTAATACTGATCACTGTTCATTTAATAGATATATAGAAGAATATGAATACTATCCAATGATTGTATCCCATCGACTTTGTAATGGTATTATGCAAAGCCGGCCTTTGAGTTTTGGTGGCCCTAAACAAGAATATTGTTGTGGCAAAAACAAACAAATAAAAGCTTGAATAGTTTGACTCTGGGATGATTGTGACCCTAAATGACTTAGTGTTTGTGTGTTTATGCTAGTGGCTGGCTCTATTATCATGGATTGAGTTATATGGGCCCATCTTCTCAGAATCTTTCGCTATCTTTCCCTCTTTTTCTCACCCTATTGCCATAGATCAGGGAGAGGGAAAAGGTAATTCCCTCGAACACAAACATACTTCAGATAAAACTAAAATGGCTAATCCGAGTTGCATTCTCAGAGCTGCCTTTCGCAATAGAGAATGCACTGGTGTGACACAGGCAGAAGAATGTGTAACTGTCACCACCAGTACTAGTGAAGAGGGGTCACTATCCTGCTCCACTTAAAAGGTACAGAGAATTGCGAAATGAACACCTCACAGTCACCAAGATAAGGGAGGGCTTTGCCTTCTCAAAATGTTAAACAGCAGCACAGCATAATGTCACATACTGTGTGTGTGTGTGTGTGTGTAACACTGTATAGTAATTTATGTGAAGGTTGTTCAAGTCTCATGTCAGGCAGAAATGTGTCATTCATTCAGTCTGTAATCTTCAATAATCTTCACTGGTGTGCATCATGGTGGCTTTTTATGTAATTTCACACCAATAGCAAGACTTAAAATACAGCTTATCTTAACTTTGGAATGTGTTAGCACCTGGTATTCATTGAACAGTATCCAGTGTCTATGTATAGTACATATACGCATTGTTATCATTGTGTTAATAATTAAATTAGTCCTCGGCATGGTGGGGGTGCTGTTTGCAAAAAAATATATATATATGGCCCTCATTGTAGTGGCATACCCTACAGATCGGATTCTAATCCTGACATCATCAGCTCCAGCTGTGACTGACAGCCTCTCAGGCTGGCACGTAACTGGCTGCAGCGTTGCGCAGGAAGGGAATGTGGCAGTTGGCCGGGATTCTCCCCCAAAAAACAAGCTGAGGCCCCCTCCTCTGGTCAACCAGCCACCTGTCACCTGGGTCCCTCAACGCCAGCCGGGTATGGAATGGTGTACGGAACGGCGGTCTTCCGGCTCCCGTGGCCGCGCGGACCAGCTGGTGGACGGCGGAGTGAAAAGAAACGGGAGCTGGCAGAACATTCCTGGAAGGATGTGCTTGTGAATCCGCAGTGGGCTGAGCCGGTAAACACAACTGGGCATTCAAATTTCAAAGGGAATAAAGAGAGACTAAAAAGCATCTAAAAATAGATGGCTGGCCAATTAATATACTGTTTCTCAGACCCTTGAAATCTTTATTAACTCTTAGAACCAAAATGATGCTCAATGGCATGATAATTCACTATTCATGATGTCCTATGTATCTGGTGACGTGCACACAGTTTTCATCTTATCTTTCTAGAGACAGATGCATTTTATTTAGGCATTTAGGCACAATTAACAACATAACAGTTCTGCACAAAAAACATAAAGAACAGTACAATTCTGGCAATTACTCATTTATTCTCTGTTCTCAAGCAGTCTCAATCCCAGAGGACCCTGTAGTAGCATATACGTATAAGAAGCCAAGCTGCAATTTCCTGCAAGCTGCAAATTGTATGGCCATAGGAAGTAGTTCCAACCAGAGGTAAGACTGAGCATAATTCTTTGAAGAATAATTAGTAAAATACTAATCTCTGGAGGCATAAACCTGCTGCATCTGCCATTGTAAAGCCAGCAGGTGGTCATAAAATCCAAATTATCGTTCATTGCTCATGAAAACATGTCATTCAGAAGCACAAATTAAAACTAGAAGAATCTACATTAGAAGCTACAGAAAATAAACAGGCTAGCCCCCTTCAGCAAAGATCAACATTGTTCAGATTTATAATACTGAATCTTTTTGTTTTACTTATTCCTATGAAGATCGTCTTGTGGCAACAGCTATGGAAATCATGAGGAATTCTGAACATTTCTCCATATCAGTCGAGGGTTGGCCTGTATATAAGATATCACTCTGGTCAACAGCATTATTGATTAAAGTAATTAACCCAAAGGAAAGAAACCCCATCTGTTACAGCCAACTGATGTAAGATATTGGACTCGAGATTGCCAAATGTTCCCAATCCACACCAATTTATTTTGGTTATCCTGGCCAACACTAAAGGAGGAATTTGGCTGTGTGTGTCACAAAAAAACTCAACGACACACACAAACACACACACACATTTCTTGGAGTCGTGTCTAACTGTGTGTGTTTTGGGTGGATGGGGTAAGGCCTGATAGAGTAATCCTCTCTATCAGGCTGACACATTTCTCTGGAGTAGATAAGCAGATCGTGGGCCGGTAAATTGAATAGCAGTTTTGACCGTCTTATCTCAGAGAGCATGCTACAAACAACCAACACAGGCAGTCATCAACAGGGCTTTCAGAGACAGTAAATATGCCTCTCATACAGCAATCACACTCATTTCTCAAAAGACATGATAAGGATAAAGAAAAGATTATTTACTGTTGCCCATCAAAACCAAGGTGCACAGTACCCAGGAAAACCTATACTCAACAACACATGGGGATCACTAGACCAATTTCACATTCAATTTAGGAATATACAGTGTACCACACCTGGTATCTGTGCCACTGAAAAGCAGAGCACATTCGGTTTCATTGAAATATGTGAAATGTTTGGTGCTAGGCGTATTGCTCCATGAAGCATATGGCAGCCTTGTTGAAAAAAACAAGCTAGATTTTGGAGCAGTTGGTAGCTGTTTCACCAGTTAGACCAGCTCTATATTCAACATGGTTTGACCAGCTCAAGTTATGTTTTGAAACAGCTGGTAGCTGGTTGACCAGTTAGACCAGCTCTATACTCAACATGGTTTGACCAGCTCACTCTATGTTTTGAAACAGTTGGTAGCTGGCATTTCAAGCTGCAAAAAATAAACCAGGGAGTTCATCCAGAAAAGGTCTGACTGTCGTTAATGTTTTTAAATAAGGGAATGGCTTTAATTTCAAATATCCATGCATGTGATGTCTTAATCAGTGAAACAATGCAATTCTTCTCTGACTAGTTTTATAGTTTCACTTAGGTATGCACAACACCAATTTATTGATTAAAGTCAAAATACATAAATGTATAGAGTCAATCTTTTCTTGGTGTATGTGCTGAAATGATTTTTTAAAAGTAGTTCACTGAATAATGATCTGGAATAAGAGGTCAACCAGTGGGACTGTGTGTAATCATTAGTTATCTCCATCTGCATGGATGTCAGGAACCCTATGAGCCAAATTAGCATAGTTTTAAGCTCTCGAGTTCTTAATTTTTTTTTAATCTAATGGAGCACTTTCTTACAGGTTACAATTTCTGAAGTTCAAAAGATATAAAAAGAACTGTTAAAAATAATGTGGGTCAATTTTGACTCCAGTACCCAATACTAGGACAGGTACATCATAACTGTACCACACACAAATAGAAGCACCAGTCTTATGCTAACTATAGATCGCAGTTCTAGCACTGACTTCACAGGTTGACAGCATCATCTGTCTTTGAGTTACGTGATGTAGCTGAATGACAGATATCTAAGACCGCATTTACTCTGCCTGGTAAAAGTGACCCAATTCCGATTTTTTGCTCGCATGTGGCACAGATCGGATATGTATTATGGAAACAGGAAAAAAGCACATGGAATCGGATATTCTCAGATCAGTTTCGGTCCTCAATCATATGTGGGAATAAGTCTGATATCAGTCGGATATCTGCCCATGCGACTGTCATCTAATGGCACCGATCGGATATTCCATTGCGATTTGCACGTCATTGAACATCGACAATCTTTTGTAATGACATATAATGTTACTTTCACGTGCACAACTACCACATATGCACAAGCTGGGCCTCTAAATATACGTTGGAAAGCAATAGCTTTAATTATTATTTTGGTCTTGTTTATGTCCATCGCAAATAGCGCAAATAAACTGTGTCACTTTTAAAAGTAGATGTAAACATGCATTGAAAAAAATTGGATATAGGCAAAAAACTGGGCATCAAGACCTGCAGTGTAATTGCGGCCTTACCAGAGGAATCCTGATGTGTTACATAACAGTGTAGGGCACAGACTGAAGGAAATGCTTAGCATTCTGTCAGAGGGAAACATTGGTCAGGAGATTACAGTTTTCTCCCCTGGGATCATTCAGTCATCCAGGAGTGCTCTCGCACAACTCGGGTAGCAGATGCGAGTTACTCTCCCAGTGAAGGGACTGTTTCTATTTCCGTCACACAGTAATGAAAAACATTGCCTCATTTGTCCCATATCTACCAATTCATTCTTGTCCCCTGAAGGGGACATGAGTGTCTGGTGTTCATCTCAAGAATCATGTATTCTCCTACACTGAAACCTGCACTACATTCAACAACAATAAAATGAAAATATTTTTACTGCAACATGTTTTTGTAATCTAAGACACTTGTATTGTGATCAAAAATTGATGTAGTGCTGGTTTAATGGACACAGATTAAACTTAGTCCTGGACTAAATTGAGTGTTCTATGGAGAACCTCCATTACAAAATGTCATTTAGTTTTGGACTCGGCTTAATCTGTAACTGCGAAACTGGTCCTTAAACTTTTTTTTCTGCCAGGTTTCACGAGAATGTAACTCACTCCCAGTCATTGTAGTTCTTAGTGTGGTCCATTCACCCTCTGTGCCCCCCCTCCCCTCCCCATTCTCCCTGAACTGTTTGTCATTCACCGTTCATCGCATCTCCTTCTTATTCGCAGCGAGTTTCACCCAGCTCTCATTCACTAACGGGTCCGCCTGCCACTGTAACTCACCCCCATTCACAGCTTATTCAGCTCCTCTCCGTCCTCCGTGAACTGTGGCTACCGGCCAGCCTTTCCTCAACCCTAACCAGATATATCTCTCAACCAGACATCAGACAGTATATACCCACTGCTTTACACAATATCAACCTCCCCCCAAAACCCAAAATATCTCTCTTGTCCACCATATATATATTAAAAAAAAAACTTGGACAATTGTTTTTTGGTTCGAACGGCTGTAATTTATGGCTTTGATGCTTTTAACTCATTGTCGAACTTAGGCACTTGTAAATTGCTTTGGATTAAAAGCGTCCACTAAACGACTAAAATGTAAATGTCAATTTAAGAAAGAACAAAAAGAAATGGGAGTTCACAAAATGCTCCACCGTTTAGGTTTTAGCGAGTGCGCTGGGGGTTGGGACTATCTTAATCCGCACTGAACGGTTTGTGCTGTCTGGAAATATTGTGACCGCATCTCTCTTATGGCGGGTTTAATTAACCAGTTTGGGGGGGGCAGTGGAGTGCCAGTCTCTCCCCCCCAGGCCTGGGCCTGCATTGATGTGTGTGGGAACAGGCAAAAGGGCTCAATCAACGGCCCGATTGTGAACAGAATCACATTGGGTTTATTGTGCTGCTGATCCAGGGCAGGATGAGAGAGGCCATTGTTCCTTTTCAGAGTCAGAAGGAGAACCTTCCCAAAATGCCGGCCAAGAAATCGTTCCTTGAACGGCTCAGGTTACCAGGCAGTCTCTCTCTCCGTCTTTCCGTGTTCCTTTTCTTCTCTTCTTCCCTACTCCTGTCCTGTTCTCTCATCCCCTGCTAATCCCCAACCAACCAGACCCCAATTGCAGCTTTGTGTTATACTGGGGAAAGCAGTGCTGCTACTACTGATGCAGAGAGGGATCAGGAGAGAGGAACAGAAAAGGTAAAGAGGAAAGAATAAAAGGGAAAGCTTTATGATTTCTACACGGACACCAGCACTGGCTTTCCAGTGAGCTGAAGCTGGAATTAAGACATTCAGGTTGAGAGACGTTTTGACATAAACGGACTCGGTTAACCCCAATACAACTCAGATTTTACTATGATATAGCCCAGACATGTCCTACTCAGCTAGAAAACGTCCCCTTTCAACCAAATTTAGCAGGGTTTTCACCCGACATTTCACCAATTTTTCAGTGACTTTTCACCAGAAAGAAGTTCACTGGGTGGATGGATTTGATTGGTTTATGAGTATTTGTCCTCTTTCTCCGGCAAAGCACATCATGCACCAGGCCACACACCAACCCAGGCCTGCCCTGTCACAGCCTGTCAGGGAACACAGCCACATTCCCAGGGAGAAAGAGAGAGGGTGACACACAGAAAAATGGTAGAATGTGAATGAAAGAGAGAACGGGGAATGAGAGAATAAAGAGAGTGAGGAAAAACAGAGTGTGAGGAAAAAGGAAGAAAGGACGAGAGAGAGAGTGAAAAGAGAGGCAGAGAGAGGCAGCTTTTTCATGCCCTTGTCCCAGGGAGACCTGCAGAGGACTGGCATGACACACAAAGAGCCACTGTTTCCACCGGTCCTGACTGAGCGGCACAGCCAGGACCTGGGGCCAACCCAAGAGTTACACCAGTTTAGGAATATACACTTAAATACACACAGCTTACATATGATGAAATACATACCAAATTATTTTATAATACACAGCAGATAGACTGTAATGCTGTGCCTTTAGTATTAATTCTTTAATAGCATTCACAAGCTTATGAGAGTAACTCTTTCACTCTTTCACCCCAATTCTCTCCTACTTTTAGCACAAGGCTTAACATTTTTTTCAAATGATCCCTTTTAAAGTTAGACTTCCAGCTTCAAAGAAGCATTGAGGCACACACACAGGCACATACACAGTGCTTGCTATCTTTTTATTGGGAATGCAGAATTTGAAATCCTTTGAATATCTCAAAACATGATCTCTTGCTGTCTTCTGGCCTCCTTGTAAAATGTGTTTAATCAGTGTTAATTCTTAACAAACAGAAGATATAACAATGCTCAGTGCATTAAAAAAAGGTATTTAATGCTCCACACTGAAGCATAGCTTTGTCCGACACTGTGAATTGAGATCCTGAGAAATATACCTGCTTAAACCCTGCACACCTGTCTGGAACAGGTTTCTATGGAAGTTTTACTGGAAACGTTCTCATGGCTACACATGGCAGGAGTGTAATTATCTCAAATGTAAGACTCTAATTCTTTTGAGAAAAGGCTTGAATTTCTACATGAGGGTTCACATAGGGGAAAAAATAAATCAACAAGCATAATATAAACAGGGTTAGTTTGAGTTTAATTCTGCAACTTCCAAAAAAGTACTTTCCATGAGAAAACAAAGATCTGATGTGCTTTAATTTATAGATTTATAGAGGAACTGAGTGCTTCAGTCTGCAAAAATCCTTAGATTTGTGTGGAATTGCATTCAGGGGAGTAGATTTCATTTTGATGGGAGTTACTGAATGTTTTAATTCCTGTTTTTAACTTGTCAAAGGGCTGTGTACAGGCACAGGGGCTGAAACAGTCCTGTCACCTGTGTTTGTACCGCCGCCCCCCTCTGCGCTCAAACATTGGATGTACAAATGCACAAGAAAGGTGCTGATGTGCCAACTGCTTCAAACATTCAAAGTCATTTTCACTAACATTCACTCTTCGGTCTGCACCATGAGAAACACAATTTCCCTCATTCAGTGAATGAAAACAATAGTGCTTTTTTCCCGTGAACTGGTACACTTATAGTGCTGTACATTCCAAATTGTACATACCGGATAATGTTTAGAGATTATTTATCTAAATTGATATTATTAATTTGCTTTATTTATTTAATAACTCTTGGTGAATGAGGCTTTCACCCAACCCCAGTGAATACTGACAGGTTTTTAGAGCGTGCTTGATCGTTATCTCTTCACTGGCAGAGAAATGAACAATTTGCGTGTTTTTCTTGTGTTGACAGTTGCCCTGTGCAAAATAAACTTGTTTGTGTGGGAAAGGAGGGGCGAGGCTGGTGGTGAGTGATGTCACGGCTGTTGCTCCAGGTGCCTGAGGGCGGGGTCACTCCCAGCACTGCTGTTGGTAGACAAACAGACCAACAGATAAACAAGGAAAAGACAACAATTCCTTTCACTTTTTTCACATTTTGCCGTCGGACTGCTTACCCCTAAACACCACACAATGAATGCGCTCCATCTTCCTGCAGAGGCAGGGAGGGCTGTTAGCCTTCAGGGATACACGTTAAAACACGGCTTGACAATGTTCTCCCTCGATACATTATAGCCCAGTCCAATGTCGTTACATCAGTTGATGGAAACCAGCCACCCCCCAGTTCCTTCCAGCTACATCCTGTACTGTGAATAGCTGGTACACGCACACAGCTAAGCTCAGTGAGCTGGGTCACATGTACGGCCATGCATACAGCACTGCGTTCACATAGCATAACGCTAAGCAGGGCTCTGCTATAAACCACTCTCATCCAGCTGCTGGTTAATCTGGTACCAACTTTATTCTGTCTCATCTGTCTCGTATGCGCTGTGGTTGCAAAGAGGCAAGGTGCACAGCCTTCAGACGTAATGACTGGCCAAGAGCACATCTGAAGACAAGGTTGAGAACGGGATAAATATTTATTGAATGAGTGATATTACACAAAGCAGATAATTAATAATCTTTCAAACGTACGGTATATGTAAGTAGTTTATTTGAATTATGTCAGATGGTGCTCCGTCTTTTCCTCTGTGGAGCCTGGCTACCTGAAATGCAGACAAAGCTCAACTGGTGTGGCACAGTTACATTCCCATTTCATTTTGTACATGGCTGTTGTGTATTGTGTTGCATGTCGGACATTTTTAAAGCCGTGCTTTGTAATGGCCAATCCATCTGAAAGAGAAATCCAGGTCATGGACCATTTCGCCTTGAGCATTTCATTAAAAAAAAAAAATTTCATTGAAATTTGGAATGCCCAATTTATGTGTGCGTGTTCATGCTTTTTGCTGCAAACCTCATCATTCAGATAATTTCAAAACATGCAGTGGAGGTGGGATGGAGCAGGAGACCAATGTACTGCATGTGAAAACTGAGAGAAATCAGACATTCTACTGAAAAAACCCAAGACCCCAGTTTGTCAAGATATATGGTCTACTGTGGTGTCTTCCACAAATTTTGTTGCCGTTCCATTCAAATCCATTCTTGTGCAGAATGAAAAAAGATACATTCTGTTGAAACACAATCCTATCCCAAGCCAGCAGAGTGGACTGTAGTAGTAGTTTAGTCACTGGGGTTGGGTCTGTGGACTGACCTCACAGCAGACTGGACTGTTGTAGTAGTTTAGTCACTGGGATTCGGTCTGTGGACTGAGCTCACAGTAGAGTGGACTGTAGTAGTAGTTTAGTCACTGGGGTTGGGTCTGAGGACTGAGCTCACAGCCGGAGACTGATATTATATTCTTTAATGTAGTTCCCTACCTCTATGCCCTCAATACATATCCAGCTGCCAATATGAATGGTAATTGTGTCAAATAGCAGCCGAGTGGGTTGCCCTAGAGAGGGGCACATGCTGAGAAAAGGATTAGTTTCTGAAGCAACCAATGAATACAGATCTGTGACAACGGTAGCCTACAAGAAAAACGCAGATTGCGGTTTCGTTCATCCAATATTATTCAAATTCTTCACAGCCCAGCATATTTCAAAATTCATTTTCTAAATCAAACTTGATGGAATGGCATGTTTTATTCATAACGTTGATTTAATACAGGCATATTTACGGTCCATATCGCGGGGTCTTATGATTGAGTACATTGGAAGCAATGGCATGTGTTTGCGTTGTCTGAATGTCCAGGGAGTAGGCTGTGATAGATTGTATGAAGGAGCAGACACATTGCTTGGTTAAGCAGGGTGCATTGTGGGTCATAGATTGAGGCTGGAAGGCACTGATACTGCGGCCATTTTGTCTGGTTAGAAGTGTCCCTCTTCATCTGCAGTGCAGCTGTTCTGTTCCGGCCCTGGCTGACAGTCATGTTGGATGGAAGATACTGCTGGTATTTATTTGCTCCTGTGCCACCCTGGTTCTGGCGTATGGTAGATTAGCTCATCATCCATCTTTGTACCGCAAACAGCACTTCTTCCCCTTTCTCATATTCATGAACCTCCTAATTAGTTTGATTAACTTATTTTGCTTCTGCATCAGTTGGGATAGTGCTGTGGGCCTGTTATGGGTGCATTTTGGTGCCGGTCTCCTATTGAGCTGATTTCACTACACAGCTAATCTGGCCCACCTCAACTTCATACCAGAGGGGAGCAGAGTGTGTGCGTGTGTGAGCGAGTGAGTGAGTGAGAGAGCATGTGTGTGTGTGTGTGTGGGCGATAGAGTGAGTGAGTGATTATGTTTGCGTGTGTGCATGCATGCATGTGCGTCTGCAGGTGCATGTATGTGCATCTGTGAGTGTGCATGCATGCATGCATGTGCTTGTGTGTGCATATGTACATGTGTGTGTGCTTGTTTGTATCTGTATACATGTGTGTATGTGCATGAGTGTGCTTGTGCGTGTGTGTGTGTGCCTGCACATGTGTGTGTATGTGTGTGTGCGTGTGTGTGCACAGCAGTGCATAGACAAGGTGATAACATGACTGACGTGGTCACAGATGAGGACTGATTACTCCCAGGTCAATCCACTCGGGGGTGGGGAGGGAGAGGTGGGCCTGGCGCCTGACTTCGCTCCATTCAACAGGAAGCTCGGAGCTGCAGACCAGCTGCCCCCTCCCCCAGCACTCACTGCTGCTAGGCAACCATCAGCCACGTGCCAAAGACCCTGCTTTAAAGATTAAAGCCAGGAATTCATGGAGCTTGAAGCTGCAAATGTCTTTTAAATTAAATCACAGACATCTTGATAAAAGATGATAATGTTAGAAATCTCATTGTTCTTCCTTCAGAGCAGAGGGCATCCAGCAGAAAGGCACACGACGTAATGGGAGGAAAGCCTTTCAATGAAAAGTAGCCGAAAGAAGGAAACCTGAAAGAAAACTTTATATACCAGCATCATGTGTACCTGCCATTTATCTGCATAATATTTACGTTCATCTCCCGAGAGCCTATAAGTCAACTCTGAAAAGGTGTGAAAGTGCTATACTCTCCGGAAACCTCCATCAGTGACCCTTCCTGGCCAGAAGGAGCCGTTTGAAATGGATAGTGGCAAGGGGCCACCATAAGGCATTATACTGTATCTTGTCTTCGCTGTTTTGGTCCAGATGTTCAGTAATCTTCAGGAAAGCTCTGGAAATCCTTAAATTAAAAGATGAGAAGTCTGCATTTCTCCACTGTTATAGGGGCTCAGACAAAGAGAACCACACAAAGGGCTTAAGCTGCTTCATATAGCACTGCAAAAAGCAAAAAATAAGACATTTTAGGCTTTCACCAGGCCGAGGTGCCCATTCATAAAGAGTAGGACTGCTGGCCGAGGATCAGGCTTTCCCCATTCACCTTCTCCACTGCAAAAACCCAAGAATAAGTCAGTCTTAACTCGTACTTTAGACTTTTTATTTCTATTACTGTTCTGCTAAACACTAAGACAAATGTTGCCAATGAGATAAGGCAGTTTCACTCACTTCAAGATTTGTCAAAGGGGCAAGAAAATGTATCTTGTGAAGCAAAAAGTAACTTAAAACAAGCTGAGATTTTTTACATGAGAAGAAAAAAGATTTTCATGACAAGACTAAAACACTTTTTTGCAGTGAGGCCAGGAGCCTCACAGGCCAGGAGCCTCACAGACCAGGCTTCATGGGAAGCAGACTGAAGGGTTGAATATCTGGGGGAAGAACCGTTTTCCGGATTGTATGCTTTAGGTAGTCCTGCCCTTCTGTTGATGCGTCCAATGAGCGACATTAGTGTCTCTCGTGCTTCTATTTTTACCCAGGGCTTAGCGATGAATGAAATGCGCAGAAGCTACAAGGCGATTTCCTGGCAGCCCGTTTAACATTGCATGAGTAACACCTTTATGTTTGCCCATCTGGACCTCGCCAGTTTGTCAGATTCTCCATGGGAAATGTCTGAGCATTCTGACGGAAAGATGCCAGGAATTCTAAAAATGGCCCGCTCCCTTTCTGTGTGTGTGTGTGTGTGTGTGTGTGTGCATGTACGTGCGTGCGTGTGTGTGTGCATGCATGTGTGTGTGTGTGTGTGTGTGCGTCTGTCCGTGTGTATTGGTGTGCATTGAAGAATGGAGGAAAATAACATTTCTATTGTAAAACATATCACTGATTTTCAATGTCCTTTCCTTTCTATGTCTGCATCTCTGCAGCCTTGAAGCACTTTCTCACATTCTTACAATAAAAGGACTGAGATTATACCTGTTATAACTGGGGGCAGGGAATGAAGCGAGGACAAAAACGTGTGAACACATCATCAGCCTTTTGCACAGCTCATAAACTGACAAACAAAATAGAAAATTCAAATAGTATACTGAGACATTGGACATTGAGGGAGGAGGTTTGTTTCTTGAATATTGACAGTTACCCTCTAGGGTTCAATATTTCCAAAATCAAAATGATTAAAACTGAAACTCCTAGTGCGCCGTTCTCTCTGCCTCTCAGATATATTCGTCAGATCCAACAGCTGAACAAGCAGTTGTTCATTTTTGATGTCGGTTTTGACATCACATTCGCAAGCAGGGGGCAGGGGCCTCCTTTTGCAGGGGAAATGGTTCACCGTTAGCAGGGCAAGGAGAAAGTACTTTCCTATCATATCCTTATTCCTATCCTATCCAAAACATTTTCATTTTAACACTGCAATAAATCTGCCAGGAAATGTCTCATGAGGGCTGTTTGGTGAGTGAAGACGTACTTGATTGTTCCTCCTTATTGCCTATAGTGCGTGAGGGTCCCAGCTAGCAATCTTTATTTCACATAAAATTAGGATGTGTAAATTTGTCTGTTTTCCCCGATGTCCTAAGGAACAAAACCGACAGAAAGAGAGTGTATAGGAGAGGAAGAGATAAAGAGAAGGAAAGGGGGACAAAAGGAGAAGTGTGGTAGTAAATTGTGCCAGTAGAACTTGCCAGAGGTTCCCGTGCCAAATATTATTTGGAGGGTGATGATTTCCCTGGGGCCTGAGGATCAAATGGGCTGAATTGTCACTTCAATAACAACATTTTCTTTAGTTTTCTTGTTCAACAATACCAGTGCTCCTTGTAACAAAATCCAAACAGTATTCTCTCATAAGCTAAGGTAAACATTTTGAATCCGCAGTGAACCCTCCCCCCACTGACATGCCTAGCGGTTAACACGTTTTCCGCCTGAAAAGCACTCACATTAGCAAAAGATATTCAAATGGTTGTGCTTTGGTGCAGTGTTTTGGCTGCACCTTCCAAAACACTACACCAAAGCACTACTATTTGAATATCTTTTGTCCATGCTTATGTGTTGTAAATAAAACCAAAACTTTGTAATCAATTATTTGTGCGTTGTGGGTAAAACATCTCTGTGTATCGGGTTCACAATGCACATGCTGTTGTCATTTTGTTATTGCTTATTCATTTTCACATTTGTGCTAAAGATAATGTCCACGTGTGTTTGAACACTAAGACAACACCTCATGCCCATGTGTGCTTGAACACTGAGCCAACACCTAATGCCCAATATCTGCTCCATTATGTTCAGAATGTCTCCGGGGGAAAGATTGATTATGCTTCCATTAGTCATTTATTGTTGTGGTGCCAATTGGCAGGCCTGGCACAGCTATGAATAATGCATGTATCTGGGCCCTCCTAACTGCACTGACACTGTCCTCTCGAAGGAGAGACTCTCCATCTCTCAGTCTCTCTCTCTCAAATTAGCTTTATTGGCATGGTGTACAAACTAGATACATATTACCAAAGCATTAAAAAAGATACAATAAACATAGAATGAACGTATAAACAGAATACAAGCAAATGTCTCTCGATGTCTGTCTGGTATTTGTGTGTTAGCAATGTCATGACATTAATAAATTCCCTCTCTTTCAATTCAATTCAATTTGCTTTATTGGCATGACTAAAACACTTCATTCTGTATTGCCAAAACATACAGTATTAAAAAGCACTGAACAATACTAAACACTCTCTTTTTCTTTCTCTCCCTCTGTCTCTCTTTCTCTCCCTCCTCTCTCTCCCTCGTCTCTCTCTTTCCCTCTTCTTTCTCTCCCTCCGTCTCTCTCTTTCTCTCCCTCCGTCTCCCTCTTTCTCTCCCTCGTCTCTCTCTCCCTCGTCTCTCTTTCCGTCCTCTTTCTCTCCCTCCGTCTCCCTCTTTCTCTCCCTCCGTCTCTCTCTCTTTCTCTCCCTCCGTCTCTCTCTCTCTGGGGGAAGCAGTGTCTGCCGTGGTCTCCTCTCTCATGTCTTCTCCCTGTCCTGCAGGAGTCTGGATGAAGCAGGCCTGCTTCGCTGCTCTTTATTAGCCAGCCTTGTTTGTCGACACCATGTCCACCTTGATCTTGACCCAAGGGCATTTCCATGGCAACACATACCAGAGAGTCCACAGGCTGCAAAACAAATATGCCTCTCTCATCCACGTGAGAAAGATCGTATTCGGACATGACGAGGGCCTGGAAGGGAGTCTTTCGCGGTTAACGACGTCGTTTTAAACATCGAGCTTCGTAACCTTGAATTTCAGCGCATAGTTTGTCGAGGTTATTGTGGGGGGTTTTGTGATGGCACTGCGGGGGCCCTGTGGCCATGAATCAGGAGGGGGTGGCTGTAATGATAGTATTGTGGTACAGGCTTCGTGAGAATTTTTAAACCAGGAATGAGAGTTTTAAAAGCTCTCTCCCTCTCTCAGTAGCTCCCTTGTCTGAATCCATGCCTGTCCTGCTGGTCCAACTGCCATAAACAAACTTTACCAGGAATCACTGACTGTGATTAAAATATAGAGCATTCAGAGCAGATTAAACAACACGATACAATACAATACTGGCAATGTCATGAGAAAAGAAAAATAACAATAGCAAAATGATACAATGTGAATTTAAATTACAGTAGAGTGCATATCACCAGAGCCAGTGGCCCTGTGCAGCCAAACTAATGAAAATAAGACAAATTCTAAAATAAATGAAAAAAAATTCAAAAAATGAGAACAATAATAATAAAAAAGTAAATACTGGGTTTTTAGAAGTCAAAGCCAGCCAGTAAGAATGTTTTGTGTGTATCTTTAAACTTATTAGCCTTAGTCTTTTTGAGAACTAATCCTGATGCATTGAGCACACTAATCTGTGTAAAATGTCTGTGCTGGGAGTACACCAACAGTAGTTGTGTTGTAGAAATGGAATACATCCAAACAGATCAATTTCAGCTTTGAATTTATCAGGTTTTCTAACTTTTCGAACCGCCCACCCCCACAGACTCAAAGGTGACAGTTGAGAAAAACCCTACCATAGCACTGGAATGTGGACTTGAGGGTCATGTGATTAGGCACTTGTTTGGACACCGTTGGGGAAATGAGAGGTTTGGCTGCAGGGAGCTGTAAATGGACAAGAAGCTGTGTGTGTGCTCAGGATATTTATTACTGAACGTGAGCACTATGCCTATGATTCTAAATTATTTTAAAACAGGGAAATGTGAGGACACACAATGTTATGTTAGACCAATGTGGACGTATGAGTTGTGCGTTTGAGATTGACCCCACAGTCTGTCAGAGAGCTGGGGGAGAGAAAGCAGAAACACGGGATGGAGGAATGGAGGGGGAGGGTAAGAGGGTTGGTGACTCACAATTAAGTAGTATGTGCTTCTGACGAGCCTTCTCCTCCAAGCTTTCAATAGGTCAGGTTAGGTCAGGTGGTGTGTGTGTGTATGTGTGTGTGTGTGTGCATGTTATTTATTTGACTTGACTGAACATTTATTTTAAAAATAAATGAATGAATGAATGAATAAGAAATAAAGGGGCATTTTGTAGACACAGGTTAAACCTAGTCTAAGACTAAATATTTTTAATTCCATTTTCAACGGAACATTTTTGAGTTTCTCGGTTAAGTCCAGGACTACGCTTAATTGGTGTCTGTGAAACCAGCCCAAAAGTTTAAAGAAAGAGACAGTATTTCAGTGGGGTGGTGCTGTCTACATTCCAATGCCTCTGAGATTATGGAATGATTTTGTTCCCTGACCTTTTGGTTTAGGCAGCATGTAGGTCAGTAACTTTCTTGTCTATTTTCATTCTCAGTCTAACTGCCTGTAGAGGGTTAAGTGAAAAAAAATATGGGCACAAGAATTAGCATACGGAGCCCCGAGTGACAGCTGCTCCCTGCACATTTCCTGTATTAATATTTCATTCCTTAATATGAATCTGCTTTCTGCCCATTTTGATACACATCTTTTAAACTTATCTTAAATATTTCATAACCTAAACAGCATGCTCTTATTCATTATCTCTGATCTTTTCCCTCAGTTCTTGGCACAAAGCGTGGGTTTAAACGTTGGGCATATCTCTCAGTGGAACCTTTGTCATTCTTTTTGGTTTACATTTTAGAGGTATCTCTGTCAATAGAAGTGTTCTGTTTGGTATCTCTCCTGTTGGTGAGATAAAAACAGGCAGTGCCGGTTTAACAGTCCCTCACACTGTACTTTTCTTTTCAACAAACAAACGGAGGGCAGATGGCTCCCCAGCCAACAACACACCGAAAATGTTTCCTCTGCCAATAAGCAGGTGCCAAAAAAGCCTCTTCTATTCGTCATACAATATTTGTTTTCACAAAAGTGCCCTCCAAAATGTTTCTTGAATAAAGACAAAACAAAAACTCTATAATAAAATACACTTTTTTTAGAGAGGGAAATGACCCGTCATACAAAACATCTTTATCTCTGCGCAATGCTATTAGTACGATCATATTAGTTAAAATCATATACGGCCACTTGCTGCAATATATTGTACTGTAGCTCGTTTCCTATGTAATTGCTAACCTTCTTTGTTCATCAAACCATTTTAGAGGGCACTGTAAGTGAACTTAAAGTTACAACTGTATCTAGTAACTTGGCCTACATTTATATATTCCTAAATAAAGGTTTTGGCACAGTTAATTGCTGCCACTCTTTGACCCATCCAGCCCCCTTACACACAAAGCATTTTACACCCTTGTGTCTAAACCTGCAACCTTCCCCCCCACTCAATGGCTTCACACATCAAGGGAGGTGAACGTTGGGAAATAGATACCTCTTTTGTAACATCGCAATTGACCAAAGGTTATCAGTTTCTGCCCGAAAACCACCAAGCTATCATGAAATGCTCAGGTAGGAGTGGACTTGGTTTGCTTGGATGTTGAATTTGAAAACCTGTGTATCTCTCTCTCTTTTTCTCACTCTTTCTATTTTTAAGCCTTTTCTCATCTTTGTGATTCACTGTAAGCACATTCTGTAACCATAAGTACAGCAGCTCGCTCATTTGCACTGTCCACATTTTCAGAGAACCACATGCGAATGATCAGCCCCTTAGCAATTCAGATTATTATGAAAAAGTGCCATGGAACAGGCCAAGCCATAATAATGATTACTGTCTATTTCTGTCAGCTGTTTCACCCAGCGATAACCTGTGCTATCTCTGGGGATATGGAATGCTTCACAATCTCATCAGATTTGCATTACAGTTATTTATGCGATGCATTCATCCAAAGTGATTTACAGTTGATTCGAGTAATGTGGGGGAGGGGGGGGGGGTGTTGCTCAAGGGCCCAACAGCTGCACAGATCTTATTGTGGCTACACTGGGCTTTGAACCACTAACCTTTCAGGCCCCAGTCAAGCACCTTAACCACTAGGCTACAAACTGTCCATTATATATAATCAAAAAGCTTTTTCTAAGACACAACCATCTCTGGAAGGAGACTGAACTATTGTTGAACTAACAATTGCCGTTGGTGTGTGAGTGTGTGTATGAATGGGTGAATGAGAAGCATCAATTGTACAGCGCTTTGGATGAAGGTGCTATATAAATGCCAACCAAATTCAGGTTAGATTTGGATTAAGACGTGCCAGAATTACAGAGCGGCACTTCATTACAGCAAAGCCGGGACACAGAGAAAGGGGTTGTGGGATAGATAAACTGTAACATCACTGGGTTCCAGTGTAGTGCAGCTGGTTATCTACGTACGTGTACATTTTATCAATTGCTGGATTACAGTATGTCTGGATAAACGTATATTTAAATTGACGTGTATCTGGATTGGCACGTATAAAATGTGATTGAACAACAGTATTGTTGGAGGAAAGTACAGGAGGATTATAGCATAAGCAGACAGCATTTTGAAGCGCAGTGTGAATGGGCGGCCATGTTGCTGGATTATAGCGTCACTGGGATGTCAGTCAGACTAAACAGCAGGTTGTTAATGGTGTAGCTTCATGGTATGACAGCAGCATCTAGTGGTCCCTTTTCTCATGGCTTAAAGAGTTTTCCCAGTGCAAGCATCTCTGGCAGCCAGTTCACTGCTCAAATGACTGAGCTATAGGGGTTAGGAGGTTTGAGGAGCACCTCACCTGAAATGTTCTTAATGCTGTGGAAATTTAAGTCACATTCCAGCTGAAAAAAATCTCCCTTTATCAGTGGGAAGCATGATTTGCAAGAGGCAAAACTGCAAACAAAGTTATACAGGAAGAGAATGTTGGCAAAGTACATAAATAATGTCAGATAAATAAGAAAACACCCAGCGACCACATGTCCGTTTCCCACAGAGGGACCAGACGTTCTGTGGCTTGGGCCGGGGCGTGTGCGCGAGACTTCAGCCGAAGGGTAACGTTTCCACAACATTGCACCAACGCTCCGGCCAGGTCATCTCAGAGACCCCCCCCCCCCCCCCCCGGCAGGACTTCATTTCTGGACCAGTTTACATTCCTCACCCTCCTCCTCACTGGTGCCCCCTGCTGGGCTCAGGGCCATCCTGCTGAGCAGCAGATGTGCTTTTATTACAAAACAAGGCCGGGACAGTACGCCTGACTGCAGCCAATGAGCGAAGTCAGCCATGTTCTTGTCAATGCCTGAGCCATTAGCATGTTGCACAGTGCCCTCCCGGGATTGGCCACAGATGTGTACCATCTCGATCCCGGATGCGGTAAAAAAGATGTGTAGCAGTTTGGGACCAGACAGTTTCACAATGACCCCGAGGTCAGCCGTGTGGAAAATGGCAGCATGCCCAGAAAGGCTCTCTTTTTAGCTGTAAAATTTAACGAAACCGATCCGTCTAATAAAAATAAATATCTATAAACTACGCTACATAGTTAATCCTATCACACAAAAATAAAGAAAATGCAAACTGACATTTTACACCACTAAAAAGATTTCAGGGAACTTTATCTTCATGGTGAAAAAAATAAAAAATAATATTGTGTTGGTATACATTTTACTGACTGGCTGTACTGTGCTGTACTGTGCTGAACTCTACTTTCCCAAACACTGGTGCGGCCTTTGATTCCAGCCCGAGGCACTGGTGACCTGGGCTTCTCTCTAGTGAACAGGATTGTTGTAACTCATCTAAGCTCTCATTTGGAAGCCTTGTACGTTCACAGCTGTGGTGTAAGGAACTCAGTCAGTCTGCACTGACAGCAGAAGCAAACAGGGCTGGGAACTGCATATCAGCTGTGTCATAACTACGCACTGTGAGAAGGACGGGAAAATGCTTTGAGTCATAAACGGTCTCTCTCCGTCTCTCACAACGCGCATACACACACACACACACACAGAGACTATGATCATTGTATGTACAATTTCACCTTTTGGGAAACATATACATCAAGTAGAATACATGCACGGATCACCCATATGTTTATTGCTCCTTCGCATTTTCTTTATTTGTCGGATACCATGTACAATGTTTAACATTAAAATTACCATTTGATGTTTTGCATCATATTTCACAAAACCTCATTTTCATCTATGCACATAGACAGAGCGTATTTTGAATAATTATTAGTGCACATTGTGTTTCATCATAAGGAATGCTTTATAGGCCAAAGCTTACCAGTGAAGAGAAATGCAGTATACAGGGTGCGGTATGGCTTTTTTCTGCATGGCGGAAGACTGCGTGTCGAGTTAATCGGGAGTAGCCCTGTCGGTCTGAGTAATTCCCATCACACCACGGGGGCTCTGAGAGAACAGCTGTGTGCGTGCCTACCCCGAACCTGAGCCACAAACCGGCACATGCCCACCAACATATAACCCACACAGAAAGGACAGGCTTTCGACAGCATCTCACTAATTAAAGGAGATCTTAATTAAGTACATTGCATCGCAAGGGCTTGAATGGAACAGCTGTGTGCATGACTGCCTTGAGCAAACGCTTTCCTTCATACAGATGATTACAGCTACCCAACAGGGAGACAGAGGTTAGATAGGACATCACGAATTAGATGCTATTCTTAAAAGCTAGATAGATGGTGGCTAGCACTGCATGTCAACCAGGAGTTGTAGTCCACAGTAATGTCCAATCATTTGGACTTCTGGGATTAATATACATTTTCCATTTTTTAGGCAGTATTGTTTCTGCATTGTCAGACACAACTGAACAGAGAGATTTAAACTACATAAATGTAAAACTGTTTAAATATTGTATGGGTGATGTCTGAAAAGAACAGAAGAGGGGTGGATGTTGAGCCCAAGAGATATCTTAACACAAACAGACTAGGTTAACCACAATACAGCTCAGGTCTTAGGTGGAAATAACCAGGCTACATCTTAGTCGGCTAGAAATCTTTCACTTTTAAGCCAAATGTAGCTTGGCTTTCACCTGAACACCAAGACGCAGTTTCACCAACTTGGCAGCACAGAAATGTTCAATGGATATTGTGGGGTTAGTGCCCATATATGTGGGCATTGGGGAGTCAGTGTATGTTGAGAGTTGTAGGTAGAATAATGGAGTCATTATACTGTACCCTGGTGTAAAATCCAGCTACGACCAGCTTGAAATACCAGCTACCAGCTTGAGCTGGTCAAACCATATTGAGTATGGAGCTGGTCTAACTGGTCAACCAGCCGCTAGCTGTTTCAAAACTGAGTTTGAGCAGTTTTTTTCAGCAGGGTACACATCTCCTGGGGAGATAGGATGGTCAGTGCAATGCAAAAAACAAAAAATAGGTACTTATATTTAGACTAAATCACTATTTTTATTACTTTTTGCGAAATAAGACAAAACTATTGCCAATGAGGGGAGTGTTTTGACGCATTCCAAAATTAGCCAATGGGATTGTCAAGCAAACAATAGCTTAAAACTAGCTAATCATTTCTAATTGAGAGGACTAAAACTCTTGATAAGATAGACTTTTTTGCAGTGTGTATAGACAGCAGTTGTGTAGAAGGCTGAGTGTTCAGTGGATGTAGCATTTCTCCAGGAGTCTTGGCGTAAAGAGGGATGCGAATGTTGGGTACTGGTATGTGTGTGTAGATGGTGGGTACAGCAGAGGTTAGGTGCTTAGTGGATGTAAATGTTGTGTGCTTGTGTCTGTAGATGGTGGGTACACTAGAGTTTAGGTGCTTAGTGGATGTAAACGCCTGGGCTGTTCAGGAATTCACAGATCTTCTTGGTCATGTCGTCCAGCTCGTTGGTGTTGGTGTACTTGAGCAGGTTGTAGCCACGGACAAAGTAATGGCGGAGGTAGCGCTGACTCACACACTTGTGCAGCTTCTTGGCCAGACGCAGAACACTCTCTCTCAGGTTCTTCCAGTCCTTCGTGCTGGGGTACTTCTCACAGGTCCAGAACAGGAGGGTCTGTGGGAGGAGAGAGAGGGCCAGAGGCTAAAAGGACAGTTCTCTTGTGTCTTGTGACTTAAGTTGCAGTACATTCAATGGGTCTACAAATAATAATGGTTAACTAGCTCATTTAATGAGTGATTTAGGAATGCACAGGATAGTAATGGTAATGATGAGACCAGTGTTAACAATGTTTTCTTTTCCTTTCTAAATGTGTTTGTTTTCTTGTGCTTTCATTCACGCCCAGTGCAAGGATCAATGCAGCTAAAGAATGTGAAGAATGCGAGGAATCCTGGAGAACTGGTGGGACAAAGCCACTTCTGTCCTGCCACTGGAGGTCACCATTCTGGGTCAGCCAATCACAAAGCAGGGGTTTCTACCTGTGATGTCTCATCTTGGCTCGAAACCAGCAGAACCCGTTTCCTCAGGGGTGTCACCTTTGATTTTGGACCCCATGGACAGATCTCACATTGGGCCCCACCACCCCAGGGCAACCCATCCGTGCACAAATACAGCACAGCCTCTGGAAGCATCCTAAATCCCCCCACCAATATGGCACCCCTACCTTTCCTGATTGGGCTAATCGGAAGCCTATGATGACGTTAGGTGAGCTCTACCTGCAGGTGGTAAGCAGTAATGGCAGGCTTGGGCACTGGACACCACTCCTCCTCTTTCAGCTGACGAATCACGCGGTAGCACTTCCTGCGGCACCCTCCGTCTTCGTCGATGCTTCCCAGCAGCACCTGCTCCGCCCTCGTGAAGGACAACAGCCAGTGGTAGTTGGAAGTGGCCATCAGGTTGAATCCAAACGACTGCGTGGAGATAACTGATAATAACTGTGAGGAGATAACTGATAACTCCACTTCGCATCGTGCCTAACCACCCCACTAGCTGTGCCAATATCCATGATATACCATGGGTTCTCATAACGCTTAAATAACTGCATGGAGATAACTGATAATAACTGCGTAGAGATAATGAATAATAACTGCGTGGAGATAACGGATAAAAACTGAGTGGAGATAACTGATAATAACTGTGGAGTAATTTCACATATGAAACTGGCATGTTCTGTATCAGGGGAAGAGCTGACCTCATATTACTGGACAGTCACTGGACAGCTGGCGACTTAACTTGTTGTAATGTCTATAGAACATCACTCAGGTTGATATGTCTGGAAAATGGTAGCTGTTATGGATACAGCTTGGAACAATGGCGGCACCTGATTGATTAGAGAATATTTTATTCAAATGAGCCAACCCAAAACTCCAACCCCAAAATTGTGTAGAAGGTGGAGCCAGGCAGAAACAGTCAGTGTTTATTTATTGACATTACGGCCCACCTTGATGCAGCGAGCCCTCTCTGCAGAGGGCCACCGTTTCAGCAGCCTGGGCCAGCGAGCCTTTCTGGGCCAGCAGTTCATCATCTCCACCGTGGGGACCAGCTCAACCTCGATCTGCCCCTCAGAGGTCTCCACGGCAACTCGGACTACAGACCCCCCTGTCTCCTGTATGCTTACTTTACCTGGAAAAAAAAAAAAATCCTCTATACAAATAAAATACAGAATATTATATTGCTTTTTAATTCTAAATATCTTCACATTAAGCGCTCACAGTGCTATAAAGCATAAGGAATATTCATGCACAAAACCCAAAAAAACTCAAACAACTTCCAACAAAACGAATAGCATTTTTATGAAATAAATATGGACAATATATTTAATCACAAGAACACAAATAAATGAAGTCTGTCAGAACTGAGTAAGGCAAACATTTATCTCAGAAATGAAGAAATTTCCCATTTCAGCACAGTGAAACAGTGCCCCCCATGTCACCAAAGCTGAATCATGGGAAATTGGTCACCTGACCTTCTCAGAACCCGCTCTTTGTTATTCTTAAGTTCTTGTCTGCCCTGGTCAGTTTTCCAGCTGTTTTGTATTCACAGTGGAATATGTACTTGGCATAACTTCATATGTGGCCCTGTCTTCACCCAAATGTGTTTATGTGGATGTCTGTAACTCCATACAAGGTTGATATATGATCATACGCTAAATAGCTTGCATGTAGACATTTTACATTTTCCCATTATAGGTACTGTATATTAATATGCTTCCAGGTCACTGTTGAGGGAGAATACCTGGCTTGGTTTGTTCAGGAACACTTTTCAGGACTGAATCCAAGGTGAGCCACAGTGCATCCCTGAGAAAAGTATACTTATTTCCATAATAAAATATGCAGTTAAATAAACAGCTAATTTTTTATATATGAGCTAGGCCGTGTGTATTAACCTGGACATGGATACTGGCCAAGCAAATAAATAATAATGTAATGTTACACAATTGCGTGTGTGCTGCCGGATTAGGCATGTTACGTAACGGTAAAGCCGAGAGGTATGGACGTTTAATTGACATCAACATCTGCTGGACCCATGTGTTAGCAAAACAGGCATTAGCCTCTCCCTGACCCACATGCATGGCAAATGTATGGATTGCGTGTAGCGCTAAGCGGGCTAACAATGCTCATTAAAGCTGTTCAGAAGAGCGTGCACACACACACATGCACACATACACATACACACACACACACACACACACACACACACACGGCAGGTCAGTGCTGCGGTGAGAGGTACTTTCAGAGCCCATAAAGGGGGAAATAAACGACACAGGCTGCAGTTTGCTGGACTGAGCATGCCCAGTGAACCTGTACATACCAGTAAAGACAGGGCTGGATACGCTTTTCTGACTCAGACATTTATTCAGTGGGGTCCCTTTCCATTATGCTGCTATAGGACTACATGGCATTCACGCTCCATTTCCCCCTCGCACAGACTAATGGGCTGGGACTCATTAAGCCAGCATACAAGTGGAATTAATCTCCGATGGCCCTCTTCACCTACAGCGTTTGCTTTCTGAGTGCTCAATCTGCCTTTTAAATCACATGCTGTTCAGCTAACAGGGAACACCCGGGCCAGACTGCGTGGACTTCCAAACCAAATAAATTAACATTCATCACTGTGCACTGCATTACATTTAACATATGCCAGAGTGACTTACAACAGCACTCATTTTACATAGCATCCATGTACACAGTTGGATATATACTGAAACAATTCAGGTTAAGTAGTTAACTCAAGTTTAGCTCAAGGGTACATGGACATGTCATGGACCTACCTGGGTCTCGAACCTGCAACCTTAAGGTTACAAGCCCGGTTCCTCACACATTATAGTACAATTCCAAACATCTTCCTACAGAATTCCACACTCAGAAATGTGGTGCCTGTGAAAGACTGGTGAACTAGCTGCACTGAGATTGCCACAGAAACTTGTATTGTGTGACTAGCATACTTTATATTTGGATTCTCCTCTATTGCAATTTGAAGATTTAAATCTCACAATTTAAAGTTTTTACTTGTAATGAATTAAAATATTACTTTTTTCTCACAAGTAGAAAGCAATATGTTTTAGGTCACTGTGTGTTTGACAAGTGAAATAGTTTTTACCCCAAATATTGAAATGATTCATTTGAATTTATTATTAAATCTTGATAACTGCACACGAAGTACGATGGCTAAATTAGCTGGATAGCTACTCACAAAGCAGGATGCCTAAGTTAGCTGGATAACTGAACACAAAGCAGGATGGCTGGATAACGTAAGGGGTAAAGGGCTGCTATGTAACTCACTGGCTGAACCGCAGGCTTTGATGGCTGCCTTCAGCTGTTCTTTGAAGATGTTGACCACCTTGGCAGGCACGATATCGCCCTCCATGGCCACGCTGGCATCGTGCCACTCCTGGGCCGGATTGTGGAAGCTCTCCAGCTCCAGCCACTGGTGCAGTTTTTCGGGCTCGCGGACCGGGGACAGCAGCCGCGCCCCGCTCAGGGTGTAGTAGCGCCACTGGCGCGTCCGACGCTGCTTAAAACCCGTCAAGCCACGGACCGGCACGGAGATTAGCATGAAGGTCGGCGTGAGGACCTGGTAGAGACGTTCAATCAAATTTTATTCAGTTTTTGCATTGGAAACTGGGGTACACAGTAAAATATTCAGTGTTAAATCAACTCTTAGTACAACCCGGTTCCATAATCTGTTTGAGTTGAATTTACACTTTTTACTGTGTCAGGGCCACTGTTACTCTCATTCAGACTGGCTTACAATTCATACCGAAGTCCACACACATTATAGCATATCATATTTATGCATTTATGCCATAGCTGTTTTTTATTCCTAGCTAGCTAGGGATCTGTCTAGCTAGCTAGATGTAGTCTATATCGTGGTTCAATGTATATAAATAATCGAGATATTACATATGAAGCACTACATATTCACAAAAGCGTCGCTAACTTGCCGATGCAGACACACGGCAGTAAACAAATATGATTGACGTCATTACAGAGACGGAACCGGAAACATGACCCCGGAGGGGATAAGTTTTGGAAGGGGGATAGAATTAGTTGTGACACGTGACACAACCAACAAATATCTGGTCAAAAGACTAGCTGCTTAACTAATACCTGCTTGGACTCAAGCTCACCTGGATAGCTGGGTTGATTGCACTTTTCCCTCGCAGTAGGGTTGCCAGCTTGGCCACTAATGCAGGTTGATCCTGAAGATGGAACAACAGATAATTGTAAATAGTTTTAAATATAAATAGATTAGTATCATTTTAGAACAGGCGTAATTATGTCATCAATGTGGTCTAGCAAATACAAGGAAGAGACATTTTGAGAAGTAATATTTGAGAAGAAACATAATCTTAGTCTCATACTTTGATGTTGTCGCTATGTATGCCTGAATTGGTGATGGGCTGAAAGCGGCCATCTTTGGTGCTGATCTCTGTGGTCAGGTCTTTAATGATCTTCTGCACCTCCTCCACCGTCTTCAACACCTGTCGATGTCGGAGGTCCACCTGTGCACAGTATACTATGGGGTTAGCATGACGTGACATTACATGGACATGACATAATGATGAGAACAGGCCATTCAGTCCCAACATTGCTCACCATTTTCCGACCACTAATGTGTACCCAGTGCTTAGTTTAACTAAGCTCACTGCAAAACAGGTCAGTGTCTACCATACTCTGGCCAGACAGGTCAAAATGATAAATAAGTTATAATCCACAAAGAGGTGGTCTGCCATTGAAAATTTCCGATAGCACAGCAGCTGCATGACATTATTCCATTCATTACACGGCCAATTACCTTATGAAAGAAATCGATAAATAATTTGACACAAAATATTGATTTCAAATTATTTGTATTTGTCCAAGTGAATTGAAATGAATGTGAAACACATTTTCCATTGTGTTCCTGTAGATAATATAGGCTTGTGAGAGAGTATTGGGATTAATGGAATAAGATATGAGGAGAGTTAATGGTGGATTAATGTCAAATTTGAAAACTAATCTCACTTCCGTCTCCGGAGTGATATGAAAAGCACTCCAAGTTGAAGTGGTTTGTTACACATAGGAGCAGTCATTATTCAGAAATATTAGACTGAAGTTACCAATCAAAATCGACCATTCAACAAAGCTGTGTAATGATATATTATGATGGATTTCTCCAGCAATCACAAGACCGTTCACAGCAAGTCAGCAATACCATTATCAAATCACAGTGTTCCAGCATCATCGTGGTGGTAGATAAACAGTAAGGAAGATAGTCAGGAGATGAGACTAGTGATAGAAGTGTGCATTAAAATGGAAAATAAGAAATAGTAATTTGCTGTGCACAAAAAAAACAGGCTTGGTAGGCCTAATGTATATTGCAAGGCATTGACACTGCCAGACCAACATATATTCAATATTCCCCCTAGTTCATCTATGTGCCCCCTAGCTTGCACCTTGAACATCACATCAGTTATTATTGTTTCACACTAACTAACAAGGACTAATTCAGTTTAGAATAATTCAGGTCTACACAGACTTCAATCTTGGTCTGTGTATCTTTTGAGTTGTTCTCCTCGTGTTCGTGTGGGTTTCCTTTCTCCTGATTGGAGAGTCTAAATTGCCTGTGGGTATGAGTGTGTGAGCGAATGGTGTGTGTGCCCTGCGATGGACTGGCGACCTGTCCAGGGTGTATTCCTGCCTTTCGCGCAATGTATGCTGGGATAGGCTCCAGCCCCCCTGGGTTAAGATAATGGATGGATGGATGGATACATTTTTTGTTCATCATCCAGAAAAAAAACGAAAAAAAAACACAGGACTCCTGCCTCATATTTACCTGGCACCCTGAGAACCCTTGTGTATGCAGGACCCCATGAAATACAAATAGGTGTTTAGCAGAAAGACTAAAGAGTAAATATCTTTGAGTCCATGAAAGTAATAAACCATCACTGTGACAAGAAGAAAGAGCCATCCTGCTAATATCATTGTTCAAATTCTTCTAAACAAACATGCATGATTGATTATTGAGAATCCTTTACCTGGTTTTGTAGATAGTTGTCCAGGTCCTCATCAGTGAAATCTGCCATTTCACAGTCTTCTCCCTAAGCCCACTTGACTTTGAAATGACTTTGTGTCTTTTGACTTTTTCTGCTTCTTTCTCTGATAAAAGTCTTTGTATGTGCTGCCCTATTTTTATTTGTGTTTTATTTTGGCGGCAGTAACCCTCCTTTGCGGACTGTGTGCCTGTCCGCTCTGCTGCGATACATGTGACACAGATTAACAGGAACCCAGGGAACTGTCCCACACACAGCCATTGATTTCACACTATCGATTTTGGATGCTTAAAAAGGCCAGTTGTCCTTCAGCCTTATGGATGTAAATGGCAAATACACTTTAAAATCCCTGGACGTGTGCTTATACACATATTAATTTCTACATATGCAACTAAATGTAGATGGGACACAAATTTCATTTCATCAGCCCTGATTTTAAAAGTCACCATTACATAAAGTATTATTTTCTTCATACACCAAATGAGTGTATTCACTCACCGAACACTTTATGAGGAACATTTTCACTTTATTACACCTACTTATTAATGTGATTATCTATTCAGCCAATTGTGTGGCAGCAGTGCAATGCATACAGTCATGTAGATATGGGTCAGAAGCTTCAGTTAATGTTCAGTTGATTAATCAACCATCAGAATGACAGTAACACAAATAACCACTCAGTACAACAGTGGTACGCAGGAGAGCATCTCTGAACACACAATGCATCATAACTTTAAGTGGATAGGCTACAGCAGTAGAAGTAAAAAGGGCTCACTATGTTGCAGGATCAACAAAACATGAAAACAACACGTGTTAAAATGGAGAGGAAGTGCCTTTTGGACACTGACCTCATTTTGTCTCACGCTGTCCGTCACATTTAGCCAGCCTATCCAGGGAGCCATTTTAAAGTGATAGGGTGGCATCTGCTCCATCCATCACTGCTTTAAACACCCCAAGGCGTTTATACACAGAAGCACTTTGTTGTGTTGAGGCAAACTGGACGTAGGTTCTTACTGAAGATAAAGCAGCTTTGATGGCTTAACCCGTTAACCCTTATATTATGATATAAGATTTTATGACCGCCTTTATATTTTATCGTGAAATTTATCCCAAACAATTTAAATAAACGCAAGATTCTTGCAATAGAAGTGTCTCCTTCATATTGTCTCCAAAATAACTCGCCTTTTATCCATAAATATGAAACATCTGCAAGAAACATCTCATTTTAAGTCTAAGGTACAGTCAATGAAAGTTTGCCACCTGTATGGTAAAGTGCCATCAGAATCATCCACAGAGAAATCTGTGATAAAAATAAAAATGGTTGCATATTTTCTTACATTTTATACAGTTATACAGCAATGGTATGGGAACTAGTTGTAAATATTATTGTTCAGGACTAGAAATTTGTCCCGGCAGCCCTAGATGTTATGGTTTCAAAGCGAAGGCTAGGTATTGCTGCCAGCAAAATTGGTATTGATCGGGATGCTCATAACATTTGATATTGATAAGATTGCCTGTCACCACCATCACTGTAACTATTATGGTCATGAATGAATTCAGATAGTGCATAAACCCCAAATGAGAGAATAGCAGTGACATAGAAGTGGTATGTATATTCAAATAGTTAAACATAGTTGCAATAACTGATTTACTTGGTTGATGTTGCTGCTGTTGTTGTTGAATGCTTCTTTTGCATTAATGATACAAGCATTGGAAATCGATGCAGTCTATTTATAAGATAATGATTCCTCAAGCTTACTGGTCAGTGTGCTCGCAACAGTCTCCATATGAATGCATATTTGCCCAAGTGTAAAGCAAGCTTACGATAGTTTTCTTTATATCGGAGATTGTCATTTTTTTCTAATGCAACGTTATCGAACCATTACAATGTGTATCAGTGTAAAGGGCTATAACTAGGAATTCTGGGCACCCTGAAATAATAACAACCCCCCTAAAGTTACATTAAGGGGGTTGTTTGGGGAGTGTGTGTGTGTGTCTGTTTTCCCACAGTCCCTGTTTTGCAAATTATGAGAGTACAGGTAGCACACTACCACACTACCTTCTACTTATGCATGTTGCCTATGCAAAAGCAAATTTGAACATCAATGATTTGATTACTTTTATTACTGTAGCCATGTCCATATCTAGCTAGTATTTCTCAGACAGTAAAGTTAAAGCGCAAATAATATTAATGCAGGCTGCCAGATACCACAATAAACTGGAGCTCAGTATCAGGTTCAGACACTGAGCACTGACCCTATGACATTTCCCGCCATTTTGCCTCAAACCTTTTCAGCACATTTCTCAGCCATATTGTACTTTATTTATTTTCCTTACTAATCACAATTCATTGGTAGAAAACAGTCTTCAGTTGTACATTCTGCTTTCTATCTCCCTTGCTACATATTGTATATGAATTGGACATCTTATGCAATCGTCGAGAGCTGGATTTGTACTACTATAACAACTGAGGTTAATTAATGTGTTCAAAAGAGCCACAGCAATGTCTGTTATTCAGACACTAGATTGAGAATAGATGTAATGGGATTCTCAGACTATTCTCTCTCTGATTAGACTAATTATATCTCACCTTTTATGCTTAGCATGTTTGACGTCTCTTTTTGACATCGGTCTCTTTTTGACATCGGTCTAGACCAGGCGTGGGCGAGGAGGGCCATATCTGTCTCTGGATTTCATGCCTAATTATTTAATTAGCCACATTTCTTGATAAATTCACAAATGACAGCTGGTGACCATCACTATGAAACATGTTATTATGGTCTAATTGATGGTCAGACCAGCTAATTAGTCTGTAATTGGTGCGAATGAAAACCTGCATAGACAACAGCCCTGCAGGAATAGAACTGCTCACCCCTGTTCTAGACGTTCCCCCATCAGCGACCCCCCACCCCATTTTCACATTTGTTGGAAATACAGTTGACAGATCTGCCTGATGGCGAAGTGGCAGAATATTTGGTTGCAGAACCGGTTGTGTGAGCCCTATGGGCTTATTCTGTCAAATACTGTCGAGAGAGATCGAGAGAGAGAGAGAGAGAGAGAGAGAGAGAGAGAGAGAGAGAGAGAGAGAGAGAGAGAGAGAGAGAGAGAGAGAGAGAGAGAGAGAGAGAGAGAGAGAGAGAGAGAGAGAGAGAGAGAGAGAGAGAGAGAGAGAGAGAGAGAGAGACAAGAGAAGAATGCCCCCTAGTGGAAGACTTCTTGGACACTACATAAACAAACAAAAAAGTCTAAGCAAGTATTTTATTCTTATATTTAGACTTAGTTATTTAAATGTGTTCTATTACTTTTTATTTAGTAAGACAAAATATTGGCAATGAGGTGAGACAGTTTCATTTCAAGATTCACCAATGGAATAAGCAAACTTAAAAAAAGCTAATATTTCTACTTAAGAGAAAAAAAAGATTTTTCCCTTAGTGCAACACCTTGGGTTACTCGTGCTCAGGTTGAAACACATTTACTGTCGGTTGAAATACCGCATCTGCACTTACATGACAGGCAGTTATCTGTCACTTACACCCAGAGTGACTTTTGTGTTTCTTACATACCATCCATTTTATATAGCTGAATGCATACTGAAGCAGTTTAAGTACCCAGTTCCCTACCCATTTTACTACACGGCTGCCCAAAATCCAGATCTCACACTGTGAGCACTTCCACCCAGACCCATGCTGGATATAGCCATGCAAAGTGGCCTGTCCAGCGTCTGAGCTGGCTGTGTGTAAACTGTGTGTGCAGGTGTGTGATGTGGTGAATGGAGGAGCATGTTGTGTGAGACACAGCTGTGGTCTTCAGCCAGGCTGCTGGATGTGTGTGGGAGTGACAGAAGTCATATCAAATATCCTACAGTGTGGGAGAGGAAACCACCTGCAAATACCTTTCAAATATCTTCTCATGGCCTTTAACAGACTGTATGTGTGTGTGTGTGCGTAAGTGTGTGTGTGAGAGAGAGAGTGTGTGTGTGTGTGTGTGTGTGTGTGAGCTCAAGAGTGTGTGTGTGTGTGTCTAAGTGTATGTGAGAGAGAGTTTACATGTGCGAGTGTGAGAGAGAGAGAGAGAGAGTGTGTGTGCGTGTGTGAGTTTGAGTGAGTGTGTCTGTGTGAGTGTGTCTGTGTGCGTGAGTCTGTGTGAGTGTGTGAGAGCGAGATACTGGAAAAAAAAAAAAAAAAAAAAAAAAAGAAATCCATAAAGAGAATCTAGCTCCCAAGGGTACACACTGAACTGAGAGATAAAACAGCTCTGTTAACCTGCACTAAGAGGCAGTCCCACATGAGCCTGGAGAAGAGGGGGGGGGGAGGGGGGGGGGGGGGGTGTACGGAAAGAATTCTCTGATCGCCCGATCCCCTGTCTCACACACAAACAAACATCCAGCAGTCCTCAGCACTACACTACAGAGCAGGCAGATGATGTTTTCCCACAGGCCCCTGCTGTTTTCCCACAATCCTCAGTTGTTCCTCGCAGGCCCTGCTCTCCCCACCTGGCACGGAGGCCCTGGGAGCACAGGGTCCTGACGGATCGGGAATCCAGAGGTGGGAATTCCACAACGCCTCCGCATCGCATCATCCCTGTTTGTTCAGTTGGACCAATGGCCTCTTCCTCTTCCTCTTCCTCCTCCTCCCACGGCCATTCACTTTTCTCTCAATTATGCTGGCAGAGAAGAACTTTGCCATTCACGCTCAATCTGGCCCCGACAGACAGACCCAAATTAAACTGTCACTCTCAACCCAAACCAAATACAGACATTTGCGTACTTCTGTATCTCAGATGTAGTGCTTTACATAATCCTCAGATCACACCCTGATACCTCCCCCTGACCAATGGGATGACCAGGCCAGGGCTGGGGAGGGCTGCAGGCCTTCAGTGCTGACCCAGATGGGTTTGTGTGCCCTGCTGGGAGCCGTGTACGTGTCCGCAAGCTGTGCCTCTCTTCACGGGTGTCTCCCGCACATGCCCGGTAACAGCGCTATCAACACAAACCCAACAAGACCTGCAATCCTATTCTCTCTACACAAACGCTCTTACATTATCCTGACAGATTCTCCCCTGAGTTGTCTATAGTATACACAGAGCGGGGATCAAGTCTCAGGACACTACCTCCAAAAACGGATTTGTTTTTGCACTTTTTATCCAAGAATATTTTACAAATAATTTAAGTTAAAAAGTGCGTAGGTATTTATAATGTCAGAGCATTAGCAGTAGCAACATTAATGGGTCTAATGCCATATTCATTCAATAAATACTGTAGATGCTTTTAGTTGATGATAGCCAAAATGTTTGCATATTGAGCTTTAGGAAAACATTTGTTAATATTTGAATGGAATAAAGGTTGTGACATCGAATAGAAAAAGGTCTCATGGTAGAAGGACCTTCCCATTTCATACAAGCTTTTTTCGTGAAATTGTAAAATTTCCGTTTGTAACTGTTCTTAATAGCGTATTCTTTAATAAGCAGTGTAATTGCAGTATCCTAGAAAAAGAATTAAACCAACCAGGACACGGTAGCGTCCTCAGACCCCGAAAATACTTTTATCCTTTAATATTCTTCATACCACCCTCAGCACTTTTTATGCTCACTAGTCTCACAGGAGCATTTTAATGCTCATATATATCAGTTAAATGTTCTCTCTCTTCTGCCAGAGCATTCTACAGGACACACTGTGAATTATCTTCTATTCCACACATTCCCCCTCATCTGAGATGAGATTTTAAAGGTGTTCATGATAGTATATTCTCTCTCACACAGGCTTTCTGAAGTACACATATAGCATATTTATCACCCCAAATGCTGTTAAACCAGTAAAATATAGGCACTCTGATTCAATGTAAAAACCTGCTGAATCGATTAGAAGGTTATTGTTTGTATTGCAACAATACAACACTTAATTTAGCCAAAGTCTAAAAAAAAAAAAAAAAAAAACTATTACAAGCTACAAAAGTAGCTTCATGTCAGACATAAAAATTGATTGTTAAAATAGATATTTTATAAACAATATGGTTTGTTTTGGATGGGGGTGGGGGTGAGGTTCTGTGTCAGTCCCTGCCGTGTAACTTGCGGGACTTTGTCACCATCTAGAGGAATCTGTAGCTACTGGCTCAGAGCAGGCTGTTCCCCAGCTGTCACACAGTGCGCCAGAGCCAGGATATATAACAGCCTTTTCTCTGCCTTTTATTAAAGATCTCCAGCATACGCACAACCAGTTTAGTAAGGTGCTGGGCTGAAAAGCGCATAAATGAAAATGAAAAGCCAGCGCGCTTACAATTGCGATACAGCATTAACTGAAAGATAATATTCCGGGTAAGTAATGTGCACAGTACCAGATAAGGCTCCAGTCCCAAACTGCCACCACCTCTTCTGAGGTGGGTACATGTTTACACTGGACAGCCCTGCCCTGGACAGCCCTGCCACACAGATAGGCACTGGCACAGGGGATCTGACAAATGTGTTCACGCAGCCCGGCCCATAGACCCACAACAGTAAAGGCACTAACCTATCTAAGCCGATTAAGGGCATTTTGGAAAATGGGAAGAAAATGTGGAAAACTGTGAAAAAAAAGGTGGCCAAATGGGTCAGGGTTGCTGTGTGACAAAAAGTATTGACAAAAATAAAAAGACAAGAGGCACTGACTCCTGGGGAAACACACAGGATGAAAGACAAAGTTCACCAAGAGAGGGCGCCAGAGAAACACAACACAGAACCATGAATATATCTGTATGGTCACCAACAGCCTGAAGCAGTTGTCGAGGACCCGGCCCTAGGCCCTCCTGATGAGAGATTGACAGAAGATGGGTTAGGCAGGAATGCATTGTTAACCCCTCGCACACGCCAATGGGGTAGGAGTAAAAGCTCCCGTAAGAGGAGAAGTATATGGTACAAGATAAATGTACAACCGTATATGGATACTGAGGAGTCTGAAGTCAGAGGACTTAGATTCAGGGTTTTAGAGAGCAAGGCTAAAGGCCTGACTGAGGCCATGCGTAGAATGTGTTCTAGCATGACCATGGAAGATGCTGAACACGCAGAACGGAAAATTGGAGACCCAGGGAGTTTTGCATTCAAGGAGACGATAGATGTGATAACATACTTGGTTGACACGTGTGGGCTGGCTCCTAAAGGGGAGGAGCACGAGGCCTGGTTAAAAAAACAGGATGAGAAAGACAATGAAGATAATTGGGAAATCAAAGAGCAGGAGGAGATTGAAAAATGTAAAAGAAATAAGGAAAATGGCAAGGACGTCAATACCGAAAGAAAATTAAGAGGCTTCAAGGGCCTTCCTGAGGATAACACAAATAATTTATCGAATAGATTTAAAGGACTGACTATAGAGGAGTTAAATGATGAATTACACTCAGCTATTAGCTGGATGTCCTTTGTAGATCCCTTAAGGCGCCACAAAAAGGGGCACCTGAAGAGGGTGTTGAGATGGTGGCAGGCTTTAACGTCTGGCTTGCATGAGATCAAAGTTTGGAGGAAGTCAAGGAGAGATTATGAAACTGAAACACCAGTGATGAATAGGTTCATTAAAAATTACATAAGGGCTAGTGTTTTTCCACTCGTATATTAAGATGGTGGAAATTCCCAAACCAGAGGGGCCCATGAAATAAAATATTGGGGACATTTCTTTTGAGGTATGAGAAAATGACAATTGGAAAAACAGAAATAATTAATATGATCATTAAAAAACAGGTTATATAAGAGATAAATGTCTTCCCGCTTGACATATTGGGGACATTTCTTATCAAAAAAGGTGCACTTTTGTATGCAAAAAAGATATATAAGGAATAAGCTTTTAGAATAAGCTTTTAGACCTGCGCTTATTTGGCCCAGATCTGTGACCCCAACAGAGCTGATGAAAAGCGGATGGCGTGCCAAACGCAATCCTTTCCCATGGCCTTGAGCTCTTCTGTCACTGGGAACCGGACATATAACACCACGGATTTAACTGTCTACAGTGCTACAGAGAAACTGATAACATCACTGTCCTGTAAGATGGTGGTCTACTACAGCCTAGTCAGCCGAGATATTCACTGCTAGGCAACCTGCCACTCTTATCCTGGTCAACAACATGGTACTGTCACAGATGGCCGGTGAGGTTCAAATACAGTCTCAGCAACCAAATTCCCTGCCTTGTAGTCCATTCTAATGTATGACTTGGGGATGCAACCCTAGAGTGATTATAAAGGGAATTAATACTGTCAGCTTAATCATGGCACAATTATACATTTATACTGCACACCTTTCTGCGACTGGGTTGTGTTCAAATTTGGATGAACTTACAATGTTTTATGTGCTTGGATATGCTGTACAGGGTGCAGTTTGTCAAAGATACATGAGGTATTGGGTCAGAATAAATGTATAAACCTTAGAAGCTGTAGTAATAATAGTTTGCTTGTCCCATCCGGATATTTGCCCTTATTTGTCCTTCATACTAAAACGAGGAAGGTCCCAATCCAGTCAGCCAAATTAATTCAGTCAAAAGATTGTTACTAAATTCTGACCCTCCAAAATATGATTGTACGTGCAGACTAAAGAATGGTGGGTTTCATTTAATTAATTAATTAATTCATTCATTATCCTAACCCACTTATCCTGAACAGGGTCGCAGGGGGGGCTGGAGCCTATCCCAGCATGCATTGGGCGAAAGGCAGGAATACACCCTGGACAGGTTGCCACGCAGACACGGGGAGAACATGCAAACTCCGCACAGAGAGGCCACGGCCGACGGTAATTCGAACCCAGGACCTCCTTGCTGTGAGGTGGCAGTGCTACCCACTGCACCATCCGTGCCGCTGGTTTCATTTAATTGAGAAACATAATTATTTTGGCGATTGCCTCAGTGACATAAACATAATGATTTACAGCGAGCAGTGATAGGGTTATTGTTGGTTAGAGGCCAGTGGCTTTGTTCCGCAGTAATTCGGTTTATGGGAAGTGCTAGCGATGGGTGCTGACGAAGGTCCTGGACAAAAAGAACAGCACTAGCACTTTCAAAAAATGTCATACATGAAATTTGCAATGGAAATTTTCGAAAAGTTCAATGAAAACTCAAATGACCTGTCGCTGAAATAGTTTTGGTATGGCTGTGTCAAAAATATTTTGGGCAGAAATGGCTCAGGCAGTCAGAGCAGTCGTCTGGCAGTCTGAGGGTTGCCGGTTGCCGGCTCGATCCCCCGCCCGGGCTGTGTCGAAGTGTCCCTGAGCAAGACACCTAACCCCCAAATGCTCCTGACGAGCTGGTCGGTGTCTTGCATGGCAGCCAATCGCCGTCGGTGTGTGAGTGTGTGTATGAATGGGTGAATGAGAAGCATCAATTGTACAGCGCTTTGGATAAAGGAGCTATATAAATGCCAACCATTTTTTTACCATCAAATTAGCCATAACCAGAAGGTGACTCAAATGGTAAAATTGGAATTGGTCATATTAATTACACATTACATGTGAAATATGAAATCATTGCCTGTTTGTGCATCCTGGTTCATAACTCAGGGTAGAAAGCCCACCTCCTTCTGCAGAAAGTGACAAAGGCTGCTACTTCTGTCTGCATTACAGACGTGACTAGAATGTTGAATAATTATTTATGCCCTATTCATTGTACTCCAGGCTGTTTTTGCTAGCCATTAAACCACCCTTCTTGGTTCTTGGTTTCATTTCTTCTGTAATCTATTTTGTTTGCACCATCCATGACATCAAATTGCCTTCTCCATTATGTTTTGAACTGCTGAACAAATTATTTCAGTTCTTTCTTTAATGAACCTAGTCTATCAGAAAAATATTTATTTAGATTTTAATAATGTGGATGCTACTTTAGCATTTTCTACTCTTTTTTAACACACACACACACACACACACACACACACACACACTTTCTCTGGTCCAATATTGCTGTGTCAGACTCAGTTTCTCCTCCTGAATTCTCAGAAGATTCTTCACTTAAGAGTGCCCTCTGGTGGTGAAGACAAAGCATGGACACAAAGCCTACTGTAACAGCACCTCAGAACAGTATACTTTACCTCTGAGAGACCTCTTAATATTTTCCATTTAAGCTCTAGTCTTTTGTCTTCGAATGACTCAGCGAATGGGTTTGAGAAATGTGTTCCACACGGGTTAAAAATGATCTGTGTACTATTTTCAGCGTTAGTAGTACGGATCCATACACTGATCTATTTTCTTCCTGCCTCCTTACATTAAGCAGTCCTCTCCATTATGCCTGGACCTGCTGTTTGTAAATATAGCCTACTGTCTTGCAGATTAAATATGCACTGTTCACTGCTTTTGTGCTCGGAAGTGCAACGCAATTGACTGACGTTGTGTTTTGTCGGCAATAAATAGCATAGTCGCATGGTTACTGACGGTAAATGGGAGAGGAATGACATTAAAGTTTAAAACAATTGTGGTGATGACCACTGCTGAAGAAGTCTATTATCAAAAAATATTAACATTGACTGAGGTTGACTGTGGATATGAGTACCGGATCCTAGAGACAGCAGTGAGGTCCTCACGGTTCTGTTCACACACCCAAGATCATCCCTGTCTGCCACTCTAACTCTCTCTGCTTCAAACACTGACCTCTGACTGTCACTCCCCACTGGCAGGTCAACATGGAAAGAGTGGGAAAAGGCAAGTTAAACTAGCCTTCCTCAGCAAGCCTTTAGACCAGCATAACAAGGGCCACTTTCAAATATTTCTAAACATGCCTCCATTCGTGATTTTAACAACGCAAAAATCTTTCTGCAAGAATGCACAGATAAAATACGTGTTCAGCATGAAATATTACACGCGGCAGTTTGTCTGAAAGGTATGTTCTTTTAATATATTTAATATCATACCATTAAAAAGAGAAATACATTTTGGAAAAGCACAGAACACACAATAAGATGGCTTGTCTCCGTGATAAAAATCAGACTCGTTTCATACAGATATGGAACAGGGAGACCGCATTCATTCACCGAGGGTGCGTCATTTCGATCATCACTTACAGAACGGCTATTTTATAATTCTCCAGAGCACACCTCTGAGGCAGCCAGGTAGGTCACATAGCAGACTTTAGATGAGCAACTAAAAGCACAATTATTCAAGGAACATTAATTTTAATAGCTGAAACTACAAAAAAACACACAACTAAAAAATTCAGTATTGTAGCAGCCATTAATGAGAGAAGCTTTTCAGTTAGCCTATTTATAATGAACTCAAGGGGTTAAAAATATGCAATCAGCACTGAAGAAAATGAAAGAAATGACTAACTGCCCGTACGAAATCAATCAACAGCCACAAATTGAAAGAGAACGGACTGCACAGTTTGGGGGTAGTTTCTGACAAATTTCAATATTCAACTTCAGTTTAGCCAAGGTTGGGCAATTCCAGTCCTGGGTGTATGCAGGTTCTAGTTTCCACCAGTTAAATGAAATAACTGGCTACAGACACGGGGTCACTCTTATATTAGAGCACGGTAAAGGGACGAAAGAACAGTATATGGCCGTCATTCAAGTGCTTATCAAAACGTAGCGAAAATGTATAGAATAAATGTTAGCGCTAGTTAAGTAATTAAACCAGAACTTGACATGAAAACCAGAAACAGACATAGCCTCATTGGCCCACCTTTGAGTTAAACTGAGACAAAGGCAAAATTCACTGGCTGGCTGATGCTGATAGGTGAACTTTGGGCTAGCCGACTACAAGTGTAACAGGGAGAGGGAAGACATTCATTACAAACTACTGGTCAAATTTCAATCAAATTGCTATTCCTTCTTGATGCGGTAACCGGAGCCCTGAACTGCACCCAGTGTTATGCTTCAACCTGCACACCAGGGAGAACGGGCCTGGCTTTGTCCTCTGATGTACTTCAGCATGTTGATAGCAAGTTAAGGTTAGCTCGTGCACATCTAAGCGCCTATAAAATCAAACAATTTCAATGAGTAAACTCTGAATGATAATGCCAACAGGCTAAATAGCACCCAGTGTTAAAAGACTGATACTGTGGCATGGCAAAATGGAAAATTACTATCTCCAAAATATTTAATTGTATTTAGTCATCGCAAAAAAAGGTGCAAAACCTATGGACAGATAATAGCTTAACATTGAAGGTAGGCCTACACCTTTAAAAAAAAAAAAAAAAAAAATCAACAGAATATACCAGGCTACAGCAACACATAACACTGGCCGTCTCCATAATGGAGCCATCAATACTATACAACACCATTTACTTTCATCGGCTATGCTAAGGAGACAGGTGGCGCCACTAAACGGTACTTCTGTTGTTACACATCGGCTAATTCGGGTTTATTTTATGCCCCTGTACAGGTGTAACACTGGAGCACAGCAACAGCAGTTATACACACAGGAACAAGGTAAATTACTGCACTAGAGTCCCCTAAAACCACATGGCAGACAGAGACCATGAAAGCATAACAGTAATGTAAGACAGGGGACAATGATGACAGTAGAGGCTGATGACTATAAAGGGAAGAGGCAGGGCTGACATGCAAGTACATTTTTACATTGGCGAATCCATCCATTCATCCATTATCTAACCTGCTTATTCCTGTTCAGGGTAGCCTATCCCAGCATGCATTGGGAGAGATACATTGGGGAATCTTTTTCTTTTTTTTTTCTGGTAGGGCACAGGTTAAGTAAACCCCTCATGCTTTTGCTAGTTCACGCAAATTGTCATCAGTCAGGCTTATATTTAGGGAGCATCAGTGCCGGTAGGTTCTGCTGTTCTACATGATCTAAAGTGGGAAGGTGTTGTATGACCTTTTACAAAAACTTGTTCACATGCTTAACTCCAGAAAGCTGATGCAGATCCTGAGCCACAGATAGAGGAACCTAGCACACAGAGATAGATTCCACCATTACAGTGTGACCAGGGGGTTCAGGAAAAACTGTGATGCATCACAATTCTACGTACATTAAGTAGAGGATTGTTATGAGTTCTTGACTTTTCCTGAAATTGGGAAGCTAACACTATTTGCTCATCTTTTTATATGTTTGTAACGAGTTTGCAGTGACCACAACTTGCTACTGAATGTCTTCTGTGCAGCCCCAACCACCAGACATTGACAGCGCATGTAGTGAGAATTGCATTTTCACATGCTAAGCTGGCTTTTGCACACAACTTTTAAACCAAAGCTGGTCATGGGAGATGACCACTGTCATAGTCTACTGCAAACAGTGGCAAACATTTTAGCAAAGAAGCAAGTAAAGAAGATTCTAGCAAGCTATAAACACATATTTGAGCAGGCTAATCGGATGAGCTGATTGGCTGAGCCTGGTGGCAGACACGATGGCTGCATGATATATTGTATACTTCCCGTCATTGAGATATGAACATGCGTGATAAACACAGCACAAAAGATTGCTTGAACTGTGATGAATAGTATTTATTTAAATTGATGTTCTGTTAAGTTGATTGGCTGTCCATGTGCAATTTGTTCAATAAATGCATTTTGGAAATAATGTATTTAGCCTAATTTTTATTTATTGAGTGTGCATAGGCTATTCATTTTTGGGGGTCGATGCGTACCTAAAGCAGAAAGCTAAAGTGATTTAAAACACTTCAATATTAAGTCATATCGCCATCGCAATATTCAATAACGTTATCGCACATCTTACTGATATCGTGCAGCCCTAATGACCGGGCCCACGGTACTGTGAGCTAGCCTGGGTTTCGCTCATGGGCGAGCCAGAGAGGAACCCGTCCCTACTGAGGGTACACAAGGACTCATGCAGCCCCAAACGAGGCCAATGGAGCACAGACGTGGCCACGAAATACAAAATGGCTGCCGATCCACCCTCCATCACTCCGTAGCAAAATTAATGAGTGGGGTTGAACGGAGAGGTAGGTCTGTTGCATAGACAGCGATGACAGCAGAGAAACAGAACAAAATCTTGATTCTGAACCCACAAAACCATCCATCACAAATGATCATGCTCTCTATATTCAGACAGACAGACAGACAGACAGGAAACTGGCCCACTATCCGCACCCACCAATAAAATCAACTAAACCACTTCCTGAAAGCCCAATCAAAAGAAATAGCCCATTCCCTGTCAAAATGGGACAGACTAAAACGAAAACATACGCGAACGGCATTTACAGATACACAGTAGGTTAATGTCCCTCTAATTCACTGTCATCCTGGTCAGAGTTCTCAGGCAGAATGAAGCGGACAGTTTATAAACTGTTTCAGCTACTGCTAACAGCTGTCCTTTGCCCTGCTCTGCTGGCAAGCCAAGCAAGGCTTGTAGAGGGTCTCCCTTTCCAAGCTCGGCTCTGATGCAAGTGCTCCCCCTAGTGACGGGGAGGTGGTAATGCTCTTTTATGTATTTTTTGCAGACAGCGTCTTGGCGGGCCGCTCAGTTCAGGACGGCGGGGGTGTAGTCTGGGCGACGGGTCTGGATGATTTTGGGGCGTGGGGCCCTCCCCTCGTCATCCTCGCTGTTGGAGCTCTCCAGCTCATTGTCGCACACGTGCACCACCACACTGGGGGTGGTGGGGGTCCCAGTGTGGAGCTCGTACTTCTCACCTGGGAAAGGCCAAAAGGGAGGGAGGGTGAAACACACGGCACTTCGCGCTGACCTGCTCTCTCAGGCTAAAGAGCGCACTGGAGCCCGCTAACAGGAAACTTGTGTTGGATGAACAAGTTATGACTCCTGTGTGTGTGTGTGTGTGTGTGTGTGTGTGTGTGTGTGTGTGTATGTGTGTGTGTGTGTGTGTGTGTGTGTGTGTGTGTGTGTGTGTGTGTGTGTGTGTGTGCATGTGTGCGAGTATGTATGCGTATGCGTGTGTGTGTGTGGGTGTGTGTGTGTGTGCGTGTATGTGTATGTACACAGTGTGTGTACAGTACGTGTATATAGTGTGTGTGTACAGTGTGTGTGTGCATAGTGTGCATAGCGTGTATAGTGTGTATTGCCTGGCCCCAGTTTGGAGATGGCACACAGCATGTCATAGTTGATGATGGGCATGTGTGTGTATATAGTGGGTGTGTGTATATATAGTGTGTATAGTGTGTGTGCGAGTGTGTGTGTATATAGTGGGTGTGTGTATATATAGTGTGTATAGTGTGTGTGCGAGTGTGTGTGTATATAGTGGGTGTGTGTGCGAGTGTGTTACCTGGCCCCAGTTTGGAGATGGCACACAGCAGGTCGTAGTTGATGACGGGCGTAGCGTCCAGGGCCTGCTCCCAGCCCACGGGGGGCGAGGCAGGGGGGGAGATAAGGAACTGCTTGTCTGGCTTCGGAGGCTCCAGGCGGGCACTCCCGATGTGCACGGACTGGAGGGAGGAGAGAGGAAGAGGAGGAATACCAATGAACAAAAACAAAATACACACTCGCTCGATACACCAAAAAGCAAAGAAATTCTACTTACTGTACGATGTTTCGACTTAAAATCCCACATTTCTTCTCTCAAGCAGAAAATACTAGCTTATTGACTTTTTGTAAGTGATATTGTAATGCCTCATTGGCAAATTTTGAAATGAGACAAAGTGCCTTCTGCAAAAACAATAAATAAGATTTTGTCTAAACGCAGATCTAAAACGCTAGTTAAGACGGTCTTATTCTGTGGTTTTGGCAGTGCGCGAGAGGGCTGGCCGTGTCGTACCTGGGCGAAGTGCAGCCGCATCTCCCTCCCTCTGAACTCGCTCCGGTTCAGCCTCGCCCGGGCCTCGGCTGCGGCCAGCGTCGTGGCGAAGGTGACGCGCACGCGGCGGAAGCTCTTGAAGTACTGGAAGGAGACCTCGTCGTCGAAGGAGCGAAACAGGGCCTCGAAGCTGGCCTGGGAACACATAGGCACGCAAGGTCAACAGGCCGCTCGGGTGTGTTGTGGGGTTCTACCGGAACACACAGTACCTGTTCTCTGCACATTGGTTTTAGTCGCCGATCTAAACGATGGTTACACTGCCATTTGTTCAACCAATTACAAAGGGTATCAATGAAATCAACATTAAATGTTGCATTTCCCAGTATGACCAGTAAGTTCAGGTAAAACAGAATTTACATACATTTGTCTGAAAATACGGATAGTTTGCAACAGCAATTATATTAAATATCTTCTCTCAGCAGGCTCACAAGTAGAATAATCTGGAACATTCAACTTTATCTCAGAGAAGCATTTCCGTTTTGGCCGTATTTCAATTTTCCATTATACCTGAACTTCACTCAGATTCTCTTTGGGCGTCACAGGTATGTCACTGTCAGGAACAGTGCACAGTCATGGTGTAAGGGTCAGAGTTCACTTGTAAAGCTGACTAATGAAAGAAGTTGGCACAGATCTGTGAAAAAAAAAAAAAAAAAAAAAGCCACATGGCCAGTCTCAGCATGGACTTCTACCGTCTCAAGCCCTTTGCACTTTGTTCTGAAAGTCATCGGAAAAAACTCACAGCTGGCAGTGCCATGCTGCTGACACTGATCTTCCCTGGACTGAATACACAATCTTCACGTCAGAACACACCTTCTCCCATATCCAATGTCTCAGTATGACTGGAGGTGAAGAATTCTTCTACAAGACTCAATTACTCTAGCAAAGCAGGAAATGTGTTCATTTTCACTCTGACATGAATACGTACTGTATGTATTTGCACAGAGTTTGTTACGTGAGGAAATCATGTGCACCAGCGGCAAGGAAACTACACACTGTCCCTGTAAAGTCTGCCCTGCGATTTCTCTTCTCACACTGGTGTCAGGGTGAGACCAGGCTGCAGTGTAGGCGAGTCTTACCTGCGATTCTGGATTGCTGAACACTTCCAGGTCTGCCAATGTGACAATCACACAGTTTTGGTTACACTTGACGGTCTTCAGGTGCATGATGGGAGCTGTGATGTAGGCTATCCACTCGAGCGTGTGCTTTCTCTCCACGTTTTGCCTCCTAGCTCTCTCTCTCTGTCTATCTTTCTCACTCACAAGTAAGTCTGAAGACCAACAGAATGCAGGAAACGGGTCTCAGACAATGAGCAGAAACCAACCGATCAAAAAGCAAGTGTCAGAGTTAGTACGGCACTTTGACACCCCCCGTCCAGTCAATCAAGGATCAAGTCAAACTCCCAGAGGAGAGACAGGAAACGAAGCAAAAACAAAATGGGCGCTGTGTACGCCGTCTTTGGGACACGAGGTCTTTGTTCCTGTTGCATCCAGGTATCTGCGCTCGGGCGTGTATGCGTTCCTGACGTTTTTAACCAGACAAAGACAGCAGAAACACAACTGCCCCCAGTCAGGTCAGCCTCCAGCAGGTCTGGGACACTCTCTATGTGCGGAACCTTCCAGAAAGTATTATCTTCCAGCCGTGCTGCTCGCTGAGGTGCTCAGTTTCACACAAACCCGGCTCTCTGTTTGTTATATAAGCAGCCAAAGCACAGGCCCTCCCATCTTACTCTACAGCTCCACCCAGTTAGACATGCGGTAAAAAAACAACAGAGCAGACCCAGGCACATTACCCAAGAGGGAGGGAGGGAGGGAGGGAATGGAAAACGGTGCCATCACCCTCTCCATAGCCCTGCTCTCTCTGACAGTTAATCTCCTCCTCTCCTGCATACCCTCCTCTCTCTCTCTCTCTCTCTCTCTCTCCCGGTGTAAATGTGCGAGTGGAGATGGAAAATCGTAATCAGCTGAGCTGTGCAGACAGCTGTGTTATCAGGCAGCCGGGCAGCATACTTTCCGTGCGTGCTAATTCCATTCATCTCCTGTTTCCCTGTGCACCCTGTGCACCCCCCATCTCTCTCTCCCTCTCTCTCCCTCCCCCTCCCTCTCACTCACTCCATCTCTCACTCACTCACTCCATCCATCCATCTCTCCCTCAATCTCTCACCCCACCTCTCACTCTCACTCAATCTCTCCCCCTCTCTCTCTCCATGAGAGTCAGAGAGAACTATGCTCCCCATTCTCTATGACAGTCAGAGAAAGCTATGCCACCCACATTGTAGTGCGGCTATTTTAGGGTGATCTTGACTTCTGTAAATATGTCACTGTCGGTTATTTTGTTTCTCCTTCACCAGGCACTTTTAGGATCATGGGTGTAATTACACAGTAAAATGAAATGCTGTAGAGCAGCAAGACGCAGTGTGGGTTTCCACAGGGCGAAGCAGTAATTAGCCTGAGATAATGTAGCGTCAGGTTAGCCAAACGCTATGACGAGGTTATTTTTCACTGGGGCTGATGTCATTTTTCCATGTCCCGTTTGTGGTTACATTGTAGGGCTGATAAAGGCGTTGTTACCACCAGACACAGTCAGAGACAGTGAAGCAGGGTCACAGCAATAAGCTGCTTCACTTCTGTCTGTCTGCCTGCCTTCTGCCCTGCAATTGTTTTATACCTGCCAGGAGTAGTCCATTTTCCTTTTAAGAGTAGTTTTTTCGAGGACCCCACTCCTTTAAGGCCAGTTTATAGTTCGGTGATGTATGGTCGCTGCCACCAGTGACTGTCACATTTAATGGCATTCATTTATACTAGAACGATAGACGAGTTGATGTCGTCAACATCATTGTTGTGCCCATAACTGAGACTAATCTATATTAAACTTTGACCCCATCACTGGCTCAGTTGTCATGACAACAGAACGTTCTCATCTGTAATTATCTTGAGCGAAGTGTCATCAACTAGCTTCTATGTCGTGATATCCATCCCCCGTTCATACATCGCCTAACTATAAACTGGCCTTTACCATTACCAGTAGTGATTGTTCCATCCGCATCAGAATGTTCAGAGCACACTAGTCACATTTCTCTGATCTTACACTGTAAATGGTTAATTATTCATTGACTACAATGACCATTACACTACATAAGAGAGAATGAAGGGAGATGAGGTGCAGCGTTGGATATGAGCGACTTCTCCGGTAAACAGCGGAAAAATGTATTCTTGAGTGAGGCCTAGCTGAGCACACAATTCCAGGTTTTAAAGCTCACGTGTTCTCAATCCTTCTGTGCCTACACGCAGGCTGACGAGCTAGCGCGACACCTGCCAACATGTTTACTAGATCCTTCCGTTCCAGGAAATGAACACGGGACGAGTATGCTTTCGTCCGAGAGCACAAAGGTCAAAAAGACCCATTTGGCCCTGTCTGTTTCAGCCAAACGTTAACAGGGGCAAGGCTTTTTATGTCGGAAAACGTGTCTTCACTCCACCAGCTGAGTCTGATCGTGATTTTCCTCAAGCAGAAAGACTCAAGCGGAATGGCGTTTTACGTTATAAAAAAAAACACTGCGGAAAACGTGCAATATTCCATCTATCGCAGACGGAACGTGCCCGCACCAGTTGAGACGTGCATAAAGTACTTTCCATACGTCTGGGAGCAGACATCCTCTTTCAGAAACACTGATAAACGTGTCTGCGTTTTCCACATTTTCTCATGAATCCGCTGACCTGGTACAATAGGCCCGAGCCTCTCAGGACAAGCCTGTTTGTGTAAGTGCCTTCAGAGGAATATCCAAACATCTGGTTTCCGAGGCAGGCAAAAAGATATCTATGACTATGAGTGACCTTTTACGTGATGCCAGAACTCTGGGTAAGACCTACGGGGGGGTCATCAAATCTGATGACCACCACCTAAACAACCATGAAGAGAGTCCTGTTATTGCGCATTGGTACCTTAGATAGATAGATAGATAGATAGGTTACTGCATTTATATAGCGCTTTTCTAGACACCCAAAGCACTTTACTAGACACCCAAAGCGCTTTACAGTGATGAGGGGGAAACTCGCCTCAACTACCACCAATGTGTAGCACCCACCTGGGTGCTCCACGGCTGCCATTTTGCGCCAGAACGCTCACCACACACCAGCTGAGGTGGAGAGGGAGAGAACAATGTTTTTGCCAATTGAATCAGGGGATGATAAGGTAGCAGGTTGAAAGAGCCAAGGTTGGGAATTTAGCCAGGACACTGGGGAACCCCCTACTCTTTGCGAAGAGTGTTGTGGGATCTTTAATGACCACAGTGATTCAGGACCTAGGTTTAACGTCTCATTCGAAAGACGGCGGCTCCTACAGCAAAGTGTCCCCATCACTGCACTGGGGCATTTGGGATAATCTGACCAGAGGGAAGATCGCCCCCTAGTGGCCCACCAACACCACTTCCAGCAGCAACTGGTAGTTTTCCCAGGAGGTCTCCCATCCAAGTACTAACCAAGCCCACTCCTGCTTAGCTTCAGCCATTTGGCAGGAGCAGGGTGCATGATGGTATGGCTGCTGGCCCTGGATTCTACCTCAGAGTAGCCTGTAGCCTAGTGGGACCAGGAAAGGCTGGTGGTTCAAGCGCTGGTGTAGCCACGATAAGATCAGTGCAGCTGTTGGACCCTCAAACAAGGCCATGTGCCCCACATTGCTCCCTGGGCACTGCACTGTGGCTGCCCACTGCTAGTAACTAGGATAGGTCAAATGTGACAAACCCAGAACAGTGTGGGTTACTGCGGTTACGCTCGCAACCGCTTTGGAAGGGCAAGTGCGAGGGGACAAAGGGTCTTCCTCCCGGCAAATTCCCTCATCTGGACTATGGCAGAACAGTTGGACAGTTGGTTTAAAAACCTGGTTCAAAAGGTTGTGCTTATGTAATGGGGGGAGGTTTGCAGAGAGCTTCAGAACCCACCGCACTCTACATTCTCCACACTAAAAAAGACAGAAATAGACAGCTAAGCTAAAGACCAAGGTCCCTGGACAAGAGAACCTACGACAGGTTTACTGAAACACCAGGAAGTGGTATCACCTTCTGAGGTGGACCGTCTAATGACATGTCCGAACTCTGACTTGCATCCGTTTAGCAGAAATTGGGGCAAGTCCTTGGTCGTACATGCTAGCAGTTCAACCACACGCATCGAACACATTCAAACATATGACAGGTGTGACTTTGAAACAGCTGAACAGCAGGCGTTGAGGCAATCGGCACATTGCTCCAGGGAGCGGGAATAACTGGACATGTGGAATTGAAGAGAGACGGAAAACATTCCAGACGGAAAACAAAAGTAGTGTAAAGAATAGCGGTGGCATGATGCAAGTTTCCAGAATGGCCGGGGGGGGGAACTGAAGTCATTTCACAGCAACAAACACAAGCACTCAGACGTTAAACCAGCGCAGCACACCACAGCGCCTGTGGGATCGTACAGGCGAGTGGCTGCTGAACACTGCTGAAAACGTCTGTGCCGAGTTGTGTGAACAAAGGCTTGGACCAAGATCACTTCCATTCCAAAATACAATGTGTGGGGGTGTGTTGTGCACATGCATCAAACTGTCACGTGTTCTTGGTTGAAAAAACAGGCTGCGTACTATGCTTTGAGCATTGAGGGGAATCAAACCACATGTAAAGTACAAGGATCTTGGTCTAATCAGACTAGATCACTTCAGTGACCTTCACAAAAATTATTTGGAGGGCTTTCAGATGGTGTAATATGGGTCAGGGCTTTAATGATGCATTTCTCTCTCTCTGTCTCTGTCTCTCTCTCTGTCTGTCTGTCTCTCTGTCTCTGTGTGTGTGGCCCTTGGGGACGTCATGGGGCCAAATCCCTTCCCTGAGTCAGCAGGAACGGCTGTACACTGATAATATTTTCCACAAGGTAATGAAATTATGTTAATGCGAAAAGCATTCTGGTTACACAATGTGAAGCCGACTGCCCCGGTAGAAGGGTTCCTCTCTGAGTCAGCTGCTCCAGAGCGGATCTGTGTGGAAGAGCAGACACCTGTCTTCCACAGGCATGAAGCACAAAGAAATGTGCGGAACCCTGGGTCTATTTGCACACGCCAATAGAGTTCTGTCACACATAAAAGGAAGTGAGAGATGGCAATTTAAAAATAGAAAAATGTTCCCTATTAAAATTGAGATGGAGACCAGCACCGGCTTGCACATTAAGTAATAAAAATCAAGCATGGACACACCTAGCACAAACATGTCGATTATATTGAATATTGTATATTGCATGTAATCAGCACTGTTCCAAAAAAAGCCTTTGTTATGGACCGATATTGCCTGAAGGATTTGTTGAAATGGCAGTCCTGTAATTTCAGCACTTTGAGTCTGTTAGAATGACTAATTTCTATGAATGCATTTTTAACAAGCAATATAAGTTCTGTATTAACCAGAGATTTCTAAATGTAGACATTATTTACGAGAGAGCGATGCATTTCATTTGTACTCATTTGCTCAAAACGTTTTGATCAAAAAAAAAATTTGGGCCGAAAATCAGTCATAGACACTCTAAAGAGAAATATCCTATGCCTTAAATGCGAGTTAGGCTAATCTTAAAACCAGGGGTTTAAAAGCAGGACTATTTTTCCCCCAATAGACGTCAGTGAATGGAGCTCTGACACTATGCAACACCTTCTCAGGGGAGGACACAAACAGGTGAGTCAGCATTTGGCACTCTTTTTCCATGGAAACAAACAAACGGGCACATTTGGATAAATGAGGAGTCTACTTCCTCACAGTGTTCACACACAAAAAAGTGTGTGGTTTCGGTGAAGTTTCTGAATCAGCATAGCGTCAGAAACACACCAGTCATTAGAGAACTCCGGCCTTTGAACCACTTACAGTAACCTGGCGCCCCTCACAATTTTGATTTGAGTACGGCACAAGAAGAAAGAATACCAACGTGCTGCGATACGCAACGTCTGACTCAAACCAGCAAAATACAGCAAGGACGCCGACAAGGCTAGAGAGGTCTTCAAGTACGTTGAAGACCGCAGCGCATGCTACAATGTCCATTTACAGCTGATTCAAGCAACGACAAGACTAGCGCTGGATTTCTCTGTTCATCTGGGGTTTCATCTTCTACAGGTAAAGTACGTTTAAAAGTGAGTCACCCAGGGCCTTACTGTACGGCCAAAACCTCATGCCAGTTTTTTCAATCTAAAGTTCCAGTAAGCCACAGAACATTCTACTAGTCACAGTTGAAATTATCATCACAAGACTCATCTTCATCTTGTCTAAAAAAAGAAAAAAGAAAAAGTTTGAATTGGCATAATTTTACCAACCTTTGCCCCTGGTTTTGTTTTATAATCACCCCATCTAATATTTAATCTTTAAAGTGTTTGTATTCTAGATGCTTTTGGACAATGTTTGCCAATATATAGCCTACCATTTTACAGCAACTGCAATATACTGGGTCATGTACTTTTACAGTAGACTGCCATCCAGTAAACAGAGAATGCAGTACAAGCATGACTCTGTATGACCCCGTCCTACCTTTACTAGAGGGCTAGCCCAGCAATCATCAGACAAAGCTGTTCCACCAGACTACACCTGATCTGGTGGAAAAACAAACAGAAGACAAGACTACATGGGACAAAAATGTGTGTACACAATGAAACGCACGCAACCGCAAATGTGAAATATTTACCCTAAGGCAGAGGGGGAAAAAAAAAAGAGAGAGAGGGAGGGAGAGGGAGAGAGAGAGAGAGAGAGAGATTCTCAATGGTCAAATCACACCAGGATTAAAATCCAGCACTCCCAAGATTCAAATCACCCCAAGAAACCCCTACACTGTACTAATTCCCATTTAATGCAGCTCCATTGGACAGAGTTCCATATACGCCATTTCTATTCTGTGAAAGGGCAGGATTTTCCAAGATTTTCTGTTTTTATTTAGGGAAGGCTCCAAACATTTGTGCTGACGGTGCTGCTAAAGCCAGCATGGAAGCTGCCATGGAAAACTTTGACCCGGGTTGGAGCTTTGGTGGTGGAAAACTAGCTGAATTCAGGATCTACTGGTTTTGCCATCAAGGAAACTCACAGAGAACTGATACACTGCCAAAACGCAAGCGATGGCAGTGTAGTCTTAAATCTGTCACTTCATGATCACTATGAGTCACTGTAAGCCGCCACGTTTACCTCACTGCTTAGTTCATTTCAAACTGCATTCACGTTATACTTACTATACATACATACTATACGTTATACGAAAAACAATGTACATAATACGCACCTTACAACTATATCAATCGGTGAGCCAGTAGTCCATAGCAAATTTCAATTTTAGTGTAATGACAGCAAGCGTTAACCTACTTGTGGTACTGAGAACAGTGTGCAAAAAATATGCTCATATAATCTCTGTACAGGTAGTTTACATATAGTCACTTGCGTTAACCAGCTAGCAATCGGAAGACATATGATGCCGTTTCAACTAGCTAGCGTTTTGCTTTCACTATCTGGCAATACATAGCTACGTATTTAGCTAAAGTTAGTAATATAACGTTACATAGGGAACGTGGCCTATAGCTAGGGTTTGCTTACCTTTAACTGGTCATCAACAAATAGGCTTTCGTGCACTTTATAGACGACGAGCGCATTGGGTTGATCGGTAAAATGCACATCGACTTTGTCCTCTCCGTCTTTTTCCATCACCTGCATGGTGACTTAGATGTGGCGTCCACGCGTAGCTAGCTAGTTAGCGTCTTGTGCAAGTTAAAAATATACCGTTAGATTGTTGATTAGCTAATACCCGAAAATAATTCGGATAGTCTAAGATATGTGCATGTCCAATGCACTACAGGACAGCTTTCCGAAGAAATATAAGTCTACGTACAGCTGGTATATCATTTGGAAAAAAAAGCTGTAGAAAAAATTATTGTACTGCGTAAAAATGAAACATGATTTTCACGTTAGTTATTCAATCATGCGCTTCTAAATGCCGATGCTGCTGTATTGGTATCAGGGGCGAAAACAGCTGAGACGAACTTCCTGTTTCCGCTTTCCCTTGCGTCAGCTGTGGTCAGCTGTAAAAGGAAGTGTATGTATTTATTGATATTTTAATGAAAAACAGCTTTATTTTTATGTGATAATGGTAACAGCGTTATTGTATCACAATTGGCTGCGGTGCGTTTATTTGTCGAAAAAAATCATTATGGAAGTATAAAAAGGGAGGGCAGGGCATACGCCGATGCTGCTAAATCAATGTGGTCCTTGTACGCCCTCTTGTGGTACTGGCTGTAGCCTACACCAGTTTAGTCGTAATCCTGCTACGATTATCAAAAATATATTATGTGTGTGTGTGGGTTACATTTTTATAGAATTTGTCAGTCAATGTACTAAAGTTGATTTGGTACACATTCTTCAATGCCTTCTTAGAATAAAGGTTGAACCAAGTAGTATTTATTTATTTATTTATTTATTTAGACATTTACTGTGTCATACAGAATACATATGGTCCCTATTAGATTAATATGTACTCAGTCAGGATAGAATTAATACTGGACATTTTACTCTTGCAATATATGTATAGATATACTCCCCATACACAGACCAGGGGAGTACGGGACTATTTTTAATATTATCAGTTAAGCCTTTAGGATGATGGTGAAATAGACTCTTATTTCTGGATGACTGTGGAAGAAATGAATGGATTCTTAACAATTAATGAACAAATTAACAGCATAAATTTGCATTAACAGTCACTTACTGCCTGTCCAGACACCATCTATGAATTCCCAACTGTGGAAGACAGGGAAGGCCCACAGTGATCGTGGACTTGGGGAGGTGAATTTTCAGAGGCAGAAAGTGGGGGTGCCAACTGTCCCTTTAAACGGATAAGCCTGTGACAACTGTTCTCCTGGTCTAAGAGTGCAAGTCATGTGGAGATCAAGATCTGAAACTCACCATAATCCTTCTGAGGTAAGAGGGAGGGAGAGAGGGGGAGAAAGTGGGAGAGAGGGGAGAGAGAGAGGGAAGGAGAGAGGGGGAGAGGGAGAGAGGGAAGAGAAAGGGAGAGGAGAGTCACAGTTACTTTTTGGATTGAAGTGAATGCAAGTCACCAGCCTGAAGCGGCCTTCTTTCGTTGGTGATACTGCCTATTTGACGGCACGGATACAAGCACACAATCCCACGTGTGGTGTTTGGATTTGCCCCCCACCATCATGGCCCAGGCTCAAACAGACGCAGGGCTCAACCCAGAGTACTCAAACCGAGCCGTGATCCACTGCCCCGCCGGCTCCTGCACGGACCCGGACCAGCTGAAAGACGCGGAGGAGGAAGTGGAGTTGGGTGAGGAGGTCGACGAAGACATCGGGATGGCAGGCGAGGACAACAACGAAGAGGAGAAAGCACCTCCAGAGCTAGAGGGAGAGGGAGGTGAGGGAGAAGGGGCAGAAGGGGTTGAGGGGGAAGGAAAGAACAAGGTTGACGGTGGAGGACAGACAGTCACGGATGTGGTGGAAGACCAAGAGAAACCCGAAAGGCCTGTGTATGTAGACAGAGAAGCAGGAGCAGTCAGCAGCCCTGTTCTCTGTCTCACTTCTACTGCCCTGAACAACACTGCGCACATAACCGGTGCTGGTGACTCCATACTCACAGGAAGAGAGGAGGAAGGAGAGAGTGTAAAAGTGTGTGAAGACGAGATGAGGAACAGTGAGGAAAAGCAGCAGGAACAGCCCCTCCAAGGACTGGCCAGAGGAGAGGAGGTTGGGGGGAATGGAGGCACGGAAGAACAGATTATTAACGATGAGGAGAGAGAGAAAGAGGAGAGGGACTGCAGTGCCATGGGAGAACAGGTTGAAGCTGGAGGAAGAGAGGAAGGAGGGAATGAGGAGAGAGAGGAGCAGAATGACAAGGGAGGAGAGGAAGAGCAAGGACTGTGTGAAAGGTCAGCAGAGCAATGCACGCTGGGTATTGTAGTCCTACCCCATGAAAACGGGGAAGGGTGTGAGGAAGCAACAGAACATCTGGCCAGAATTGAGGTTGGAATAAAAGAGGAGGGTATGTGTGGGCTAGAGAGGCAGGTGCTTCAGAACACTGAAGAAAAGGGCCAAAGCACAGAGGAGTGTGTTCTGGTAGAACAGCAGCAATCGGTTGCTGAGAATGAGGGTGAGAAGATAGAGGAGGGAGGGTGTACTGAGTTGGAACAGCAGCAACAGGTTGTCGAGCGGGAGGGTGAAAAGATAGAGGAGGGGGTGGGCCTGGAAATGGATCAGCCACACCAAATCGCTGTGGATGAGGATGGAAAGATAACTGGGGGAGGGTGTGTGGGCATGGAACAGCAGCAGCAATTTGCTGAAGATATTAGTAAATATACTGAAGAGGGGGGCAGTGTGGAGCTTGAACAGCAGAAACGGGTTTTTGAGGATGAAAAAGAAAAGAGAGAAGAGGGGTTGTACATGAATATGGAACAGCAAGACCAAATCGCTGTTAATGAGGGTGAAAGGATTGAAGAGGCGGGACCTTTGAAGATAGAACAGCCACAACAGGAGACAGCGGATGAGGGCAAAAAGACAGAGGAGGGAGGATGTTTGGGAATAGAACAGCCACAAAAGGCTGTTGAGGATGAAAGTGAAAAGATAGAGGAGGGAGGGTGGTCAGAGGTGGAACAGCCACAACAGACCACTGAGGATGACGGCGAAAACACAGAGGAGGGAGGGTGTTTGGAGATGGAACAGCAACAAAAGGCAGTTGAGGATGAGAGTGAAAAGACAGAGGAGGGAGGTTGTTTGGAGATGGAACAGCCACAACAGACCACTGAGGATGACAGTGAAATGTCACAGAAGCATTTGGAGAAAGAATCACCGGATCAACAGGTTGATGACAATACAGGAGTGATACAAGACGTGTGCAAAGAGGAAAATAAGCCACAGGTAGTGGAAGATAAAGCTTACGATGCAGAGGTTCAGGGAGGCATGGGAATGGAGGAACAGCCAGTGCTGGTCATTGAGGATGAGCTGAAAGCTGCAGAGGAGGGAGGGTGCCGGGGGATAGAAGAGCAGCCAGCACTGGCCTTGGAAGAAGAGTCTAGAAAGGTTACTGAGGGAGCAAACAAAGAGACGGTATCTGGCCAGGAGAAGTCTGGAGAGACGGAGGACTCTCAGAGTCAAGAGACACAGAGGTCCGCTAACGGCAGTGAGAAGACGGGCGGGGAAAACAAGGCCAAGGTGGACCTGAGTCAGGCGGGCTGTGAGACCCACCAGGCAGGGATGGAGAACGGTCTTCCTCAGCCGGAACAGAGAGAAGAGGAGGAGGTGCTACCAACAGGGAGACAGGAGGAAGAGCAGGGGGAGGAGGAGGCTCTGCCCCCCAGGAAGACGGTCAGAATGGAGAGCCCACTGCCACAGAGTTACGAGTACAGCACCGAGCCCCAGGAGTTCGACATCTCCCTCTACGTCAAGGTAGGCTGTCTGTTGTTACAGAGGAGAGATGGGCCATTCATTTTCTGTAGGTTGCGCAGTAGGTACACTCAGAAATACTCACAGTGGAAGTATATCTTTGTTCTTCAAGGATCGAATTCCCCAAATACCCTGAAAGTAAATGAAATAAAATGTATATTGCTGACTAGAGGGTACAGCCCCGTTCCGGAATTTTCCTTTATTTCTGAGAGTGCACTGCCTCATAGCCTATAATATAGTCAATCAGTATTCAACCCTTGCCTTGCACCCCCCCCCCCCATTTTATAAAATTGATCTGAATTACATTATATGAATGCCAAAGCAGTTCATTATTAAAAGCTCTCTTTTTGTAAGAATATTGATTTGTTAATACAATCTCTCTGGTAATCTCAATTGAGGCGTTACATGAAAATGGCTGCTTGGCTTTATTGTGAGAGTTGGGATTATGGGTCTATAGTGCATGTCTGTGACCCAGAACAGACATTGCTAAAACCTAGCATTCTCGTAGCATCCCTGTGCCGTATCCTGAAGTTGTGTGTGTGTCGATGCGTCTGTGCATGTGATATAAAAAGACAGCCATGGCATGGCAAATGGCATTTCATCTCATTAAGGGATCATTGTCTAAGTCTCCCACTCTAACTGATTACCAAACCAGGATCTCTGACACGGGAACTGGGGCTGATGTCAGTGCGATTTGGGGCCTAGAGCAAAGTGAGGTGTACTTTGAAAAGGAGAAACCCAAGAAACATTAATGTTGGATTAAAGTTGAGTGCATATACCCAAAACCACTGTTTGTTAAACTAATATCGGGTCCCAAATTAGAAATACTCTTTAATTTGAGGATCCTTTCAGGGACCCATTAAGTACACATACTGATCTAGAATAGTGGGACCCACGTCATATACTCCCATGACCCATTTTGGGACCCAACCCTAGTTAAAGACACACTGCCCTAAACATGGGCAGGCATCCTCATAAAACATTAATGGTTACTGATTTCATGGTTAAAGCTGATTTCTGTATACTGTAGGCAGGTTTGCATTGATCTATCTTATTTCTTCCAAAATCCGCAAAAACTGCCACGGGACATAAAATGGCGGTTCAGGTGTCAACTTCCTGACACAAAAGTTCTGCAGTCACTGGAACCAGGAACACCAGGAACACTGGTGTTAAATTTCTCACAAGCCCTTGTCTCCCATGACTGCTTTGCTTGAGTACATGAGTCTTATCACTCAGAGATGCACTGATCCCAAACAAAGCCTGTGCTTTGCCAATTCTGTTGGGTGTAACACACTTTTACCTAAAGCTAAGGTGGGTCTAGAAAAGTATGACTGATATCTTCTGTATTCATGAGGTATACATACTGTATTAGATGGATCTATATCTTCACCTGTTACAGAACCTGTACCTCTAAGATATTACCAGGCTACAGACAGATAATACTTTTGTTAACAATAATTTTAGATTCTAAATTCATTTGGGTCCGTTTGTAGGATCATGGTTTGGGATAACTACCTTCCCAAATCAATGGATGTTTTGATATTGATCCTAGATGTACTGTCTTATGAATTAGCACTGGAAATTGTCTCAGTACAGTACAGCACATGACTTGACCTGGACTGCTCCCTGTGTGAAATTATTTGCTGTTAGAAAAGTTTGCAATGAAATGATTGGCTGAGAAGATTCACTAATGTGCGACTTTTTGTGATTTCAATAGGCAGCATAATTGATAAGTGATGATGTTTGCCTGTGATTGAACCTGGTATTTTAGCAAACGATCTGTTAATTAAAGTAACAACAAGGAGCAATAAGTCACAGGCATTGTCCAAGTAATAACGTATACGTTATGACATCAAATGTGTAATCTGGAAATTACTTTATGAAACTTGCTTTTGTTTCCAACACTTGAAATTAAATAAGTTATTTAAGTTATTTCAAGTTATCACAGTAAGTAACATTGGCCACACTCTTCCTCCAGAGAGAGAGAGAGAGAGAGAGAGAGAGAGAAAGAGAGAGAGGCTGTCAATTGCAAATATTGTGATACATTTTTACATAGTATAATAAATATGTGTGAATGAATCTTACTGGATGAGCAGTCATGTGATAGAAGCATAGTGTGTGTGTACAGTAGGTTGTCATGGGGCAGGGCTGCACTGTTTGATGAGAAGAGAAAAGGTGCTCGTTCGTCTAACCATGTGGGCCATTTGAACAAACACACCAGAACACAAAGTTTAATCCCTGTTTAATAGCGTGGTCATGCACAAAGCTGAGGCTCTAAGCCTAGGGAAAAATGTTCTAATAACCCCCCTTTCTGCCCCATGGAGGTATTTCCACACACAAGGACTTCCTTTGTGCAGGCCTGGAAAACCAGCAAGCGTGGCCTGGGATAACCGATTTAGCCAGCTTTATCACGCTCCTCTATTCTGTTTTTAATTACTTTCCACCTTATTATTTGATTGTTGTATGAGTATGTATTTGTGCTGTCATTGGTAAAAGTGTATTAAAAAAAGTATGTTTTCAAACTATGAACTGTTTCGGAAGGAACTATGAAATGCATCAGCCGAATGACTCCAATCTACCCCCTGAAAACATTTCTATTAAATACTGTATCTACTCATATCCCCTTTAGAAACCAATGGCAGTAGTTACATTTTCACAGCAGTAGCAATCTGCAATCTGTTTATTTTAAGTTTCAGAAAACAGAAGACCAGCTTTGTGTGTCTGTATATAGGAACCTGCTTTCTTACTGGTTTTCTGAGCTAAAACTAAGTACTTTCATTTTATCTTATTTAATGAAATGTATGCTGTATATTAATCAGCATCATCCACAAAAACCATAGACTTGTGTGTTTCAAAACCAACAGAGCAAGCATGGCTTTAGAGAGGAGACGTGAATGTTTTACAAGCTAGTGTTATTTTTCTAATAGAAAACACATAGAAACCCATGACAGGTGAGCAGTGATTGATGAGATTAATTCTCATTGCATTAGAATAACATTCCAATTTAATCAATAGTGAACTGTGTGTTCCTTTGTGCCAAGTATTTATGGTGTTTGCAGACGGTAAATCTATTTATGGTCTCCCTCTTCTTCTCTTTTTCTGTTCTTTCTCCCTTCCTCGCTCACCTTCCCCTCTCTTGCCCTCTCTCTGAAAAGAATGGAGAAGTAGCAGGTTAATCTCTATGCTGGTCTACATTCCTCATCTGACCTGTAATCTGATTACAGAAACTCACTGGTATGGGGGTGTGAGTGGGATTAGTACTGGGCATGGTTGGGGATAGGGGTGAGGGGGATTAGTATTGGGCATGGTTGGGGATAGGGGTGAGGGGGATTAGTATTGGGCATGGTTGGGGATAGGGGGTGAGGAGGGGATTAATACTGGGCATGGTTGGGGATAGGGGTGAGGGGGATTAGTATTGGGCATGATTGGGGATAGGGGTGAGGGGGATTAGTATTGGGCATGGTTGGGGATAGGGGTGAGGGGATTAGTACTGGGCATGGTTGGGGATAGGGGGTGAGGAGGGGATTAATACTGGGCATGGTTGGGGATAGGGGTGAGGGGGATTAGTATTGGGCATGGTTGGGTACAGGGGGTGAGGGGGATTAGTACTGGGCATGGTTGGGGATAGGGGATAGAGTGATGATTAGTACTGGGCATGGTTGGGGATAGGGGATAGAGTGATGATTAGTACTGGGCATAGTTGGGGATAGGGGGTGAGGTGGGGATTAGTACTGGGTATGATTGGGATAGGGGGTGAGGAGGGGATTAGTACTGGGTATGATTGGGATAGGGGGTGAGGTGGAGATTAGTACTGGGTATGATTGGGATAGGGGGTGGGGGGATTAGTACTGGGTATGGTTGGGGATAGGGGGTGAGGGGGATTAGTACTGGGTATGGTTGGGTATAGGGGTGAGGGGGATTAGTATTGGGCATGGTTGGGGATAGGGGGTGAGGGGGATTAGTACTGGGCATGGTTGGGGATAGGGGATAGAGTGATGATTAGTACTGGGCATGGTTGGGGATAGGGGATAGAGTGATGATTAGTACTGGGCATGATTGAGGATAAGCGGTGAGTTAGGGATAAGTGCTAGACCAGGGGTCAGCAACCCAGGTCTTGGAGAGCCACAGCGTGTGCTGGCTTTCATTGCTACTCAGCGCATAATTTATCAATTAAAGCAGTCCATTACATAGTTAATTCACCTGGTTTCTTGGGTCTGAATCGGTTGCTGGCATTAAGGCGAAAACAAAAACCAGCACCCTGCGGCTCCCCAGGACCAGGGTTGCCAACCACTGTTCTAGACCCTTCTATAAGCCCACTGTTCTCACACAACACTGTGTACTAAATGATAAGTATCTACATTCTTAGTAGCAGAGTGAAGTAGTTCAATATTTGGTTCCCTGGCTGCTCTTTTATGGAGAAGAGTATCTTTGAAACAAGTAATTAAAAAAAGCATAATATCATATAGAAACTAATTTCATTTGTCCTCATGAATTATAGCCTATAGCCTAAGGCCATGTGTTACTAAACAACTTTATAAATTGCACCTGCTCTCATTTCAGGTGTAAAATGCACATCACAGAGTAATAATGACATGGGAGGTCAAGAGGTGAAAATAGACAGGAATGCGTTTTTTATCATGGTATGAGAATGAAGTGTGAACGTATTTGAAAGGAAATAAAGTCTTTTGCTTCTTGCATGCAGGGTTTGAGGTCACATACTGCATAAGCTTTCTCCAGTGATGATGAGTGGCATTTCCATTCTTAGCAAAGCACAGAGACCAGCTTACCGTGAGTCACAAGCTTTACAGAGCCACTCAGGGCTGGCTCAGTAATGTGGCTCTCATGTGAACTCAGTTCTCTCTCTCTCTCACACACACACACACACACACACACACCACACGAGTGATGTGGTGAGTGGTGTGTTAGTTGTGCAGGTGTGTGTGTGTGTGTGTGTGTGTGTGTGTGTGTGTGTGTGTGTGTGTGTGTGTGTGTGTGTGTGTGTGTGCGCGCGCGCGTGTGAGGGATTCAGTGCCTGTACTGACTGTTTTCACCCTGAGAAATTATGGGCCGAATTTACACCATGAAAAAAACAACAGTTAACATTGCAAAAAATTTGAGTGGGATTAACTAAACAGGTTTTACAAAACAGGAATGAGGAAAGGTCAATAAGGAGTTCATTTGTTAATAAGCCTGGTGGTTAAGGTACATTACAGGGACCTGGGAGGTTGGTGATTCAAGCCCTGGTGTAGCCACAATAAGGTCTGCACAGCTGTTGGGCCCTTGAGCAAGGCCCTCAACCCCCTCAACCCCACATTGCTCCAAGGGGGATTGTCCCCTTCTAATCAACTGTAAGTCGCTTTGGCTAAAAGCATCAGCTAAATAACAAATTATTATTATTATTATTATTATTATTATTATTATTATATTTACATATTACATATTTATTCATATTTACTTATTATATTCACATAAGATCCACACAGCTGTTGGGCCCTTGAACAAGGCCCTTAACCCTGCATTGCTGCAGGGGAGGATTGTCTCCTGCTTAATCTAATCAACTGTGTGTCGCTCTGGATAAGAGCATCCGCCAAATGCCAATAATGTAATGTAATGTATTATTACATGCAATGGTTAATTGATAGTCCTCTCAACAAAATATATTTTTGATGCAACCAAATCTGAATCACTTTCCTGATGTCATGGCCATAAGCAATTATAGAATATTAATGCATTAATGAATGAATACATCTTATAGAAACTGACACAATGGCTGAATTCATAGAATCTGGACTCCACCTTTTTGGTCTTTAAGACCCGGCCCTCTGTGAACAGTTTTTTTAGGGTGTGATTACAGCACCCGTCCACCAAGTGGGAGTAGTGAGTCAACACACTCCACCCATGCTAGAATTCCACACATACCAGTTATATTATTGACTCTAATCCTCCATCAGTGCTAGAGTCACAGTGTTCAACCCCTTTTTTCAAATCCCTCTGGTTTTCCACCATCCCTTTACCTGGGAGTCAGGTGTGAAGACAATCTGGTCCATCAATAGCACTAATTATTCAGTTAATTACCTGGGAGGAAAGAAAACCAGGGCTGGATTTAGATTTGAGGGGCAGATTTGAGAATCCTGGGTGGATGGTTCATTATTATTGTGCTTAGCAGATGACTTCAGCTTAAGGCATTTACAGAGTTCTATGTCTTTTTCTTTTGGTGGTTTATTTTCATATTTCGCCAGTACACTATGAATGAAATATCTAAGAATGAGTGCCTTTCTACACAGCTCTTGAGTGTTGCCAATGACCCAAAGTAACAAACTATCAATTTTGTGTCTGGTTTTCTCATGTACAATACATTCATTAGTCTAAATCCACAAAAAGAAAAATAATGTCTTGTACTGTCTGTACTTGATGCTGAGGGGCTGTTTTATGCAGTAGGCAGCAATGGGACGAACTGTGAAACAGACCTTCCATTGAGATGTGCGTTCTGGAACAAAGAGCAAGTGTGTTATGGAGCACTGTGTCCCACTGCCCACGTTCCCAAGAGCCACCCATGTTCCCGGGAGCGTCAGGACCACAGAGTTCTGCTCACACTGGATCTGCTCGGGCTGAGGACTCGGATCTGCTCCGTGATCTGGAGTGTAGGTGTGCATTGGGTTTGACTGGCCAGCCTACTCCCAGTACCTTAATGCTCAGGCGTGAATCATGGCCTGGTTTGACATAGCCGGGAAGAGGTTTGGATTCCCAAATATTGAGCTCTTTGTGAAGGTAAGGCTGGGTATTTTTCTGGCTTTTCTTATTTGGCTGATCTGTACATGGCTGTTTGGGGAAGTGAATTCTCTCCTCACTTTGAACAATGACAGTTTACAGTTTGGTCATTTAGCTCTTATCCAAAATGGCTTCCAGCATCATCCATGTATACAGCTGGATATATTTTGACTGGAGTAACCAGGGTTATGTGGCTAGCTCAAGGGCACAATGATAGTATGTCCTGACATGTGAATGGTACCTGCAGTGCTTTGGATAACAGTCTACTTCAGTGACCACTACACTCTGCTTACCCTGGATCACAGGCAGACAGCATCCTGTTTTTTTTTTTTTTTCTTTCTTTGCTTTTGTTCCCTTGACTTCTGGGGCAGAATAATTAACTGCCCCACTGTACTGGGGAGCACAATTTGATAAGTAATTGGTTGACAGTGTGTACTCGGGAGCACAATTTCATAAGTGATTGGTTGACAGTGTGTACTACGGAGCACAATTTCATAAGTGATTGGTTGACAGTGTGTACTACGGAGCACAATTTCATAAGTGATTGGTTGACAGTGTGTACTGGGGAGCACAATTTCATAAGTGATTGGTTGACACTGTGTACTGGGGAGCACAATTTCATAAGTAATTGGTAGACACTGTGTACTAGGGAGCACAATTTCATAAGTGATTGGTTGACACTGTGTACTGGGGAGCACAATTTCATAAGTGATTGGTTGACAGTGTGTACTGGGGAGCACAATTTCATAAGTGATTGGTTGACACTGTGTACTGGGGAGCACAATTTCATAAGTAATTGGTAGACACTGTGTACTAGGGAGCACAATTTCATAAGTGATTGGTTGACAGTGTGTACTAGGGAGCACAATTTCATAAGTGATTGGTTGACACTGTGTACTGGGGAGCACAATTTCATAAGTAATTGGTTGACAGTGTGTACTAGGGAGCACAATTTCATAAGTCATTGGTTGACAGTGTGTACTAGGGAGCACAATTTCATAAGTGATTGGTAGACACTGTACTGGGGAGCACAATTTCATAAGTGATTGGTTGACAGTGTGTACTACGGAGCACAATTTCATAAGTGATTGGTTGACAGTGTGTACTACGGAGCACAATTTCATAAGTGATTGGTTGACAGTGTGTACTACGGAGCACAATTTCATAAGTGATTGGTTGACAGTGTGTACTAGGGAGCACAATTTCATAAGTGATTGGTAGACACTGTACTAGGGAGCACAATTTCATAAGTGATTGGTTGACAGTGTGTACTAGGGAGCACAATTTCATAAGTGATTGGTTGACACTGTGTACTGGGGAGCACAATTTCATAAGTGATTGGTTGACAGTGTGTACTAGGGAGCACAATTTCATCAGTGATTGGTTGACACTGTGTACTGGGGAGCACAGTCTTATGAGAGATCGGTTGTTGGTTACTTTATCACTCTACCTCAAACATGCAATCATGTCACCTGTTGTCAGTTGAAATTTCCAGATAATATTCTTAACAGAATAATTATGAAAACCTGCTGAATATAAATTCACTGGCCATATTTGTAAGAAAACAACAATAAATCTCAGATTGAGCTGGCAAATTTGAGCTAATTTCTATTAACTGGAATAAGTCAGTAAATAATGTGCAGTTTGTATCACACTTCAACCATCTATTGTGATAATTACATTGCTTTATTTGATGTATTATGTATTTAACCGGTGAATGTCTCTGTAGCGGCGGCACGGATGGTGCAGTGGGTAGCACTGCTGCCTCACAGCAAGGAGGTCCTGGGTACGAATCCCCATCGGCTGGGACCTCTCTGTGTGGAGTTTGCATGTTCTCCCCGTGTCTGCGTGGGTTTCCTCCAGGTACTCTGGTTTCCTCCCACAGTCCAAAGACATGCAGGTCAGGGTGATTGGAGAGTCTAAATTGCCCGTAGGTATGAGTGTGTGAGTGAATGGTGTGTGTGCCCTGCGATGGACTGGCGACCTGTCCAGGGTGTATTCCTGCCTTTTCGCCCAATGTATGCTGGGATAGGCTCCAGCCCCCCTGTGACCCTGTTCAGGATAAGTGGGTTAAGATAATGGATGGATGTTTCTGTAGCCTGACCGAAAAATGGTCACCACCAATTTATGTTGCTCAGTTTTGCAACAGTCAGTAGTAATCAACAGTCAACACAAGCTGACACAATAAAGAATTTTAACGATATCTTACTTGGTTCAGATTATAGACAAAAATGTTCCAATTTGTCATTTCCACCATCTTGAATAAAGTGTGCAAATGAGCTAATTTGCATATTTTACATACTTGTCAAGTCCATACCTCATGATAATTGAAGTATGTACCTCTGAAATGATCTGGAAGACCAAAGATGCGTTTGCGGTGGAACAAAACCTTAATTTCATTCATGTAACTTTGAAAGGGAATCACAGTCATGTCAGTAATTGGATCATGTGCTTTACGGGATTATGAGATTACTGTTGCCTCTGCTCTGAACTTTTGTATTGTCTTTGTGTGGATATACTTAGGACTGCATGTACTGTATATACTATATGTGTATGTGTGTATATAAATATGTTTGTATGTATGTGTGTACATATGTATGTGTACGTATGTATGTATGTATGTATGTATGTATGTATGTATGCATGTATGTTTTTGAGTGTGGGTGGTGTTTATATGTTTTTCAGTATGGTGGTGTCTGTGTTAACTCACTCTATACGCATATCCTCCAGGCAGGCATGTACAGTATGCATGTATGTATGTATGTATGTATGTATGTATTTGAGTGTTTGTGGGTGGTGTTTATGTGTTTTTCCATATGGTGGTATCTGTGTGTTTTTCTGTACGGTGGTATCTGTGTTAACTCACTCTAAACGCGTATCCTCCAGGCGGGCAGCGATGGAGAGAGCATTGGGAACTGCCCCTTCTCCCAGAGGCTCTTCATGATCCTGTGGCTGAAGGGCGTGGTCTTCAACGTCACCACCGTCGACCTCAAGAGGTAAGAGGCCCTCCCTGGGGGAAACCAGCGATACAGTGAGGTCCATAAGTATTTGGACAGAGGTACAATTTCTGTTCTTTTGGCTCTGTACTCCAGCACATTGGCTATAGAATGAAACAATGAAAATGCTGTTAAAATGCAGACTGTCACCTTTAATATGAGGGTATTTACATCCATATTAGGTGATCTGTGTAGGAATTACATCCATTTTTATACATAGCGTCGTGAGCCATGGACCCCTTGCCGAGCTCAGACCTCACGTTCCCACGAGCAGTACCTCACAATGAGGTGTCTCGGGGACGAACTCAAGTACTCCGAACGTCCTGGAGCCCTGGTAAGTTCGACTGAACTTCCAGCCCAGTCTCGAAGTGAAGGGTGTGATGCAAATCTGGTAATCGATGTCCTGTATTCAATGTATTCCTCTAAAGACTCTTTATCACATATGATTATAGTAAGATATACTTTATTATAATCAATCAAAAGAATAGAGTTATACAGATTACAGTGTACATATCATCTTTTGCAGTTTGCTAATCACATGCAAGTTACATATACCCCTCTTAGCTCTTTCTAAATTACCTTTCCACCACGATGTTTAAAAATCAAGGTACACCCCTCAAATACCCATCCTCCTCTTTGGCCTTTACCTTATCTTATGGCTCCCCCTTCACGGAGATAAAAGCTACTGAACTTCCATGAATACAATGGGTACGAACACCCCTAAAGTCTACTACTTATATATATCGTATATAGTATCTCACTAAAAAATAAAAGACATAAAAATGAAAGGAAACTTATAACGTTGAGCTTCTATGTACTACTTTTCCTACTTTTACAAGTAATATAGATTATGATTACCACCCATGCCCTAAATATAGCCAGCTTGTTTTCTGCGGGATTTGATCCCTCCTCCTTGCTGTTGATGAGCTCTTTGAACAGCTGCATTGGTTTGGGAATCTGGGGCAGGATCAGGACCCAGACTTTCGAAAGACGCGACTTTGCACTTCGTACTTCTCCTGCCAGTTGTATGGGATGTGCACTGGTATGTCTTCGAACACGTCGGGGGTTTTGCAGTGCAGCCCCAGCATATGCCTCTCCTCACTGACACTGAGGTTAGGGGGGGAGGCTTCAGGTTCTTGCGTGGGTCCAGCAGGAAGGTGTTCTGTAGCGTGGAGGAACCCCGCGTCCCGTCTGTTGGCCTCCAGGTGCAGTTCACGGCTCCAAGCATGTCGTAAAAGCCCTTTAACTCTTTCACCAGCGTTTCTGTATGATGAGGGATGCGCATGAACACCTCTTCGACATCAGTCCCGCTGCCACAACTCTTGGGCTGAGTCCGCACCGCGTACGTCACTCCTCTCTCCATATCCATATCCTGGAGTGGCGCGCAGAGGGAGCGCGCCACTCCAGCTTGACTACAGCTGTCTTGCGTTGCTCTCTCTTCAACAGCCCATAGATATCTTCTGAAGCAAAATTCTAAGATGCCATCCTAAGGTCTAAAAGCTTATTCCTTATATATCTTTTTTGCATACAAAAGTGTACCTTTTTGATAAGAAATGTCCCCAATATTTCAAGCGGGAAGACATTTATCTCTTATGTAACTTTTTTTTTAATGACCATATTCATCATTTCTGTTTTTCCCACTGTCATTTTCTCATACCTCAAAAGAAATTTCCCCAATACTTTATCTCATGTGCACCATCTTAATATACGAGTGGAAAAACACTAGCTTTTTTGTATTTTTTTAAGGAACCTATTCATCACTGGTGTCTGTTTCAATTTCATAGTCTCTCCTTGACTTCCTCCACACCTTGATCTCATGCAGGCCAGAAGTTAATGCCTGCCACCATCTCAATACACTCTTCAAGTGCCCCTTTTTGTGGCGCCTTAAGGGATCTACAAAGGACATCCAGCTAATAGCTGAGTGTAATTCATCATTTAACTCCTCCACTGTTAGTCCTTTGAATCTATCCGATAAATTATTTGTGCTATAATCAGGAAGGCCCTTGAAGCCTCTTAATCTTCTTTCGATATTGACATCCCTTCCGTTTTCCTTATCTTTTTGCTTTAGCCAGGCATTGTGCCCCTCCCTTGTAGGGTTGGGGTATTCTCAGTCAGAACTTTAACCTTGCGCCTTAAAACCCTAAATCTAAGTCCCCCGACTTCAGACTCCTCTACTGACAAGCATGGCTGCTCATTATCTCTGAACCACATATTTTTACCACCTCGATGGCGTGTGCGAGGGGTTAACAATGCATTCCTTCCTAACCCATCCCCCGTCAATCTCTCATCAGGGGGGCCTAGGGCCGGGTCCTCGACAATAGTCCCCCTGTTTTAGGGGACCAAAAGTAATAGCTGTTTTTGATCAGTCAAGTGTATTCAATTGCTTCCTTCGTGCAGGTATAAAAGCGCTTTCAGTATCTAGTCCTGATTCTAGGATTTTGGTTGCTATTGGGGTCTATTGTTATTGCCATTTGTCAACATGAGGACCAAGTGGTGGATTCCTATGGGAGCTCAATGGTGCATGAAGCCAGTTAATGGAGGCGGCCATGTTTGACTATTGGGTGTCTTTGGCTGCAGAGGATGCACACTGGGGACCAAAGTATGAAGGGATGAATAGGAATAGACATTTTCTTCTTTGTGGCTCAGAAAATAATCAGTCGCTGAAGAGTAGTTAGCTTGGTAAAGTCATAGTTTTGCCTTCAATGGAGAAATTTGGCACCTGAAGTTGAATAAGCTGCAATACCTCTGGTGACCGCTGGAGGTCCCCTGGTAAAAACCTATGTGTGTGTGTGCACAAGGTGTCCACTAGAGGTCATGATCTTGCCTGTGTGGCAAGGACAAGAACGCTTGTGTCTCAGGCAGATCTAGAGGTGAGTCTCCACTCCATCACCGACTGAGAAACTGAGAGGTTTGTGCGTTTATGTTGCCCAGGAAACCAGCCGACCTGCAGGACTTGGCTCCAGGAGCAAATCCGCCCTTCGTCACGTTTAATGGGGAGGTGAAGGTGGACGTCAACAAGATCGAGGAGTTCCTGGAGGAGAAACTGATTCCTCCACGGTGCGACTAGACTGTTCATGACACATCAATTACACAGCATCTCAAATGATAACAGTCACTCTCAGTTCCCTTCAGGTCACACCAGTTTCACACCATCACAACATCACAATGATATACTTATTTGCTTCAGCATGCCCCCCCTGCTGAAAAAAAGACAACGATAAGAATATGGAAATGTTCTTGCACCCACTGACTAGGAATTTTGAAAAAGCATTCCAAAAAACCAAAGGGTTAATAAACAGTATCTCGCCACAGCTGGATAGCACAGCATGGCTCAGTTTACATAGAGTCTTTTAGACAGAATCTCACATTGCACTGGACACAGACATGAATCTCAGGTCTCTTCACTCACCAACAATCTCACATCACTCACCACTTGCTCCATCTCTATTCATCAGATAATTCTCACATACACCAGCCTGTCCACCTGCCTTCATAGCTGCACATGTTTTGAGATAGTTTTATTTAAAGTAATTTGAGAATCAAGAAAAACAAAATTAAACGCAAAGGACCTTTCCCAATGAGCAAAGAAAAGACTGGCGAGAAATTAAACTGAGCCAGGAGAGTTTAATGAGAGGTTAATGTAATGTGTGTTTGTGTTCTTATGTGTGTGTGTGTGATATAAAATGTGCTATTTCAGGTACCCCAGTCTGGCTGTTAAGCACCCAGAGTCCAACACTGCAGGGATTGATGTGTTTGCAAAGTTCTCGGCCTTCATCAAAAACCCTCGCAAGGACGCCAATGAAGGTGAGAATCTGAATCTCAGATGCAGGTAGAGATGACACTCAAAGACACATAAAAAAGGTGTGAAAAAGTGCCTATGAAGACATTGTGACCCAATGTGCTTTCAGCCACCCAGGAGGGTTTGAGCGGTGTCATAATCTCACACCAGTCCACAGCTCAGGCGAGGAATGCTGGGACTTTTATTTTGAAAAGAGACTTCTCACATGGAGAACAAAGAAACCAACAAACAAGCAACCCAGCTCCATGTTGAGCCTTTCTGCAGTTATGACAATCTGGAGAGTCCGGAATCTAAAACCGGGCAGCTAAGCTGCTTGCCGGGTCTCAACAGAAGCTTGACAAAAAATGAACAAATACAGACAGAATCTTCAACACAAACCACCCACAGAAAATGCACTTAATTTTCAGCAGAACATCCTTTCCCAGACAGACTCGCAGCTTAGCATATGCTGCTCAGCCAGTGCAAGCTCACAGACACAATTCACAGCCCACCCAATTCCCTTGCCCCCTCCCTTTTATATGCTCCTGAAGAGTAGTAATGTTGATCAGCTGTACACTGCTGGGAGAATCTGCTTCCAATGTCCACCCCCCTTACCACACCTCAGAACAAGCACTCATCACTGGGGTGGGACCATATAGGTACATAAAACTGTAGCCCTAGCCAGCAGTGCATAATTCACCTTTATTGCGCATAAAAAGCACTTATTAGTACCCAAATGGAACATTATTGTATTTTCAGGGTACGTCTGGAAAATCTGTTCCCTAAATAATAAACATGTACTTCCATTGTATCTTCATAGGACATGGACATCAGATAAACTGTATTTTAACATTTTAACCCAAAATGTGTGAATTGTACAGCCTATTTTTGAATGCTGATAGGTATATAAAGAAGGCCATATTGTTGAGGTGTAAAAGTACAATCGACTGGCATTTTGATTTCATCGGCTGTGAACAAGAGTTATTTCTGCATTCGTCTTGGTGCATCTTCTCTTCAAATATGTGTTTTTGTGTGTGTCATGCTTGTGTGTGTATGCATGTGTATGTGTGTGTGTGTGTGCGCGTGTGTGTGGGTGTGCATGCGTATGCGTGTGCATGTGTGGGCATGCGTGTGTGAGTGTTCGTTTGTGTGTGTGCATATGCATATGTGTGTGTGTGTGTGTGTGTGTATCTGTGTGTGTGTGTGTGTGTGTGTGCTTGCGTGTGCATGCATATGCGTGTGCATATGTGTATGTACAGGCCTGGAGAAGGCTCTGTTGAAGTCTCTAAACAGGCTGGATGAGTTCCTGAGGACCCCTCTGCCAGAGGAGATAGACTCAGACTGTCTCAGCGACCCGGGAGAGTCCACACGCGGCTTCCTGGACGGACCCGACCTCACGCTCGCAGACTGCAACCTGCTGCCCAAACTACACATCATGAAGGTACACTTCTGCCCCCTACTGCCCCAACTACACATCATGAAGGTACACTTCTGCCCCCTGCTTCCCCAACTACATATCATGAAGCTACACTTCTGCCTCCTGCTGCCCAAACTACACATCATGAAGGTACACTTCTGCCCCCTGCTGCCCAAGCTACACATCATGAAGGTACACTTCTGCCCCCTGCTGCCCCAACTACACATCATGAAGGTACACTTCTGCCCCCTGCTGCCCAAGCATTAAATAAGCAGTTCACTGCCTGACAGTATACCGCCCACACTGGGATACAGGGCGAGGGGACCTAGTTGTGGTTAGTAGGCCTATGACCAAGATATTTTCCTGGACACAAGGTTCCAGGAGGCCATTTTGACATAAAAAAGTATAACCACAGGTGCCCTTTTTGCAATTGCAAAGGTCCCATCCCATCCATTTATATTTTTTCTTGTTCAAATAATTTGGAGATTAGGAATAGTTTAAGAGTAGGGAATAGTGGGAATTGTGTTTCAGACAGAAGATAGGAGTAGAGTAATGGCTGGGGATAGAGTTAGGAATGATGGTCATAAGGAATTGGAACAGAATCACTGCAATGGAATCACTTGGAAAGGAAATACGATAAATAAGCATCATATTTCAGTCATCCCTGTACTATAGGCGACTGTGTGCTAATACCTGAATTCAGAAATAACGAATAAGGATCAAAATGAAATAAAAAGACCAGCATACAGGCCGTGAAATCGTACAGATATTTGAAGATGCACTATATGGTATTTGTGTGCAAAGTTATTGTTTAAAATATTCATTAAATCATTATGTTAACACTTCTTAAAGTGTTAGTTTATTCATGCATGGAGGATGTTTTGTGTTGAAAATAAATGGAGAAAGGGCCACCCTAACAGGTTTTCCTCTTTTTTCTCCTGCCTCTCGTGTGTTTGTTTTCATGAATTTTTCATGAATTATAATTATTTAATTTGCTATTTATTTTTATATTACCGTTGCACAACATCACTCTCTGTATTTATGAGTGTACAAGTAGCTCTGGAAAATTGACCTGCATGATATAATGACAATAAATAATTAAACTAATCTGTTAATGCTTTGGTCAAATCCGTTTCTGTAATTATTTGCAGATGTCTCAAGTGGAACCAAGGACTTTAAATTTAGTTTGATGGTTTACAGCCAATTTACTGTCATGTTTTGTGTTTCTGTGTTGTAGTTATAGTACAATGTGTGAGATATGGTATACTGTAGATCTGATTAACTATTTGAGAAATTAAAATGCAATACATAGACATGCATATGGTACTTAGGATATTAATTTTAGGATGACTAATTTTCATTGCGGTCTGTCAATGCTGTTTGTGTCACATGATAGCTGTGTCAGAATGTCATCAGATATTGTGCTATAGATGGACCAATGCTTTATATAATGGGTCTTTGTCAGTTAGTTGTGCATTAGATGTTTTATTGTATTTGAATAGATGTTGAAGAGATTATGTTGTGATGTGTTATTTATATTATTGGAGCCTGTATGGTATAGCAGTGCACTTCTTTCGTTTTTCGGCAGGTGGTAGCGAGGAAGTACAGGAGTTTTGAGATCCCGGCAGAGATGACTGGCGTGTGGAGATATCTGAACAACGCCTACCAGAGAGAAGAGTTCACCAACACCTGTCCGGCAGAGCGTGAGATCGAGTTCGCCTACCTGGACGTGGCCAAAAGGATCAAATAGGAGGGGGGCACAGCCATGGGTGAATGGGAGTGTGAAGAAATGGAGAAATGTGTGTGCGTGAGTGTGGGTGTGCATGCACGCTGGTGTGTGTACACGTGTGTGTGTGTGTGTGTGTGCACAAGTGTGTGTGTGTGTGTGTGTGTGTGTGTGTGCTCTCACTGGCTGGGCAGCACATGCTAAGCAGCACTGTTCTGTCGCTGTGATTACAGTGTCGTTTTGTCATCTGAAGCCATTTTCTGCAGGCCAGGGCTTCCACTCACAACTCCGTTCGCCTGCCAGTGAGAAAGAAACTCAGGCTGCCAGGCTGCGATGTTCTGGTACTGCTGGCAGCCCTTCTTCGTCCTTTGTTCACGGCGTGGGAGGGACAAGAACGGAGGAACAGAACAGAGTGTCTTTGTAACAGTGTGTGTTTATGTTGGTATTAAGTGTCTGTGATGCTTCAATGGCAGGGCCAGAAAACGTGTTACAGTATGTCTAAGGCTGATTATGATAAGTACTGATAAGTACATGAGGGCTGACTCAAATAACATCCAGCAGGTCGTCAACCCTGAGATTGCTTTGTAAACATAGTACTTTGGCATTTACCACGTTAATATCTTTCCTTATAATCATTTATTTTGTGTATTAAATGGAATGTTTTGATGTCATTCATTCCATTTTTTTATATGCAGGATGATGATTCAGTAGTTCAATACAAACAAAAAACGCTTGTACAATCACGGCTAAAATGTAACCGTGGGGGCTTTCTACTGGTATTGCTGTGATTAATGAAACCCATTTTGTTCTACTTTTTTGTTTGCTTTGCATAACCACTGTTTCTTTTCATATTTTTATATCAATTTCAGTAAGTCTGTGTGGCATCACATACTAATTTTAAAAAGTTCAGATTAAATCTTTAAACGCTATATTATAGCTAAATTTTTGGGTTTGATTGTTTTATACTGTGCATCAAATGTATTTGATTGACACAAGCCATTTAAGCAAATGCATTATTCTATAAAAGCCTTATGAATTTCACAAGAGACTTAATTAAATTAATAAAATGAATAAGCTTTTGTGTTTTGCTTTCTGTAATAATACATATGATCATATTGTTATACGCTCTGTAAAGTCTCTTACATTTTAATTGGTTGATATAACTCCAGAGAGATCAGCTGCCGGGTCTACAAATAGAGTAGAGAGCATGCATAAAGTACATTCTGACATTATCACAGCTTATATCACATAACATTAGGGCAATTTTTGAGCAAGCTGATTCAGGCAGTAAAATACAGATGTTCCATCATAGTGTGCAGCAATGAACTGACTCATAGAATTTGACATAAACCTACAATTTATACCTAATGACCTGCATTTAGATAGTGGCTTTTATTTGCCGATTTACAATTCCAAAGATTTCATTGTGATTTTGTGTTGGAATTCTCCCTATAAACCTGATGGAGTGGAGATTCACATTAAACTGGACCTAGATTTCCAAACTTTAAAAAATTGGAACAGTTTTAATACCCCTGCTATTTGAAGTGATCGCCATGGAGCCCGGAAGACTCTGGAATCCCCCGCTACAGCACACTGTCTGTACACGACCACTTCGGAATGTCAGCTCAACCCAAAATAGGAAGTGGAGTCAAATAAAACATTAAAATCGGGGAAGGGGAGCGAGGAGCACTCTCTTCTCCACATTCTCGATCCCATCCTGGTTCTGAGCAGGTTTTCTATGGCCTGTTTTGTCGCGGACCCTCAGTAGTGTAGACATAGCGGACCCAGGTCTGTCTCCAGCCCTCGGCCTGTGTTGGTTTTTCCCAGAGATCTCGGGGTGAGCGATACACGCACGGCTTTACAGCTTGGCTGCTCCACCCTTGTAAACCCGCCCATTACATTACACTGCATTTCATTTAGCAGACACTTTTATCCAAAGCGACGTACAAAACCGTGCATATTGAGGTCACACAACAAACAACCGGACGCAATAGATACGGTATAGGGCTTGTTGTTGGGCTACGAACATATGTCTAGTACACAAGATAGATAGGCCAAGTCTGTAACTACCATACCAAGACAACTACAATTGGGGAAATTACAGAACTAAGAAATACAAATTCAGAAGTCCTAGGTTAAGGTAAAGGGATATCAGGGTAAAGATAGACAGGTGAAAAACAAATGACTCCCCACTGACAACGGTGAGATTGACAGCTGCCTGGCCTCCTTCTGAGGAGACATTATTGCCCCGCCCAACAAATGAATGCGGTGTACTGTACCCGGTCGTCATAGAGTCCGCGGCCCGTACAAAGAAAGCTACGGAGGACGCGGGGAGGAATCGAGAGGTGTAAAGGAAGGGATTTGGGGTGAATTATTTTCCGCAAAGGCCAAACCGTCAAACGGCACCTCCCTGATGCGACCTGTCAGAGGTTGCGGCCACGGCAACGGAGCGCTCGGAATCTGGTGCGTTCCGCCGCTCTGTGGGCGGGCCCGCCGGTTTGTCAAACTCCGCAAAGAACACTGAGAGAGGACTGTAGAAAAATAAAGTTCTCTTTATTGTTTGGGTTTCATGAGTTGCGATTTATTTCGATTTCTACACGGCTCATTTGTTAGAAGTTGCATGTACAATGTCAAATGTACACAAGTCGAGCCGCACTGGGCGGCAGTACTGTCAGTAAGGTTACTAATGACCTGTTGAAAAGGTCTTTGTCGGCGCCTTACAGCGTTGCTAAGCGCTGCGGTCGGGGGAGCGAGCAGTCTGGGGGCTCTCCTCTCAAAGGGTCAGGTGTGGGGATCCACAGGGAGAGGGGGTGGAGGGTGGAGGGTGCAGGGTGCAGGTCAATTTTGGGAGCAGTACTTCCAGAAGCAAACTGTTGGAGAGATAATGAAAGATATGAAGCATTGCCTACCTTGAAGAATATGAATATATACTTAAGCATTAACAAAGCATGTTGACGTACTCATGCAGCATTGGCTTGTATCCACATAAAGTGTGCCAACCCCAGATCTCTGTTATTATAAGTGTAGCCGTGAATGTACTAAGCATGTTTAGTTATTTCTACATCCAGCAGTGCCCTCTCACCTCTCTTATTAGGTTTTTTTGGGGATTGAGGGTGGGATTTTTTAATGTCCTTCCCTCCCCGGTTTTGGGGTCCTGGTGGGCGATCACTGGGTCCTGAATCTGTACCACCCCCATCCACTGGGGGCAGTGTGGCAGCTCGCTGGGCGTCCTCCGATACCACCTGTAGATACAGCACAGCGGTCATCCTCATATCCCCTGTGTATGATGGGATATACAGCAAACACACACACATGGACACACACACACACACACACACACACATACATACACTCACACACGCACATACGCACACATGTTCACACACACGCACACACATATACACACACACACTCACAGACCCACACATGTATACAAACACACGCATACACGCACACACATGCACACACACACATATACACACACACTCACACACCCGCACATACACACATGCGCACACATGTACACACACTCACACTCACACTCACACACACACACACACACACACACACACATACTCACACACACACACACACACACACTCACACACGCACATACGCAAATACACACAGATGTACACACACAAAACGCCACGTACCGCTTTGTTCTTTTTTCCTCCACCTCGATGACTAGCTGAAACAAAGAAAGAAAGAATTAAATAAGCATTAATATTAAAATTCAATAAAATGAGATTGCATTGTTCATGTTCTGATGCATTCGTATGTGAACATATACGCGTGTGCACACGCACGGATGCGTACATTTGTTACCCCGTTGCACCATGGTTATCTTTCCGCCCACACTGATGGACCTCTGAAGCTCCTCCAGGGCCAGGAGGACCTTCAGGAACTTCTCTCGCCTCTCAGGACTGCTGATGGAGGACACGGTTTTCTCTGCTGTGTCCGCACTGCTGGGCATCGCGTACAGCGCTTTCCCGTCACCTGGAAAACACACAAGCAGGCCTCACTCCAAGCACGCTTTACAATGACTCTCCCCGTTCCCCTTTAGGCGAGTAGAGTTTTTTGGAATGTTTTATGTTATCATAAGTCTCTAGAAGTCTGCTGCTTTCAGTTACAATTGTCAGTTCTGATTGTCAGCATTCAAATTTCATTTAATAAAGGCGATACCAACGTACTAGCTAGTGGTATCGGCTATCACATTATTGTTAATTAAATTAAAATGTGAATAATATTAATATATTTGCTCAAAAGGCACATTTAAATGTGCTAAATGCTTTATACCTTCATCATATGTAGAAATACATACATTGAATGAGCAATACTTTTTAACCAACATTAAGCAGCACATTTGATTGGTGCCCTTCCCTTGGAACAGAGTTGATAGAATACTTTAGAGACATTAGACAAAACGTAACACCATCTGTTACTCTGTCAGTAGTGGCATCTGTCACCGCATTTACGCATTTACAATGTTGACCAAACTAAACCAAGGGAACGTGAACAGAACAGCAAACCAGCTGTAAGGGAATCCTGACTGCTGTAAACACTCATATTCTTTCTCAACAGCATGCCAAGAATAGATAAAACAAAATAAGTACCGAAGTAGAATTCACAAACTATAAAACCTGTGATTCTATGTGCGTACTGCAAATAGTATGTCAGAATCTTTTATTCGACGTTTGAGCAATTATATGTAATTTAGGCAAACCTTGTTGACTGTTAGCATAATTGGGGGAAGAGGATACAGTAGTGTGAGTGGGATAGTATATGAATAATGTATGACTAGTATTTATGTTTTGACAATCCGCCATTGCTTTGACACCCTACAAATGAAGAGAATCCAAAATGGCACTCACTGAATAAAAATGGCAGCAGTTTGACGTCATACTACAATGACCTATTCTCCTTCCAACCTCTTCAATCAGACATTGAGAAATGCATCCTCTAAAAAAATGCTATATGATCCTACATACATATACGTGCGGTGTGCGCAAACTGACCACACACTTCGCAAAAGGAATTGCGATCCCAAGGGGTTGCTTAGAAACCAGGAAAGAGGTAATGAGCCAGGCAGTAATGACGTTCAGAGTATGTGGTCCCAGACCAACGTGACTCTATAGTCCCCAAGTCCTGGGAAAATCCAGGCAGAACAACAGCATGTTGTTTAGATCAACAAAAATAATGCTAAAACGCCATCAATGCTAACCAACTCAATATCTGTGCATGCTCAATTAATTAAATAACCAACCTTATATATACTGTAGCTCAAGGTCATAACTCATATGATACAATCTGTGAGACTTTATAATGATAGCTGCTTTAAGCCCCTGTCCCTCCTTTTCTTGCCAGTTGAATACAGATTGATGGCCAGATAATAGCAGCAGTATAATGAGTAGGGAAACTGGGCTTGTAACCCAAAGGTTGCAGGTTAAATTTCCAGGTACTGTAGGACACTGCATTATACCTCTGAGAAAGGTACTGGACCAGAACAGCTTCAGTATAAATCCAGTAAAATGTTGTGTAAGTCACTCTGGATAAGATGGCAGTATATAAATATATAAATATAAAGCAGTACTATCATCTCAGTATTCAAACCCGCAACCGGCTTGCGATGGAACTGGCCTTACCTAAATGCCCTGCTGCGCCCCAGCTAAGACCAGCTGGGAATCTAAGATGGTTTATGGTTTTCAACACTACTGGTGGTCAGACATTAGCTGGCCTGAGGCTGGTCAAAGCTGGTCTCTAGCTGGACAAAGCTGGTTAAGTTGGTAAGTTTAACTGGTGGTCAAACTGGTGAACTAGCTGACTATAGATGAACAGCTGGTTGACCAGCTATAAGTGTCAAAAGCACATCTTAAACCAGCATGACCAGCTTAGGCTGGTTTAACCTGGAATGTCAGCATGGTAGTTTCTCAAAACTCAACACAGTCCACAGTTTTTTGTAGTCCAGCACAGTGGAACACAGTTCACACTGGAATCTGGCGTTCACACTCAAAAAATGTAACATCTAGGACCACGTAGTTCTTCCTGCCCGAAGTCACCACAATTTCAACTCGGATGAATCATGTCTTTTAAAAAATCATGTCTCATAAAATTATTATGGTTTTGTATTTTCCATTTGTTTTGTATTTACGTGCCGTTTTAAAATTTTTCGAGTCAGTTTGGTTTCAGTTTAGCTTAAGTCATCTACGTTAGATTAGTTTTTATTTGGTTGTGATGCCATTCTTTGACCTCTACCATCATAGATTGCAGCATTTGATTGCCATTTTGTTGAAATTCAAAATAAAAAGCCACTTGCCTTTCATCATCTTTTGCAAAAATATTTTTCAATTTAGTTTCAGTTTTTGTTCATGAACATAATCTTTCATGACACCATATTCAGTCATGACATTCTAATGAGTGATGCACAATTAACCATGTACTGAAACGTTTATATTGCACTTAACGGAACCTGTTATATATAATATGTTCCCCACATTGTTGTTATTCTACAATGAAACTACATTTAAACTGCGCCAAAGGGGCAATTTCTGATATATTCATACATAATATTTTGTTCATATTTTATTCATTATATACAAAATGAACAAAAACGTCTACTGCAATGAAACTCAAAAGAGTCATGCAAAACTAACACTGTGTAGTTTAAACTGTACTGAACCCCCATCATTCCTGCTACAATGGAAACACCGACATCAATTCCTTAAGCATGCATATACGCCATAATGCATGTTCAACCTTTTCTGATCCAGGGACCCCCAACCTGACCTAAAGTAATCCCTGAGGACTAGATAATAAGATAACAAGGGTTATATATATATATATATATTAATTGGTTTTACAATTCCCAAAATCTAAACATAACCATTGTATATGAAGTCCAGGGACCCCATACAGTACCTTCAGGGACCCTCAGGGGTCTGCCCTCCTCCTGTGGAAAACCCATTGTGTACAGAATTAGCCTCTGTTTGAAGATACGTAAAACATTGGGTGTGTATATGGAAGTGGAAGATATTGCAGCTGCAGTGCTGCACAGGTGACCTGCCCGTCGCCCTGTCCCGCCCCCCCCTCCTCACTTGTCCGTCTCGGGTCCTGGTCCGGGGTGAAGGGGGCGCTGAGCACCGCTGGCACCAACACCGCCATGATCGCCATCTCCATCACCAGCACCGCCACCGGCGCCAGCAACCCCCGAAATCCAGCTGCGCTCTGCATCGCTGCGTCTAATATCTCTCTTCTCTACGCAAGGGCCGAAATTAAACGCTTCCGTCGTCGTCCGTCCGTGTGTGACCGTAGCACCTCTGTGGAGAAGGCTTGTCGAGTGTGTGTTTCGTACGCAGGAGTACGTGTGTGTGTGAGAGTTTTTGCCCTCGGCGTGTCTGTCTCCAGTCGGGTGCCGTCCCCCTATTTAACCCCAGGCCCTGGAGCCCCCCCCCAGGCCCTGGAGCCCCCCCCCCGGCCCGTCGCCGTGACATTTGGAGCGGTGTTTGTGCGGTGGCCCCTGCCGTCAGGGGCCTCCATTGTGAGCGGTGTGGCGGGCATCGGGCCCTCCTGCGTCAGAGCGCCTTTCTCCCCGCGCCCCCCCCATGTCTCCCGCGGCCCCCTGGGTAAACACATTAAGGCCCTTATCACTGCTTGCTCAGAGAGGACAGGCAGGCCAGCACGCTGCCTCCCTCACTGGGGCAGAGGAGTCTGCCAGGGAGAGGAGCTCCATTTATCCACAGAGAAACATCCTTATACACACACAAACACGCACACGCACACAACCACGCACATGCACACGCACACGCACACGCACACAACCACGCACACGCACACGCACACACACACACACACACACGCGCACACACACACGCACACACATACGCACAAAAACACGCACATGCACACACACACACACACACACACACACACACAAACACGCACACGCACACAACCACGCACATGCACATGCACACGCACACAACCACGCAGATGCACACACACACACACACACACACACAACCACGCACATGCACACGCACACACACACACACAAATACACACACGCACACACACACAACCACGCACATGCACAGTACTCACACACACCCTAGTAACTCCTGTACCGATGATGTGGCATAAGAGTTTGACACCTTTAAACATTTTTATCAACTATTAGTCATTCATTAATAACAGCAAGCACCCTAATCTTCCCCTTCTTCAATTCTATAAATGAAGGGATTCATAAAATACTAAACCGAATATCGCACCATGCAACCAGGACAAAGATCAGGACGGTTAATCCAGTTGACTATTTGTATTTCACCGTTTTGTGGCTCACACAGTGTGTTATGCAATGCTCCAATATGCCCGGTTGCAAAGCGATGATGACCCCTTGAGTAGAAGCGTACACTCTGGTCTGAGTACCATTTTACTAACAAAGCAGTGCCATGGCGATGACCCCTGTGATGTAAAGGATATGATGACCATGCCCTTTGATGGGCATGGCCGTGTGTTTACCGTGTGGGTGTCGTCGTGGTTAATCACGCAGGAAGTGCACGGGGCTCACGGTTGTGTGTTTACCCCGATTTGTGATGTCAGATCGTGAATGGGGAGAGTGGTGGGGAGGAATTCGGGATGGGGTCCGGGGGTGGGGATATGGTGGAACTTCTATAACTCAGTTGCCGGGAGGGGAGAGGCTAACCTGAGAGCATCCCGGTCAAATTAATTACACTCTCTCGGTCTGAATAGGAGCTTCAGCAATACTGTGTGTGTGTGTGTGTGCATGTGTGTGTAGACATGCACATGTGTGTGTGTGCGTGTCTGTGCATTGGCTATATTCACACTGTACTGCAGACAATGAGGAGCACTGGCCCCCCTTTTTTTGTCTTTCCAAACACAGCTTTAGTTAGTGATACACACAGTAATACAAGGATAATGTTTCGAACATCAGTTTACTGAGGCAGATCCAGACATGATCAAACATATCATCCTTGTATCAGTGTGCGTATCACAAATGAAAGGGCTCTATGACCTTAGCAAGATTTTCATAAATTGTTAAATACCAGCAATCAACGAGACACAGTAATTCCATCCAGCACAGAGAGACAGCCCCCCCTCCCAAGTCTGAGCTCCCCCCCCCATGGTGATTAAAAAGTCAATACAGACCTCCTTCCCCCTTTGCCAAAATTTTGGGCGACGCTTTGGTCCGAGTGTCGGCAGTGTTGAGTCAGCTCCCTCATTCTCCCCCTCTCTGTGGTGCCTCCAGACCCATAACTGTGAAAAGGCTGTCTCCTCACCCTCTCTGTTTCCATCTGCGTCTGACAGTCAGTCCACTGCCGTACGTCTGTCCTGACAGGACTATCTAGCTTTCCCAGAATCCTCGTCTCTTCAAACACAGACGTGCCTGTGACTCGATTAGCCCGTCTGTGTCCTCTGACTTCAGTTGTTGTCCCACTGATTGTGATTAGAGCAATAGACAAACCGACAGGCATTACTTTGAAGGGTCTTCTAATAACACAGTGCCCTGTACATATTTCAGAGAGAAGACTCTTTAGAACTGTCATGGACTAGTGTCGGGATGAGACTTTTCATTAGCCGATTACAGACAGGCAACACTTTTCGATGTGCCGGCAATTTACATTTGAAAAACTCACCAGCAACGTCTCTTCCCAAATATAAAGTCCTAATTACATCAACAGTGCTCCAAATTTGCACAGCTATTTCTTCTTTTTAAAACACACGATTATTCTGGGGCGAGTGGCAGTGAAGACTGAAGTGCTGAACTCACTGAGCAAGTTTGTCTCTGAGACAGGAAAGAATTGGGACAAGTGGCTGCCATTCCTTCTGGTTGTGTACCAAGAGGTGCCTCAAACATCAACAGGACTTTCCCCTTTGAAGCTCCTCTATGACCACCAAGTGTGGGAACCCCTGGATGTGCTGCGGGAGAGTCAGGGAAGATGAACAATGTGTCTTTTGTGCTCAAGATGAGGGAGCAGCTGGAGAAGACAACGGCCCTTGCGGGAGAGAGCCTACTGTGGGTGCAGGCATGGCAGGTGGTTTTGCACGATAGGACTGATATATCTTGGAGCTTTGAGCCTGGTGAGGAAGTCTTCTTGCTTCTACTGACCTCCGAAAACAAACAATTGGCAGCGGCAAGGTCAGGTGGAAGATGGGTCCAGTGAAATAAGGTCCCAACGCGCAGTCAGCCACTCCAGACCTTCCATGTCAACATTCTGAAGAAATAGCATGCCCGGTCACCAGCATCGAGGCCAGCTTCACCAGCAATGCCCCTGCAGTCCCTGTATGTCCTTGCTGTGGAGGAAGAGGAGGTCACTGAGCTGTATTTCCCCAGTGCTAAGCAGGAGAGAAAGCTGGACTTGGAGCACCTGTCTGGGGGGCAAAAGCAACCGCTACTGCAGTGTGTGCTAGAGTGCCTTTTTATGGATACACCAGGGAGGACTGACCTGGTTGAACACCACGTCACACATAAAGACTCAAAGCCCGTTCGACTGCTAGTCTACCGGGAACCTGAGGGACTTGTTGTGCCTGAGAAGGATGGCAGCCTGAGGTTTCATTTGGACTTCTGGAAGCTGAACAACTGTCAGCAAATTTGACCCCAATCTGATGCCCCGGGTGGATGACTTAGTGGAGTGACTGAGGGTTTTGCTGACACCTTAATTTACAGCCACACCTGGGAGGAACATCTGGGATATCTGCGTGAGGTGTAAACCAGGGTTCACCATTCAACATGCCTTAAGTGGAACTAACATGCTTGGCTATATCAGTTAAATTGAAACAAAGATTTTTTTAATATAGAAATTTCTCTATGAACTGATAGCAATTTCCCAAGTAGCATTTTGTCATTCTACGCCAAGTCTGTCTCATGGTCCGCTGTCAGTGTGCAGTGGGAGATGCGCATAATCTGTGTGGAAAATGCACCCTGCTAATGCTAATCACACTGAATACTGAATAAGGACAGTAAAAAGACCATGACAGACATGTGAATGTGGGCAGTGCAGCACATAAGTAACTCAGTGGCTGTAGGGACATTTGGCAGCTCAGGCACTGCTTTTGTACCCTTGAGGAAGGTACTTATCCTAAATTGGCTCATTAAATAACATCCAGCTGCATAAATGGATAGCATGGTAAGGTTTTTTAATGTATTTTTATGAAAGTGTTGATGTTTAAGAATCTTGCGCATTACCTGTGAACATGACTTTTTAAAAAATGGTTACAATTGGCAAATTGATGGTTTAAGGTTTATTTACTCTGATGCAGAGTATCTATTGATAATCCTCCAATTTTTTTTACTGTGCCACAGTCCTTGGCATATCCAGATAGAGGCATGGTTTAGTCCAATTGCTCAGAGACGGTCCTTGGCATATCCAGATACAGGCATGGTTTAGTCCAGTTGCTCAGAGACGGTCCTTGACATACCCAGTGATACCAGGCATACTTGGCGATGGTCAAAGTTGTCCTCGGCTCCAGGCGTCTCCTGAAGAGGGTTGCCAGGCAACAGTGTGCGTCGCCTCTCCAGCACCCAGCTCCGAGGAGGAACAGGACCCTGACATCCTCAGTTCCACCTTTATGGGAGACAAAACCAAACACAGCAGCAACAAAACACAAAGGAACTAAACTAAATTCCCACGAGGCCACAGTGTCTGTGGACAAGGTGTGAGGACTCTTTCGGCAGTCAGTGACTTAAATGAACCACTGGCGCTGAGGACACTCTGAAAAGACACTGTGAACTAAACTCTGGGACAGATAAATTTGGTTATCAAGGAAAAAAATATATGGTTGAAGTGAATTTTTATCAAAAGAATATTGCTATAAATGGAACAAATCAAGCTAAATATCAACCAAAATGTTGCTATAAAATATAAATGGGCCTTTTCTATAAGGTAAGCCTTTTCTTATTTATAAGAAGCAGAAATATATTTTCAGTATGTTGGTTGAGAGCAAATGTCTCATAACCGACCACAAGTGTGACACTGTGAAGTGATTTTTCCCTCTGTCTGTGATTGACTGATAATTTTACTTCAGTTATACACTCAGTGTACACCTGTACACCAGCTTGTTAATGGAAATATCTTACCGGCATATAATGTCGCAGCAACTCAATGCATAAACACGTTATTACGGTTTATTTATACTGATGCAGTTTATCAATTCATAATCCTGACATGGTCAAGAGGTTCAGTTGTTGTTCAGACCAAACATCAGAAAGAGGAAGGAATGTGAGAGAAGTGACTTTGACCATGGAATAGTTGTTGGTGCCAGATGGGGTGGTTTGAGTATTTGTGAAACTGAGAAAATGTTGATCTCCTGAGGTTTTCATGCACAACAGTCTCTAAAGTTTACTGAGAATTGTACGAAAAACAAAAAAACATCCAGCCATTCTGTGGGTGAAAACGCCTTGCTAAAGAGAGAGGTCAGAGGAGAATGAGCAGACTAGTTAAAGCTGACAGGAAGGTGACAGTAACTTGTTACCACACTTTATATCAGTCCTATGCAGAAGAGTATCTCTGACAATGTCACAACTTAAAGTTCATGGGCTACAGCAGCAGAAGACAGTATACCTAATAATTACCCAATAAAGTGGTCCCTGAGTGTATCTAATTTGGTAATCCTTTTTTGGGGACATTACTATGAAATGTAGATCGAGTGAGTCCTCTAGTGGCCAAACAAGTGAATACAGTATATGGCCACAGTGTCATATTTCTGAGGGTTACTATAGTGCCAATTAATTAAGGCATTTCAATGTATTGATAAAGATGAAATGTAAAAATACGTTCAAAGCAAAAACATAGCACATTAGCTGTGAATATGAATTAAGATGTGTCCATTATTGCCACAATATCAAAGAGCACCTTCTCCCATTATCTGTCGATTTTTTAAAGGTGTACATAGGCAGCACTCCTCTTTTTATTTCTTACCTTTTTATATTATGTAAATCGAGTTACTATTATGTAAATGGAGTTACTTGTAAATCTAAAAGATAAATATTCATGGCAACAGCATCCTAAAACCATATACCACCTCTTCATGAAGCATGTCTATAAACCTGGAGAAGAATCCAATTTACTTCAGACAAAATTGCAAATGTGCAACTCTAAGCCTTAAAGGGCTTTCAATTATTTGGCATGTCAGAAAAGGAAATTAGTTCATTATCACAGAGTACCATTATATTGCACTATTTTTTGGCTGATACCCTTAACCCGAGACATGTTTGAACTTCAAAAGGTATAGTATGACATCAGCAAAATTAGGCAGAAAAAGTAAACGGGGATAAGTGGACAGCCAGTCTGCCGATCACACTTTCTATATGCTATACACTCAGCGAGCACTTTAGTAGGTATTTATTAGACTTATTTTTTTAGACTTATTGGTATTCTGCTGCTGTAGCCTATCCAATTAAGAGGATTGTCACATTGTGTGTTCAGAGATACTCTTTTTTACTTGCAGAACTGCTGCTCCCTGGATCATTCTCTGCAAATTCTATAGATTGTTGTGCATGAAAATCCCAGATCATCAGCAATTTCTGAGATACTTTAACCACTCTGGCACCAACAATCATTCCACGGTCAAAGTCACTTAGATCACATTTCTTCCCCATTCTGACATTTGGTCTGAAAAACAGCTGAAGCTCTTGACCACAGCTGCATGCTTTTATGCATTTAGTTGCTGCCACGTGATTGGCTGATTTAATATTAGCATTAACAAGCTGGCTTACAGGTCTTCATAATAAGTGTATATGCTATATGTGAACACACCACCTCACCTTTAAATTTAACAGGCAGCCTTGAGAAGTGTACAAATTCACCTCTGGAAAAACCGAGAGAGGGACGTCCTTGGGGGTTTGTGTGGGATTTTCATTCGTAAAAATCTAATTGTTTTAGGATATTTACAGTGGAATCCTAGTATAGCACATTATTTAATTTAGTCACAGCAGAATTAGACTAACGTACGGCGTCTCTGCAATACAGTGCATTTCAGAACGTGATTGGAAGTGCACTGATTACCAGGGACACAACTATACCATTGCCCCGGCTAATTCAGTATGTGCACAGATTCAGCAACTATATTTCATACTGTTTGGAATATTTTCCCTTTCTGCATTGTCGTTGATTCCACAATTCCCAACACCACCTGGAACTTTACCATTTACGGATCAAGGGAAGAAATTTCCAGGTTTTGAGCATGTCATACTGCGAGCGCGACCTGGCTCAAGAACATGGAAGGAGTATTTGACTTATTATGACAACTATCACTAGCAGTGTCATGTTGACCCAGTAAAATACCAAATTGTCCATTGTTTGTCCAAGAGAATTGTATGAATGTAGCTTTATAATGTTTGTCTTGTTTTGTTGTTTTACATTGAAATGGATGGCCGCATTACAATTTCACAGACGACATAATTTATTTGTTAACTATTTTATATCTACATGAATGTAAAAATTAAACTGTTAAATTAAGAATTATACTGTTAATGAACCCATTACTTCCACAGGTTGTGTAGTTTTAAGGGAGCACCATGACACTTGGTTGAGAAGGCATCGTAAACATAAATTCTGAGGATACAGCACTGTGGCAAGTCTCTCAAAGTCAATAAAGTTTACTTAGTTTGAAATGCTACAGACAGACATCAAAACAAATAGCAAAGCAAAGGTCACTTTGGGGAGAATGGATGTTCGAAGTAGAGGCTGATCTTGCATGCATGGATACCTACTGTACAGCTCATAGTTCAAATAAGTATGCCCATTACCTTGTTTTACCATGAAAACAAAATCATAATATCGCGCCTTTCACAAGTAACACAAATAATAATTTTCAAAAAATACATTCCATGTTTGAGAGACTTCAATCTTTCTCTTGTGCGTGTTGTAGAACATTATCCACCCTTAAGACAATCAAAAAAAGCAGCATTGCTTGCACCGAAATGGCCGACACGTTTAGGAGAATTACAACCTCAGGACGGAATTTTATGGTCTGTCAATGAATTAATTAATTAATCACGAATGCTCCTCTATACATATCTTCCTTGGGTAGAATTCAAGATCTGATATTTATCGGGATACTGATTATATTCCTGGAATATGAGTCACCCTAATGGACCCCTGAAAGCAGAATTCATTAAGCAGGAAGAAATCTGGCGGCAGTTCCAGGAGCCAATCACGGCTCAGATTACCACTGCAGATGGCAACACAAAGTTTAATGCAGGGGTGTAAAACACCACCTTTGGACAGAGAGGCCTAGGTCGAACTGTGGAAGGAACATACAAATACTAAATTTAACAACACCATTTCACTGACAAAGGCAGCGTGCCTAATATATTTTTTGATCTAAAGACAAATGTTGAGTTTGGAGCTTTAATGGAGTTATAGGAAGAGGGCTCTCAGTGTCTGGAACATACTAATGGTTGTAACTGGACTGGAGGTGGCAGTGATATATACGCACATGGGGCATTTACGCGACAGAAAAATGAGTTGCCATGGACACAGAGTGTCACTGTGTTTATGGTCGTTTCAGAGATAATGGAAATGTGCCCTTTTAAAAACGTTCAACTTCGGGTAAAAAATAAAGCAAAGAAATGAAAGAAAAAACATAATAAACAATATATAAAATAAATATACATACAATACATAAATAAATATTTTTTTAAAAATCTTTCATTTGTTCATTTATAGTAGCGGAGTGTTCATCTGAAATTTTTTACATTATTAAAATAGTTGAGTCCATTTTCATGGTAATGGTTTAAAATGTATTGAATAACCAAGCAAGTCCTGCAAGAACAGTGACACGCCATTTATGTCTCTTTACACAACACTGGTAAACCTAGTTCGGCATATTGCAAATCAGCAGAAGTACAGTCCTGTAATGTTATCGAAAAAAACAAAAAAACACACAATGTCACGGCATACATTCTTGCATTACAATGTAAACACTAGAAAAACACTTTGACCTGTAAAGCAAACAAAAATAATTAGCACTAACGTAGTGCATAGTGGCTTTTTCTACATTAACTGAAAAGTATTTCTTCATACACAGAGGACTTACAGACAGCCGCTGATGGCTGTGGAGCTTTGAGTAACCTCCCCATTTTTCTTTATTTAAAAAAATAAGTAAATAAAACTGCTGTAAGGCAAATGTATTCCATTCAGGTATGTCCAAGGAATACCACTTGCCAAGATTGAGAAAAAACCAAACAAAACTGCCCTTGTGTTCTCGTACACAAATCTCTATGCACTCCCGATGCAGGTGTTTACGGAAAGAACCAGTCTTCTCTGCTTGGAAAATCCATTGAGGAAGCATCTTTTCAAAATAACCATTCCGGGAAGAATTCTGGTCTGTCTTTGAAAAGTTGCATATGTTTCCATGGGCAGGCATCCTCTACCACAGCGTGGTGGGTTTGGCCACAGTTTCTGCGGCATTTCAAATCCAAGTTTTCACACGAACAACGCGGTTTACGTGCCGTCACATGTCTACGTCACCATCGTACGCGAGAGTGAGAGGCTTCTGGGGTGGAGTGGAGCCTGCGTTCTGCTTGGGGTTTTTCCTGGAGAGATAAACAACACAAGCTTCAGTTCCCTCTTTGAACACGCCAACTCCTTCAGCAGAGGCACTTCTACCACGTTACCCCTAGAGGGCGACTGTGGGCTGCTCTTTTTTTATGTTTGTTCTAGACAGAACGCTGGATGTTTTCAGAGTGACATTCTCAGGCAGTTGACTCCTTAGAAATAACCATGGTTTGGGAGTGAAAAAATCCGTAATGAATATCATTGTCAGTAAGGTCGCCCTTTTGATCTAAAACGGATCATTTTGCCTGAAAAGAATATGAAAGGCAAACATATGCAAAGATGCCTGATTTTCATTTACAATTTCAACAGAAACCCACTCACAAGAGTGGGTGAAGAGACCTTTAAAAGCAGGCAAATTATTCATATAAATACGGCAAATATAATACTCTCCTGATTTCAACGTTTGGAATTTAATATAGTGTGAAAACAGTACTTCCTGAAAATTGATCTATTGTGCACAGATGCAGTAAAACCGTGTAATGGGCTCTACAGTAGTTAAAGGTATCAACCAAACCGATCTTCTGCAGGCAGAAAATAAAAGACCCAATATTGGTGTTTGAGTGTTTTTCATTTTGAGCTGCGTGCGTTCTGAAAGTAAGTAATATACAGACCACAACATGAACGTCAGTGTGATGATGAAGACGATCAGGATGAATCCCACAGCGGTCACCCCATAGACCCACAGCTTCACTCTGCCATCTGTGGGATCGAAAAAAGCAGGATATTAACCGAACGCACGAGATCTATCAAACAAATTAACCTGAAACCTTTAGGTTTTTCCAAAAACACAAGTCAAAACGCTTTAATACAAAACAAGGCTACATTGTAAAAGTCAATACAGAGGCTCAGCGTTAATGCGAAAATCTGAACAACAACAAGAACAATCTCGACAGCTACAATCACTCAAAACTCGAAAGGAGAGTAAAATAAAGTTATGAAGTAAAGTTATAATGTGATGTGGATTGAAATACCTGGTCCCACCGGCTGAAGGGACCACTCCCTGAAGAAGTTGTGGATCTGGGAGGTTCCGGGTTTGAGCCTGCCCGAGCTGGTCTTCACGTCAGCCTTCTTGTTGTCACCTCCTGGGGTCTTGGTGCAGTAGTCCAGGAACCCGTGTGTGGTCATCACCTCTGTATACCCTCTCTCACACCCACACACACCACTCTGGCAGGGATGTGGTTTTTTGTTTTACAAAGGAAACTCACCTCTCCAGGCATAACACACATAAAACAAACTGATACACTCATCCTTTTTCAAGGATACATTGGAGCTTCTGGTTGAGAGCATCATTGATGACTCAAAACCTTGAGCACCTCTGTACCAATTACAAATACAAACCAGTCCCCCCAGAAGAGCTTGCATTTACACAACACATTACACAATGTTAATTGAGCAGATGAAACACAATTCAAGACATTTTGTTTATTCTGATTTGCACAAAGAAATCACTGACCAGCCTCTGTTATGCACAGAGTTGATCTGCAGTAGCACAAAGTATGCTCTAAGGGGCAGTGATGATCTAGTCCTATGAATGTATCAAACAGCATATACATATTCTTGATTTGGTTCTGTATTCCTCAGTTTTATCTGTAATCAAACAATGCACAGTAGCTAAAAGTGACTCGACAATGAAATCTCTAATATCTATACCAAGGAAGCAATTGAACACACAAAACTAATCAGAAACACCTATGAAGCTATGCTGTCCAAATTATTATGGCACCCTGAACTGGAGTTCACATGGCTCCAAAATGTATAAACATCTCTTTAATAAAAGGCGAGAGTCTGCACTTTAAGCACATGTGGATTGTTTGATTACAATTATAAAATTATGGAGTACAGAGCCCAAAAAAAAGAAAATATGCAGTATATAAAAACAAGATTCCTTAAGCAACATTACTTTTGTGATTCCCTCCAATGCTCTTGGCAATATCAGTGCTTGCATGCATGTTTACATATGCTTGGTCTTTGCAAAAGCGAGTAACTCAATATACTTCAATAAATTCAGCCAATATACACACAACAATTCTTGACATTTATCGAAGAAGATTACTTTAACGGTGCTTGTTGACACAATGTAAAATGTGCAATGCATAATATATGAGAAAGCTACACGTTTCCCACTCAAACTCGTATATTAGAATCTGCAAAAGATTACCTCCCTTGCACACTACTACTTCCAGATATATAGACAGAAGCAAGATCCCAGATGCAGTTTCAATTTATTGTTGCATTTTGCCTGTGCAAGACAAGTCCAGAGAGTACATTACCTGTGTACAGTAGGAGAACGGTTTGGTACAGGGTGGGTAGCAATGTCTGGTGGTAACAGGCATGTTCTGTAGAAAGCAGCCCCCTGCAGCAAAGATTGCACAAAATTATTATGGCTATATCTGCTTCGATAAGCAAATGAATGTGGTGTCATATCTGAGGAATGCATTCAGGTCCTTATCGGGGGGTCTGATCAACCTCTGAACGTTGTAATTCTGGAATGGAAAATTACATGTCAAAAAGACCCAGGAATAATGCCCACGGATCAGGCTTCCTGTGTAATGAGACCACAGAAGCAGTGCTTATGGTGTGCTTACTGGAGACAATTCTTTACAGAGATAAGATCACTTAGCCTTTTATTTACCGCCCGTCTGTAATCCCCAAGCCTTTATTTCTTCCGCGCAAACTAATTTGAGATGCCGCAGCGATCTGCCTTATTTTCAATTTATAAAAGTTTTATTAAGGTTTTATTAAGGTTTTAGTAAGGTTTATTACATTTGCACGAGCCACTGTGTGGTTCCGGTGTACATTGATGAATGAAAGAAATGTGCAAAAGTACAATTTCAAACGAGCTCGCATTTCCATATTAAAGACAAGTTTTGCATTTAAACCACCTTATCGTATGTTGCAGCTTCAATAGCAACCAAACAATTCCAGTACTATGACAAGGCGTTACGTCCTAGTGAGGTTTTAAAAAAAAAATCTTTTTTAAATCCAAAATACCCTCATTTTTTGACAGTTTAGACGCCACCAATTTAAGGGTTTCAAAGCACAGTTTCAAGAGCATCCGATGCAATTAAGAGTATGCACTGTGAACAAGTACACAGCAGTAGAAACTTACTCAGGAAGTGAACCTTTTAGTCACAAGCCGGAGCTCTCCAGCTGAAGTAAAATGCGCTGACCCCATACAGTAAAAATGCATCAGTACCTGGCCCACTGCCCTACACTCCCAAGACTTTAATAAGTGTGGAGCTAAAATTAGGCCCGGATGCACTGAAGCCGTGTTTTCCCACGTCACCGTGGAGAGGGGAGGCATGGCACCTGTGACATTGACCCCGTCTGAGCGCTGGCACCACACAGATCTCTCATTGTCCGTCCAGCTGCTGGCTTTCCACTCGTAGCTGTGGCATTTCCCTCCTGGAGGAGAGAGAAACACTCATTCCTTCAACGGCTCCGACACGCTGCAGAGGCTCACTCAGGGAAGGTCATGACACGCTGTAAGCAGCGCTCCATCCGTGGTGAAACAGGGCGATTTTTGTAGGGGATGCTGGGTGGCTCAACCGTTAAAGACAAGCTCAACTCAAAAGTCACTTTTTCCCCAATCTAGTCAATTCTTCATAACTATATGAAGAGTATATATAACATATATAAACAAATGTATATTGTATATTGTAATACTTGTGTATTTTCATACCAAGGTTTTGAGATTTTACGTCATAGTGTACCAGTGGACATGCACGACTTAAGGTACGACTTAAATTACGAAAATTGTAACGTAATGTGAAAAACATTTTCAAAAGCATTTTCTCTGCGCATTTTGTTTGGGCAACTGAAAAAAAAGAATGAATGTATCCATAAACAGGAATTAACTGGATTTTCAGATCAAATTTTCCCACAAACCTTTGCAAGGCCGCGTCTCAAAAGCCTGCTGTGGGCAGTTGTCCTGGTTCTCCAGGACCTGAATGACCACGGCCCTCGAGCGAGCCTGTCGCCCTGTGGTCTCAAAGCTCCGCCCATCCAGACAGGTCAGCTGACACGAGCTCCATGACGACCAGTCAGTCAGGTGGCAGTCTCCTTCATTAACAATGGAAGTTTGTGAATGTGAGTGTGATGTCATGTTCAACTACCGGTTTGTATTGTACCTGGCTAACATGCAACTGGAGCTAGCATTCAGAAAGTTAGCCAAAACATAATTTTCTGTCAATTTTGCATGCAATTCCAGTCTCCCACACATAACATACAAATCCTGTTCAAAGCGGATTGGGGGAGGAAAAAAAAATTAACTGTGAAACAAAAAAAGAAGTTTTTTCTCAGTTCAATTATGCACGAACAGGGCACTAAGGGATAAACCCTTCAAATGATGTGGAAAATAATAAGCAGCGAGATTTATGTTTTTTTTATGAAGGAAACATGTATGCAAATCCTCTGTTCACAAGCTTGCTTAATTACTGAACCGTGAAAACCATGAGGATATCACGGTGATGATTACAACGGGAAAATCTTCTCAAGTGTAACACGTGCGGGCCTGACTCACTATTACAGACAGGTCTTACAACCCTTAATTCAGCCTGTCGCTTTTCACAGGAAACCATGAAGCACAAGCTACCTTCCAGCAATCCAGTGCACACCTCCAGCCTTCAGAACGATTGAGTTTTGCTTTAAGGATTGCTGACTGGCTAGGAGATGAATGAAGACCAATGAAAAGGTATTCAGTTTAGTTATTCAAGTTGGATTACCAGTTATTTAGAGAATCAAAAGCAATAATGCTTAGATCATTTTGATTCACTATTTTAGGTTATTTTATTAGTTATCCCTGCTGTAAAAGCTTGGCACGGTCAAACCATGTCAAGCTGGGAGCTGGTCTGAACTGGTCAACCAGCTGAACCATGTTGAGTTGGGAGCTAGTCTGAGCTGATACCAGGTACCAGCTTTTTCAAAACCTAGTTTGAGCTGTTTCATTTTAGCAGAGATGCCAACAAAGTTCAATTTGAATGAAATTGACTTTAAAGATGGGCTTTCCGGTTGACAAAATGGGTTGGGATTTAAAACTGAAAGCGGAAACAGCCAGCTTTAGATGAAAAAACAGCCCAGCTGCACACTACCTGAGCAGGGCACGGAGCAGGGCAGGCGCAGGTCGTGTCCGCTCATCTTCCTCAGATTATCCTCACACTTCCCCTCCTCCGCTGCTTTGGGTGGAGAGAGGTCTGCTGGGCCACCTGGCTCCACCACGCAGGTCAGGTTCCTCTCTCGAACACCTTCTCCACACTCAGCCCCCTGCGCACAGAGCAGGAGAGACAGATAGAGAGATAGATAGAGGGAGAGAGAGAAAGTGAGAGAGAGAGAGAGAGAGATAGAGGCATTTACGCCCAGCCAGACAGAGAGGGAGAGGGAGAGAGAGAGATCCCTTCAATGATTGGAATATCGTCAAAATAAATAACCATGACAGGGCTATCAACAAAAATGGTAAGGAACTCCTGCATCTGTGTCGTAGCCTGAGTTTGTCGATGGGAGGATACGAGGGGACTGCTTGGGAAGATGCACCTATTGCTCATCTCTTGGCAGCAGTACAGTTGATTACATGGTCGCAGATGTAGACCCCTTCTCTTTCAGAGTATTTACTGTCAAGCCACTAAACGCTCTGTCTGATCACAGACAAATGACTGCGTATCTGAATAGGACAGACCACACACACACACACACACACACACAACAGGCTATTCTAAAATGATTTAACTTGGTTCCGAGCGTGGGTTACTTGCCTGGAATCAAGGGCTCATAACCCCAATTTTTTTTCATATCATTATTAATACAAGATTTATAGACTTCCTTGCAAAGCACAATGTCCAGAATAAAAGTCAAATTGGATTCTTACCAAATCACTGCACAGCTGATCATATTTACACCCTACACACCCCAATAGAAAAATATGTTAACCAAAATAAAACTAAAATGTTGGCTTTGTTTGTGTTTGATTCAATTTGGCATATTGGCTTATTCTTCAAACTTCTTGAAAGCAGTGTAGGCGGTAAACATATGATATTGTTAAATCAATGTACACAGGCAATAAGTGCAGCATAAAAATTGGCAACAACAGAACAGATTTTTTTCATCCAGGAGCATGGAACGTGACAGGGCTGAGTCCAACACTATTCAACATTGATATTAACGGATTGGTTACTTTGTTAGGGCAATCTTCAGGCCCTGGTCTCATGTCAAACTCCTACTACTAAGATCTGCTGTTGCCCACAGCACAGGGGTGACAGCAGGGCCTAGATCTGCTAGAGAAATACTGTCATACCTGATGGCTATGATGGTAAACATGAAGAATTCATTGATAATGATTTTCTAATGGAAAAATACATTCAATTTCACAATTTTTACTGGGCTCATGAGTAACTTTGGTTATCGGGACACAGGCTACATCGTTGGCGATACTTTAGAACATTTGTATTAATCAAGTCAGAACTATGGACCAACGTGGATGGTCATCGAATCAAATCAACAAACGATAGTTGAGATGTTTACATAACTAAAGCTTAGGCCTATGCTACTCGTGTCAGTATCAGAAGAAAAGCGCAACAGAATAAATTCACTGAATGAATTATTCACTGTGAATTGTGAATTGTTCATCTTATGCCTAATTCACTGAATGCATTTTTTACAATAAAATATGAATTAATGTATGAAAATTAGTTACTTTCTTAGCTTTTGTTTTATCTTTCAACTTGTCATCCATCCATCCATTATCTTAACCCGCTTATCCTGAACAGGGTCGCAGGGGGGCTGGAGTCTATCCCAGCATACATTGGGCGAAAGGCAGGAATACAGCCTGTACAGATCGCCAGTCCATCGCAGGGCACACACACCATTCACTCACACACTCACCTTGTCATTATTATTTAAAAAAATTAACAGTATATTTCTATTCATTGTAGGTACTTATTCTTATTATGGACGCAACTCCTCCAGTTGATAAAACTAAACAGACCTATTTGGTTGCAACCTCTTTGTTTTTAAAGGTTAAGGTTTTTAAAAACAGGCCCCTGACTTAACATTGGCGGAACGCTGAGTTTACAGCTGAAAACCAGTCCAGCAATTTAACAAATCTAATTCATGGTAACTGCTGGGTGAATTAGCAGCTTCCATGGCTAATTCAAATGCAAAGTACATTTACGGACTTTGACTAATGTTAATTAATGATTACACGATTGAGCAATGAAAGAATTTAGTTCGCTTACATTAACGTTACTGCGTTGAGCAAAACAGGAATCTAGGGGGTGGAAATATAGGTTGAGCGACGTTTTGACATATAGAAGGACTAGGTTAACCCCAATACAGCTCAGGGTTTACCTGGATATAGCATGACTACGCCCTAGTTGCTAGAACACTTTTCAGCCAAATGTAGCCAAATTTTCTCCTGAAAAAGTACAGGAGGCTAATGTTATATCTAGTTTGCTATCCTACCTGCAAGGTTTCGCCACCGTTGGGTGCAATGATTGAGATGGGCAGCTGCTACTGAGAACAGGGTAGCAGTTCAGCGATTCAAAAGATGTCCAGTTTAGGTAGTTTTGCTACCTTTTCCTCCTGCTCCTTTTCTATCCTTTCTTTTCTACGAGCCACTTTTGTGCTTCAAGGAAATTTTCACACTAGGCAGCTAAATGGAGCTCAATATTTTATACACTAGCTAGTTAATATCAACACATGACCTAGACAGTTCACATAGGAAAACAGCAAACATATTTTCCAGCAGCACTCTTGGCATATCAATCAACACCAACACCAAATTAATTAGCCTGCCACAAGTTATTTCATTGAAAAAACGGATGTACGGATGTATAAGACATTACATTACATTACATTATTGGCATTTTGGCAGACGCTCTTATCCAGAGCGACATACAGTTGATTAGACTAAGCAGGAGACAATCCTCCCCTGGAGCAATGCAGGGTTAAGGGCTTTGCTCAAGGGCCCAACAGCTACACCGGGATTAGAACCACCGACCTTGCGGGTCCCAGTCATCCCAGTCATTTACCTTAACCACTACACCCCTAAGACACATAGAGACATGGGCCCTCCTAGACTATGGGACCAGGGGCCCTGGCGCAACTGCACCTGCTGCTCCGCCTATATGACCACCACTGACACTGCAATAAATTAACTCAAGGACACAGGGCATTCTATTACATAAAGAACAAAAAAATTGGCTAAAATTATTTAAATCTGCAATTGAACCAATTGCCCTATATGGCAGCAAAGAGAGGGGTCCACTTTCAAAGCATTCTGCCCAACGGGACAAACACCCAACTGAAACCCTGCATTTAGAATTTTGTAAGAAAATCTTACCTGTACCACGAAAAACTGCAAACAATGCATGCAGGGCAGAATTAGGCAATACCCACTTCTAATCACAATTCCAAACATTATTTTGGAAACATTTAAACAATAGCGACCCCCCTCTCATACCATTACTGAGCCCTGCAATGCCAAGGAAGACGTTCTGACGCTCAGTTCACTAACCCCCACTAAAACTACACAGCCTCAGAACAGCTAAATACCAAATCAACCAATCAGAATAAAACAAATGATGAAGCAACAAACACAAAATGACAGTACTTATTGGACAATCAAACCAGAAATCTAAACAAATGCCCGAAAAAGACGATACACTGTGGAAGACTATCTGAGCACAGTGAAAAATGAAATACTCAAGAAAACATTGATAAAGTACAGACTCAGTGAGCACAGCCTAGCGAGATAGAGACCAGGCACCCCCGGCAGACCCGGCTGCACAGAGAAGAGAAGCTGTGACAAACAAGAAAGAGAGATAGAGCTGCACTTCCACACCCAGTGCGATAAATACAAATTAGAGAACATCTGTTTCCAAAAAGTACAACACTATACCCAGACTTCCTACCCATATCTGAGACCCAATTATTGCAAATCCTCCTTGGAGAGGAAAGGTACTGTGCAAATTTGGCCGCACAATATGTAGCTATCTGCCCCTGCCTGAGGGACAGCAGTGACCCCCTAACCACCACCAATTGATAGACACTCACTGAGCACTTTATTAGGAACACGTCATTATCTAATCAGCTAATCATGTGGCAGCAGTGCAATGCATAAAATCATGCAGATATGGGTCAGGAGCTTCAGGTAATATTCACATCAACCATCAAAATGGGGGAAAAAAACATGTTCTCAGTGATTTGGGTGGTAGTGATAGTGTTATGATTGTTGGTGCCAGGCAGGCTGGCTTGAGTATTTCTGTAAATACCACCAATTGATAGACACTCACTGAGCACTTTTTTAGGAACACGTCATTATCTAATCAGCTAATCATGTGGCAGCAGTGCAATGCATAAAATCATGCAGATATGGGTCAGGAGCTTCAGGTAATATTCACATCAACCATCAAAATGGGGGAAAAAAACATGTTCTCAGTGATTTAGGTGGTAGTGATAGTGTTATGATTGTTGGTGCCAGACAGGCTGGCTGGAGTATTTCTGTAAATATCTCCTGGGATTTTCAGGCACAACAGTCTTTGCAGAGAATTGTGCAAAAAACTTAAAACATCCAGTGAGCAGCAGTTCTGCAGACAAAAACGTGTTGTTAATGAGAGAGATCAGAGGAGAAGGACCAGACTGGTCGAAGCTGACAGGAAGGTGACAGTAACGCAAATAACCACACATTACAACAGTGGTATGTAGAAGAGCATCTCTGAAAACACAATGCGTCAAACCTCTAAATGGATAGGCTACAGCCACAGAAGACTTAATAAGTCTAAAAAATAAGTCTAATAAATACCTAATAAACTGCTCACTGAGTGTACATGTCAAGGAACAGGAAATGTTTTTCATCTCTTTACCCAGAAGCTGAAGAACCGCAGCATAACAAGGTAACCTGCTAAATTGCTTATACTGCTTAAGGATGTACCAGACTGTGTAATAATGCCACACAGGGAACATCCACATCATCTTTAAATTGTGTTTACAATGAGGGAGAGTTCATTTATCCTCGGATTGGATGAGCAGCAGAGTGTGACAGTATTAATGAACTGTAAACATTTCATTCTCTCAGGAAAGTTTTGGGGCTGTATTTCTGTTATTGCTCTGCGCGCTGTGTCATCGCTGAAGCAACAAATGCCATTCAAATATTTGCCAGTGGTAATTTCAAGCCGTTAAGCAGACCAATTCAGAATTGTTGTTTGTACCCACAGAGTAAGTGGAGACAACACAAATGTAATGCAAATATACATTTATATCATATTAATTATATAAATGATATATAGACCGCATATATATTTTTTTGAGAGACAGAGGCAGAGACACAGAGAGGAAGAGAATGATTAAGCTGTAAAAGTGAAGTGAATTTCTTCTCGACAGAACCGTGGACAGACAGACAGAGACCTGGTTTTGAGGTGTCATTGTTTCCAATCAATGAAAGAGTGACTACGGAGGCAAAGAAAACCCAGAAAAAATCATTAAAACCAAGTTCAGACGAGAGAAACGAACGACTTCAAACAATTTAAATCCAAGTGCAGCCCGAGTTTTACTCTAATGGTCAGGCTGCAGATCCAAAATTCTGTTTCATGAACAAGTTCCTCACGTTTCAAAGTCCCCTTGATGTATAAGACAAGCAAGTGTGCATAGGGTTTTACCCTTTCTCTTTCATCTTACCATAACACACACAGGCAACTTGGCCTTTCATGCCAGTATACTCATAACCTAACATGGGTAGATAATACAGGGGGGATTGTAGATGGGTAATAAGGGGCTTTTGGAGAAATTTAACGACACACTGTAGGCAGAGCTCCTTACGGTGGCTGCACACCGAACTCTAATGAAGTCCTGTAGCTTCATCGTGATCTGACCTGGTTTGTGCTGTAAACAGTGGAACACAACTGTACCAGACAGAAAGGCCACGCCATGAGTGCTACGATTGCAAAATTAGTATTAAAAAAATCCGAGAGTAATTTCTCTCACACTTCATAAGGGAAAAAAGAGAGTTGTTATAGGTGAGCAATCATCAAATCCCAGGTAATTAGCAGTTAGTGCTACTGATTGGCCAGACTGTCTTCACACCTGACTCCCACGTAGAGGGAGGGTGGAAAAGCAGCAGTTCTCGGACCTTGCAGAGTACGGTAAGGTAATGTATTTCGGAGGGAAAGTGAGGACAGCCTACCTCCACACGGCAGGGGGACCAGTCGCCCAGCACCCATCTGTAGCAGGGCCTTATGGGACAGGGCTTGATCTGAGAGAGCTGGGACGGACACGGCCTTCCCTCCTCCTGGGCCGGCTGCAGCACGCGCCGTGAGCGCAGCATGTGACCTGCAGGGACGCAGAGCAAGGTGAGCGTCCGGTTCTGCACAGTTCATCATGATGAGTTATGTCGCTGACGCTTTTATCCAGGGGAGTTACAGTTGATTAGACTAAGCAGGGGACAATTCCCCCCGGAGCAATGCCGGGATAAGGACCATGCTCAAGGGGATTGTATCATGGCCACACCGGAGCTTGAACCACCAACCTTCCGGGTCCCAGTCATGAACCTTAGCCACGAGGCTACAGGGTGCACCACTCTTTTAACAGCCTAAGGCAGGTAATGTTTCCCCAAAGAAAAGTGGTAACTGAGAGAAATTGTCCATTTCCCTGTGGTGTCCTGGTCAATTCCTTTCCTCACCTCCAGGGGGCATTTGACTTTCACAGGTACTCTCATGTGGGACAAAATAATACAATCGACAGACTTCTGTAACATTTACATGTGCATTTTCATTAAACCACCCAGAGTATATCATTATAAAAAAAACATTATGTCTGTGAAGTTGGTGGTCTGTCAAACTATTTTAGGACAACCTCGTTACTGAAGATTAAAAGGCGCACAGATATTTCCTTGCTGATAAACATCCTTCAAATATTGATTAACCTGATAGATCTTACACAAAGCATTCAGTTCTCAGTTTAGAATGAATTCCTTTAATATCCTTTAATATTTAACATCCTTGCTGCCCTTTGACAGCTGAAAATCCCTACAAACATTAAAAGACGAGAAATAGAAATCTAGAAATGCCAATTTTCTCTGGCACACAATAAACAGCCTGACTGATGAAGTTTCATACTGATGTAGAGGTGGGAATTTCGGATGGAAAGTCAACCACCATTGCGCAATTAAGATTAATGAAGATTGGTGAATGTTTTAATCAGGCATGGATCTCCACGGAACATGGGTCCGGGAGAAGAGACAACATTCATGGTCAGATAATTAGCGTTTTCATTATGCATGAACTAATAAAGCTTCCCATCCTATACGAGAAAAAGTAATTGGAAACAACTGGGAGATCCTGAATCAGCAATGAAATTAAAATGTTTATTTTGACTGATGAGCCATTCATTATGAGAAAATAAACGATGAGCATTTCTTTAACCTATCATTTTCTGACAACTACTATACGGCATATTATGTGTTGGCACACCTTTATGAAGTATTTACACATCCACCGGCATTCAATCAATACAGTAACTTCCCTGATATTTTCCTGCACTATTCTGACACATTGCATCATTGCAATGTCTAGCGTGTACATAGTATTTGCAGTGTAATTATACAGTCAATGACAGGTGAAAAACTAGCAGAAGACACATACGTTACTAACAATAAAGGCAAGATAACGAAAATAAATACCTTGGTTACCACACGTGTGTGAGCACTCGGTCCATGATGACCATTCTGAGAGGAGGCAGCTCACAGGACAGGCCACCACACAATGGAGACTCAACTTCCACTGCTTCTCCAAGTCCAACTGCAACACAGGGGCAACAGCGAGGAACATGCATGCTGGTGTTAGTTCAGGAGGTTATTACTACACAAAAACAACAAGCAGCTTAATGGGTTCTGGAGCAGAGAAGTGGTTAGGGAAATTGACTTGTTATCAGGAGGCTGCAAGTTTGAATCCTGGGGGAAAACATTTTAAATTGCTTCCATGTGGCGCATACCGAGCACCACGAAACAATTTCTTTAATGTTGGAAAGCCAATTAGTCATAAAGGTCCTGATCCTCCAGCCTCCACACTTATTAATAGTTTAATCACACAGGAAACCTTATTGAGAAACAGAGTTAAAGCCCTTCTCCTTAGAGACTGAGGGGTGAAATGAAGATGCGGCACGCTGGGTGAGAATGAAGGCGCCGCCTCAAACGCTCACCTCCTCACACACGCTCACCTCCTCACACACGCTCAGCTCCTCACACACGCTCAGCTCCTCACACACGCTCACCTCCTCACACACGCTCAGCTCCTCTCACACACACTCAGCTCCTCTCACACACGCTCACCTCCTCACACACGCTCAGCTCCTCACACACACACTCAGCTCCTCTCACACACGCTCACCTCCTCACACACGCTCAGCTCCTCTCACACGGCCAGATCCTCACACATGCTCACCTCCTCACACACGCTTACCTCCTCACGCACGGCCAGATCCTCACACATGCTCACCTCCTCACACACTCACCTCCTCACACACGCTCAGCTCCTCACACAAGCTCACCTCCTCACACACTCACCTCCTCACACACGCTCACCTCCTCACACACGCTCAGCTCCTCACACACACGTTCAGCTCCTCACACACGCTCACCTCCTCACCTCCTCACACACACTCACCTCCTCACACACACGTTCAGCTCCTCACACACACTCACCTCCTCACACATGTTCAGCTCCTCACACACACTCACCTCCTCACACACGCGCACCTCCTTACACACACGTTCAGCTCCTCACACACACTCACCTCCTCACACACGCGCACCTCCTCACCCACACGTTCAGCTCCTAACACGCTCACCTCCTGACACATGCTCACCTCCTCACACACGTTCAGCTCCTCACACACACTCAGCTCCTCACACACGCTCACCTCCTCACACACGCTCACCTCCTCACACACACTCACCTCCTCACACACACATTCAGGTCCTCACACACACTCATCTCCTGACACACACGTTCAGCTCCTCACACACGCTCACCTCCTCACACACACGTTCAGCTCCTCACACACGCTCACCTCCTCACACATGCTCACCTCCTCACCTCCTCACACACACATTCAGGTCCTCACACACACTCACCTCCTGACACACATGTTCAGCTCCTCACACACACTCACCTCCTCACACACACTCACCTCCTGACACACACGTTCAGCTCCTCACACATGCTTACCTCCTCACACACACGTTCAGCTCCTCACACACGCTCACCTCCTTACCTCCTCACACACACTTACCTCCTCACACACACAGTCAGATCCTCACACACACTCACCTCCTCACACACGCTCACCTCCTCACACACACGTTCAGCTCCTCACACACGCTCACCTCCTCACCTACGCTCACCTCCTTACACACTCACCTCCTCACACACACTCACTTCCTCACACACGCTCACCTCCTCACACACATTCAGCTCCTCACACACACTCACCTCCTGACACACACGTTCAGCTCCTCACACACGCTCACCTCCTGACACACACTCACCTTCTCACACACACTCATCTCTCCACACACACTCACCTCCTCACACACACGTTCAGCTCCTCACACACACTCACCTCCTCTCACACACGCTCAGCTCCTCACACACGCTCACCTCCTCACACACGCTCAGCTCCTCTCACACACACTCAGCTCCTCTCACACACGCTCACCTCCTCACACACGCTCAGCCCCTCTCACACACACTCAGCTCCTCTCACACACGCTCACCTCCTCACACACGCTCAGCTCCTCTCACTGGCCAGATCCTCACACATGCTCACCTCCTCACACACGCTTACCTCCTCACGCACGGCCAGATCCTCACACATGCTCACCTCCTCACACACTCACCTCCTCACACACACTCAGCTCCTCACACAAGCTCACCTCCTCACACACGCTCAGCTCCTCACACACACGTTCAGCTCCTCACACACGCTCACCTCCTCACCTCCTCACACACACTCACCTCCTCACACACACGTTCAGCTCCTCACACACACTCACCTCCTCACACATGTTCAGCTCCTCACACACACTCACCTCCTCACACACGCTCACCTCCTTACACACACGTTCAGCTCCTCACACACACTCACCTCCTCACACATGTTCAGCTCCTCACCTCCTGACACACGCTCACCTCCTCACCCACACGTTCAGCTCCTAACACGCTCACCTCCTGACACATGCTCACCTCCTCACACACGTTCAGCTCCTCACACACACTCAGCTCCTCACACACGCTCACCTCATCACACACGCTCACCTCCTCACACACGCTCACCTCCTCACACACACATTCAGGTCCTCACACACACTCATCTCCTGACACACACGTTCAGCTCCTCACACACGCTCACCTCCTCACACACACGTTCAGCTCCTCACACACGCTCACCTCCTCACACATGCTCACCTCCTCACCTCCTCACACACACATTCAGGTCCTCACACACACTCACCTCCTGACACACATGTTCAGCTCCTCACACACACTCACCTCCTCACACACACTCACCTCCTGACACACACGTTCAGCTCCTCACACATGCTTACCTCCTCACACACACGTTCAGCTCCTCACACACGCTCACCTCCTTACCTCCTCACACACACTTACCTCCTCACACACACAGTCAGATCCTCACACACACTCACCTCCTCACACACGCTCACCTCCTCACACACACGTTCAGCTCCTCACACACGCTCACCTCCTCACCTACGCTCACCTCCTTACACACTCACCTCCTCACACACACTCACTTCCTCACACACGCTCACCTCCTCACACACACATTCAGCTCGTCACACACACTCACCTCCTGACACACACGTTCAGCTCCTCACACACGCTCACCTCCTGACACACACTCACCTCCTGACACACACTCACCTTCTCACACACACTCATCTCTCCACACACACTCACCTCCTCACACACACGTTCAGCTCCTCACACACACTCACCTCCTCACACACACGTTCAGCTCCACACACACGCTCACCTCCTCACACACACGTTCAGCTCCTCACACACGCTCACCTCCTCACACACACTCACCTCCTCACACATGCTTACCTCCTCACACACACTCACCTCCTCACAAACATTCAGCTCCTCACACATGCTCACCTCCTCACACACGCTTACCTCCTCACACACACTCACCTCCTCACACATGCTTACCTCCTCACACACACGTTCAGCTCCTCACACACGCTCACCTCCTCACACACACATTCAGCTCCTCACACACGCTCACCTCCTCACACACACTCACCTCCTCACACACACACTCACCTCCTTACACACACTCACCTCCTCACACACACACTCACCTCCTTACACACGCTCAGCTCCACAACCTTTCCATCGCTGCGTACGCAGTCTAGAAGACGCGTCCTCATTCCCCTTCCGCAGATAGCATTCTCGCTCAGCCGACAAGTGCTCCAGTCTGAAAACGTTCACATGCATAAAAACACACATGCAGACACACACACACACACATTTTCATTTTTTAGGGTTTTGTTGACGTGGCACTAAACTCTGTTGACCAACCAGATTCTAGGTTTACTGATTGTAAGATATAATAGTTGTAGTTCAGCATACCAAAAATTGTACGTTTAGCTAAGTCTCAAGGACAAATGAGTATTGCTGACACATCGCACTTGTTGTAAGATAGGTAAGTAAAGTTTTACAGGTGTAGTTGAGCACCATGAACAGTCTGTACAATATGTGAGCACACCTGACAAACGGTGGGTGCAGCAGATGTTATGGTTCCCCTTCCGGCCGGGAACACAGTGTACAAAAAAAAGTAGGAGAGCTAAATATACCTGACAGGTTGTACTGGTAGGAGAAGCAGGTGCTGTTGAGAATGCAGTTCTCTGTCTGAATGTCCTCTGGGCAGGTTTTCCCAGTCTCAGGCGGGCGCAGTATCTGCCTCTGCCTCTTCCGTACTGTGCTGTGGTCACAGGGCTACAGGGAAGCATAGATAACGCTAACGCTAACCTCAGTACCGTAACAAAGTATTGCAGCAAGGCAGAACATGTGAGGTGGTGCTCAAAAGACCACTTCAACCCTGGATAGTAGGAGTAGTATGGTGGTAAGATGACTCGTGTCTCCATGGCTGTCAGTCTGTAAGTTAAGATGTGGAACTGGACAGGTCAACAGGTTTAATGATCAACTGTAATGGTCATTAGTGAGGGCAGTTCTGAAACTGATCAATACTGTGCACTTGGGCATTGGGCTCGCTGAATAATTGTGCTAATTATTTACAAGTGGAACAAAAGATCTACACTCTGTCACTGAATCGATTTGACTCGTGCGATTGACTTGATTTGGCTTGTAATTTCTGTATTTAGAATAGTGACCACCAATATTATTGGCCACCCTGGAAACTATTAGCAAAATAAAGGCTATAAAAATATCTTAGTTATTCTTAGATGACCCTACATTCATAAAATGAGAAAAATCAAATCTTTAATCTTTAGAAAAAAATGTTTTCTTAAAAAAGACATTTTCAAAAAAAAAGAAAAAAAAAGTGTGACAATTGTTGTCAATGCTATAAATAGTTACTAACCAAATCAAAATGAAGTATATTCCCATTCATATTTTACTTGACGCACACCTGAGTCTGTAGGAGCTATAACTGTATATCGTCATTCTGGTTCACTGTGGCATAAATATGAGACGACACACAGGTGAAAACCTCTTAGTCATCCATCACCATGAGAAGCTCAGAGAACACACAAATGAAGTGAGACAATCGCTTGTTGACCTTCATAAATCAGTTATGTAGAAAAAATGTATGATGTATAGATCTGTGACCTTTTTCCCAGAAAGGCCTGGAGAACTACTGTACATGGCATTATGGAATCCATCAAAGACCAGGAGAGTTTAGACCAAAATCTTCCAGAACCTGAAGGCTACTGTAAAAATGGGCCGTGGTTGGAGACCATTAAACAATAAACTGAATTTACTCCTGCACTTTTTTCTCATATTAATTGAGGGTGTCAATAATTCTGGTGGGTGCTGTATTGTGGAGGAGGTGGGGCACTTTTAACATAAAAAAAAAAAATGACAATGAGACAAATCGTATTTGACACCTGGCCTTTAACATCTATGGCATTGTATTGGGGTCAGAAAGAGAAAGTAACATGGTCTACTAAATACTCAAAAACACTGGAGAGATTCCACATTCCACATTACATGTTCTGTCAAGGTTTTGCGACAAAAATTGCTGTACCGTAGACTAACTACGTTAAATGTATTGATACGGTTTCGAGAAATAGCCTCACGAGAGGACAGGAACTCCACTGGCCCCACGGTGACATCACGCAGTGGTCCGGGCAGGGCAGGAAGCAGGTCTGAGCTCTGAAGGGCATCTCTTCCGGGTCACAGAGGCTGTCGTCCAGGCCTTCCCCCGGGCCCTCTCCGCTGACCTTCACACATCTGCGGACCGGGGAGGACAGGAAGTGAGGTCAGCAGGGCAGGAAGTGAGGTCAGCAGAACGTCTGCCGGGCGACCGCCTGGACTCACCGGACTTTGCGGCTCTGCACCCCCTCCCCGCAGGCCGGTGGCTTGTCCACGGTGTTTATGGCACACACGGACCAGGGCTCCGTCACCCAGACGAACCGACTGCACTCGCTGTAGCACAGCACTGCCTCTGACACCTGGGGACACACACGGTAACACCGCAGGGCTGTTACCAGGCAACGTCACAACCAAACCCGTATCGCCAGTCCACAGACAACATCACAACCAAACCCATATTGCCAGTCCATAGGCAACGTCACAACCAAACCTACATCGCTGGTCGATACGGTCAGAAAATAACAAACTGGAGGCCGCATACTATTTTATATGAGCTATAAAGTTGACATGTTATAGGCTATGTCACGTAAAATGTTACCATTAAATGTTACGAGTATTACTGCATTTGTAAAAAAAACAACAACAACACAATGTAATGGATGCTCTATTCAGTGTATGACAGGAAGGCCTTATTCTGCCTGACTTGACTCATGTTACCATACAAGACATCAGGGGTCTCATTACTGTTTATATGCGCAAAATTGCAAAACTCACCAAACATTCAATTTAAAAGAAAACAAAAAACCATCCGTTTCTCACATATGGTCATTTTCTGCGGTTAGTAACAAGTAAATAACTAAAAGTCCTAATCTAATGGAGATGTTGCCAAGCATGCAAGCATATCATTTGTCATTTTGATAATGGGCAACATCATTATGATGAGATAATGATATCAACAGAAACGAACTCCAGACTGATAACACTTGTAAAGGTCACAACATAATCATCCCATCACCCAGTTAAAAGCACTGCCAATACAATAATATTTAACTCCCATGTCCTGGCAGAGGGAACTAGCTCATTATACAATTACTGATATATTTCAAAGCAACAGACGTATGAAAATCAAGCGCTGCCACAAGCAGTGCTTTAAAGCAGTGCTTTAACATTTGCACTGCAAATGTTAAAGAAATGGCAGCATTTTCTGAATGGTACTTTATGCACAGTTAGATACGCCATTAGCCTGCCAAATAAGGATTTTTTCTTTGACCTCACACGCAATGTCAATGGGAATTTTCTCTTTTCCTATTAGCCATACTTAGATCAGAGCATAAAGCATGCCATAATGGAGGTGGTGTTCTGTGATAAATCTGAGCACGCTTTCACAAAGCAGTCTCTTCCACACATGCAAGCATGCATGCATACACGCATGGACACACACATACAGGTACATTACATTACAGTCATTTAGCTGACTTACAGTTGATTAGACTAAGCAGGGGACAATCCCCCATCGAGCAATGTAGGGTTAAGGACCCAAAAGCAGCATGGATCTTATTGTGGCTACACTGGGGCTTAAACCAGAAACCTTCTGGGCCCCAGTCAAACACCTTGTGACATGGCTCAGGCAGTAAGAGCAGTCGTCTGGCAGTCGGAGGGTTGCCGGTTCGATCCCCCACCCAGGCTGTGTCAAAGTGTCCCTGAGCAAGACACCTAACCCCCAAATGCTCCTGATGAGCTGGTCGGCACCTTGCATGGCAGCCAATTGCCGTTAGTGTGTGAGTGTGTGTATGAATTGGTGAATGAGAAGCATCAATTGTACAGCGCTTTGGATATATAAATGCCAATATAAATGCCAACCATTTACCATTTACCTTAGCCACTAGACTACAGGCTGCCCCCACTGACATGCACAAACATGCGCATGCGCGCACACAAGCACAGACAGAGCACAAAGTGGGTGTGAAAGAGTGGTATGGTGTTTAATTAATGGAGTGAGATGAGGCATTATGGAGTGAGATTAGACACACAGCTCTACCACTCCCTTGTATTATATCTCATAGTTTCCTGTGCTGGGCTGAAAACATAATTATAGCTATCCACATTAACACATTAACGCACACCTAAACGTGTTTGAATGTACATAATGTACGGTATCATCAAAATACAGAGTAAAGCTTTTGGATTCGGTTATTTGGTCAAACCTCTTCGACAAAAATTATTTAAGTTCTGCATCTTGGTGCTAAACTTTAGCTTGTCAGTAACTGTCCTGTTATCAATATGATACAGGGCACGAACTCAACAACAAAACTTTCATAAAAGCGAACACAACGTGCTTCTCACATCATGGAAGCAGGAACTATCAAACACTGACAGGACAAAACACATAAAAGGCTCTTCCTCTTCCTATTTACGGATCTTAAAAATATTTTCTACCCATCATCTACCCGTTACACTTACTTTCAATTCAAGACCCTTTTCACAATGTAAAAATACAAAATGGTCGGCGCATATGAGATGGGTTTCAAAAAAGGTTTTTGATTATTCACAACATGATGAAGCACCAGATGTTTTTTTTTATTTTTTTTTAACGAATGGCAGGACGGAATGCGGCGGACTTGTTCAGGCGTACTTCACATCCACATAAGCACTCAGATCAAATGAAAGCAGTGTTACCGCCGCACAAAAGCAGAAGATCGCGAGTGGGAGACCGGGCATGCATTGGCGTCGTTAATGAAAGCGGAGTACACAAACACGGAATAACACTGACCTGAGCCTTTGTGGACATCCGTATTAGCAGTGCGGGACGAGCAGAGGGGGAAGGAAAGGAATGATATATCCATTAGTTTGAGTATTTTATTTATTTATTTTTTTTACTTTCCATCCGCGCTCGCGAAGTTGCTAAACCTGCCTTCGCGACGCTAATCTGTCTATAGACTGTGCAAATGATCTAATTAAGCGCCATCTCCACACATGATCGTTTTGTTTTATTGAATGATTAATCCTGATGAGAAGCAAATACTGCAATGTTCTGTACCGCTCCCAAGGCTAGCGCTTTTTGTGTGCGGTGTAGAGATTTTTGTGGGGAAAAACGAAAGAAAAATAGGTGTTCCCCTAAGGCAGAACCTGAACACATTCACTGACCTGAGCACATTCATCCTACAATGAGCTACACAAATCACTCCCAGTTAAGCGAAGACTCTGAACTGTAATGCCATGTACAGTTCATAGTTTGTCAACTTCTTCCACTTTGTTCAAAATTTGTTCAAAAGGTCCTTGTAGAATGAGTCTAAAATGTAGAGAAAGTCAATACTGAGGTCAAAGCAAGCTAATTTACCAATAATGAGAGTTACTGGCCAACATAGTTGCAGTTTATATTGAATATTGAACTTCCCATTAAAATGCAGACACTGCATTGGTCATATCAGCCTCCTCTGTCAGTAAAACACAAATTATTTGACACATGGCCACAGTATAACACAAATTAAGGAAGATGCTTTTTTTGTTCATCATACCCATAACCTAATAATGAAGAATCATTATTATATGGGTCAGATACATATCAGTAGGTGGGACTGTTCAGGTGTTAATGAGAGAATGTAAGATAGAGGAACATTTTAAGTAGCCTTTGGTAGTGAGGAATTCCTCACTATGGTTGGTTTTCCATAGTGAGGAATTCTCTTTTAAAACACTGAGGAGTTTTACAAACATGAATCCTGCCTTAATTTGTTACTTTGAACTAAATACAAATCGTTATAATAATGATTTAAATAGATCTAATAAGCATGTCGCCGACTATTCCCATGAATGGATGACATTGTGAAATACAAGGAAAGTGTTGAGGTTTCATTTAGAAACATAATCTATGAAATTTTGAGTGAGTAATTAGCCTGGTTTATGACACTGCATATGTGATCTAAATGACGGCACAAAGCAGCAAGGCAGTTTGACTGGCAGAGAGCGAGTTCAGCGCTCAGTGTGAAATGGTCACTACGACTGACCTTGGCCATGAGATGGCTATCAGCAGCTGCGAGCGCAATCCTCTCTTATCCACGATGACTCTATCACTGAGAGACCTTTTCACACAGCTCTGTGAAATGAGATACGCAGAGGAAGCAACAATCCCAGGGACTGTAAGCCTGGCAGGTACCCTCCCGTACGCTCTGTAAATTCCTTTAACTGTCACACTCTGTCTTGGTCTACAAATAGTGGGTCTCTGCTTCTGTCAGTCCCCAGGACATAACACAACACAACTGTGCCTCAGGACAGTTCACGGAGATGAATGTGTCTTTCATGGCGTACATCTAACAGATGTACATCTTCCGTTGCTGTATTGGATGTCTGGTGCCCTACAACGATTCGGAAAATGGAATATGAAGAGTTGGGCATTCAGCAAGACAAAAATATTAATCAAGTGCACCCTCCAGCGAATATATTTTAGACGTACAGACCAAGAACATACCGTACAAGATTAGTTTCTGAATTCCACCAAGATGTCAAGCAATCACTATGATACTGAAGGCTCATTTCACTGAGTTGAGACAGACTGGACCTCATAGAATGTCAATGCTGAAAGTAACTATACTGGTGAAAATTTAACTAAATTGATTGTTTTCAAGCAGTATGTCAATAGGTTTGCCTTGGTGATCACCTGTCTTATTCTCATACACTGAACCACACTTGCAACAATGCTCATTTCCATAACAGTATCACAATTTTCTGCCAGTCACCCATAATGTACCAGCCCGAATATTGGAGACGGGGCTACGTCCCATCGATAAATCCTACGGACAAATCAATCTACCTACTGTACGTACAATGGGTATCACCCCATTAGGTTACGCTGCAGATGGCCTTTCCCTGCTGTCCCATTTCCTCTGGGAGTTCATTATTTTAAAAAAATTCATCCATCTTACTTTGCAATTCTAATCAGTTTATATATTCAGGGCTAACCTTCGTAAGTGAAGTAAATGTTCCAGGCCATCAGGAACACAGGGGGAGTCTGTTGAAGCTGGAAAGGCTCCAGAAGCAAACTGAACTCTGCCACCTGGGGTTGTCTGAAGAATATGCAGATTCCTCTCAGAATACCCGCTGCCTACCTCGCCTGAACTGCTGCTGTACGACAGCACTCACCTCTCCATAAATCACACCGAATTACCTGGATATGAGCGCCAAAGCTTTAGGTTGTGAGATGAAACCCCCCCCCCCAGTCAATTGTGTCTTAATTACAAATATCAGCTAAGCCAGGTTAAATAGAAAGTGATTCAGGAACGAAGTTCACCGTTTTCTTGGTTTCCTATTGACGTTCTTCACATCCCACAGGCAGAACAAGTGATATGGCAGCAAATGAATTATAATTACTGGAAAAAAGCTTTTTATATAGCCGTGAAAAATGTGGTCTCAAGAATGCATACATTGAGTTGAACTGCTGGGAACCTTCCGTAACTATAAACCTGAAACGTGCCCAGACTCAGGAAGAGTGAGAACAGGCGGCGGAGTGACAATTTTCAAAGCTCTGATTTGTAGTGCCGAGATGATCACTGGGACAGATGTGTCATTGCTGTCGCATTTCTCACTTCCCCCTGACACAAAAATCCACTCCATCCTCATGCTGACATGTTAATACCAAGGGCTAGCTTCACACATAAAAATTATGAAAACATTGTAATACTACCACTAATTTGTCTTAAAACCGTTCCCTGCACCGCTCTCTGAAAAAAACATTTGCTTATTACGGATATGGCTGATCATAGCTGAGCAGCTAAATCAGGATATGAAGATGAGGAACACGTCTCTTCTCATTAAATGCTTTTTTTAAGACATGAAAGTCACTGAAAAGCCTCTGAAGGTAGTCTTTAATGTGAATTACCTTAACCAAAGTAAATATCCATCTCACCAGCTCTGCATGCAGCACAAACAAACAACCAACTAACCATACTTCCTCTCTCTTCACTATGAAAAAATTATTGTTTTAAAGGAAGATGTGATCGTTTCATGACAGAGAAAATCAGCCTGTTGCTAAGGTAAGACTTGAAAAACATGCCCAAAGAATGTACGTACTGTATTACAGAGATAAACATGCATTCAGCAATTGCATTCAACAAACTTTCAAGAGGTACAATATAGAGGGATGTATAGATACATATATTAACACAATGTGTAGGTTACATTGTCTGTGTTGTTAGAGGTGGTAGGTGTGTAACATACCAATAAGTTCTCTGCTGACTTTGGGCATGTATGCAGGGTTGTGTGTCCTTGTGTTCAGGTGGACACACACGGTTCAGCTCTACTCATAGAGAACGAGGCCCATTTCAAAGCAGAAAAGAGAAAAGTTCAGCCACATCCAGGATTCATCAAAAACGCAATCATATCACACTGCAGTTTGATCCTGGATAGGCTTTCTACAGCCAACCCCTGATTGCCATTTGATGAAGTGCATTAAGAACACTGGGTATTTCTGTGAGAGTGAAAGCTGAAAAAAGGAACGAGAATTCTCATTACTGCAAACACCTCGTCTTACACATCCTATCGAGTTTACAAGGTTAAAATGTTATTATAAATACAAACTATTCACAAACTATTTCAACATACAGTATGTGCTTTCTCCTTCTGACTTCTGTTGTTTTTCCACATATTGTTTTTGTAATCTGACAGCATCTGGAACACAATTTTAGGAAGAAACGCTTCAAACTGCTTCTTCATAAGATTCCTCTTTTGAAGAAAAGGTCTGGTTTCTTATATGAAACAACACTTCTGTGAGCGCTCTGATATTATCTGTTTTTTTTCCCCCCTCTGGATTTATACAGAGTGACAGAATGAGAGTTATTATGGACATAATAAGTCCTGAGTAAAGCTTTAGGCAGTTTGTTAAATGATGTACTTTAAGCCTGGCAAGGGGAGGCCGGCCTGCTGTCCAATCTGTTTTAGAGCCAATGATCGGTGCCATATGGCAGAGGCCATTTTGAGTGGGCAGGGACCTGCCGGTGGGTAGCTCTCCAGACCAGGGGGGGAGGAAGATGCTATCTGCTAGTGATTCACTGCAAATTGAATATTTTGTTTGCTCGCTCGACCTCCTCCTCTACACTAAATTGCTCAAGGACACGGTTCAAGCTGAGAACGAAGTGTGAATGAAAGGCTCTTCACTTCGACCGACGAAGCATCATCTTCAAAAGTAAAATAAAAAAATCTAATAACTGGTGCGTTGAGTAAAACCGCGATGCGGGCTCTCAGCTGGTTGGTTATGAAAATGGGTTAGCATTAGGTTCAGGGACGCATTTAAGTGAAGGGGGACTCATTATTGTTCCTTCCTCAAGTAAGCTCTCCATTTCATTGAAGTTATTCTTTACTAATGTATAAAGTAGGATGAATAATGAATGGCCCTCTTCAGACAGGAAAAGCTAAGGCTCGCACATCAAGGCCAAACATCTTGGATTCATGTTGTATGGCGGTTGCATCATGTAGCGGCGTCGGTGGGATGTGGAGGAGCTGACAGATGCTTCTGGCTGAATTTCGGCTGTGTGACGATACGATGGCTCGTGCAAACGCGCTATCGCAGCTGACAGGCAGGCAGGCCAGTAAATGACTATTCCCACTGACCAATTAATGAGACATCTTAGGCCTGACACCCTAATTTAGCGAGTCCTGTCATCTCCCACTGGCTAACAGGTGCCTATGCACTTTACATGGGAAAGAGGGGGAGAGGGAGGGAGGTGTAGAGAGAGTGAAGGAAACAGAGACAGAGAGTGGGAGGGAGAAAGAGAGAGAGAGCGGGAGCGAGGGAGAGAATGGGTAGGAGGGAGAGAAAGAGAGGGAGAGAGAGAGATAGAGTGGGGGGAGAGGGAAACTTAATCTCTCTCAGACCTGACCCCAGACACAATAAATCTAATTTCAGTTGTTTCATGCTGAGTCACTTTGGTCACTGGTGACAAAAGGCAGATAAACATCTGCTTTAGGGACTATGGCGACTCCAAAAAAGTGGTCCTCTGTTTTACTGCAAGTCCAGCAGACAGGATGTCCAATGTCTGCTCATCATTTATTAATGATCACCAAAAAAAGAAATTACAAACGGTTTAATTTTACCTGCAGCTTTTGACATGCACTCAGTTTGGCAAAGCCTTCCTGAATAACATCACTCAAACACAGACGATACAAACACAACCAAACGGAGGGAAACCTAAACCTGAATGAACAAAATACAAGAAAATAACCAGTTATAAAAGAAGAAATAATCACAGTTGTGGCACACAGTAAGTATGTTATGTGATACATAAAGCACTACTGCGATGCTCCTCTGCTCTGCTTGGGTTCAGGAGAGATTAGAGCTGAAACAGCCGTAAAGGTAAGGGAACAGAAAGCAAACTACCGAGGAGGATAAGGGTAGGAGCCCCATCAGGAACACAGTGTTCACAGTCCACTACATTTGCTTTGGGCCCGGTGGAAATCCCCTCCGTAACGACACAAATAAAACCAGACAGATGTAACGGCACCAGGGCCGCGATATGCCCACTTACAAAATGTTAACGGTGAGAATTCCCCTCCCTTATTAAAGATTAAAGAAGCCCTTAGTAAAAACAGCGGCTGATTGGGGCAGTGAGTTGAAAAGACCTGTTCACCGGGGGAAATATAGAACTTGTTTAGTAGGCACTTTACCGTCTGCAGCCATTTCTTCAATAGAACATGTGTATCGTTTTCACACATACCGTCTCGTCTACATACTGACCTCTGCAAACAAATAGTCTTAAATCTTTCTTGAGCGTACACAAGATGCTCATAATACAACACCTTATTTACTGGTACATAATTAATGAATCCAGGGTCAAATACATTCTAATAAAATAAACAGTAACATGTTACATCAAAGAGATCCGTCTTCTCTCATCTAGCTGTGTGCTGAACTATAAAAAAATGTATATAATATCACATGCTGATGATGCAACAGACTGATATACCAGTGCTAAGTTTACTTGAAGTCAGATGTTGAGGAAAATGGAAGCTTATGTAAGCACATACATACATGCATGCATGCACTTGCTTTTTGAAAATGGTACTGGAAAAGCACACCCACACGTATTGCTGATTCCCTGTTTAACTTCTCTCCCATAATTGGTAAGATTTTGTAAGGTATTTCAGATTTTCGGCTTGACTCATCAGTGTAACATCCTCCCAAGGGTGCACACCAGCACGAGGGCCCTTCAGAAGTAGGCCAGTGAACAGTCGCATCTTTTCACTTCGCAATCCCACTGCAATTACTCCGGTGGAGGACTGACATCCCGATACAGGAAGATCGCAGGTACCTTAGCAACTACAAGAGCGATTAAGTGAAAAATACCCTGACAATTGACGGAAGCCAATACGGATATAGATACCCTCAAATTAAAAGGTGACAATCTGCACTTTACCCGCAGTATTCATAGTTTAATTTCACATCCAATGTGCTGGAGTACAGAGCCAAAAGAACAGAAATTGCACCACTGTCCAAATACTTACTGACTGCACAGTATGTCATGTTTTACCCTGCATGCAGACGTTGTGTTAAAGTAATTTATTTTCCCTTAGAAATTCAACAAAACATGCCATTTCACCAGAGCTGTCCAAACGCATACATAACAATAACAATTTTAATATGATTTAGTGGACGCTTTTATCCAAAGCAACTTAGTTGATTCGATTAAGCAGGGGCCAACAGCTGCACAGCTGCACAAATCTTATTCTGGTTACACTGGGGTTTGGATCACCAACCTTCTGGGTCCTCGTCAAGCAACTTAGCCACTAGGCTAATGTAGTGGCTAAGTTGCAACTTTGCCACTATAGGCTGCTCGTTAGAGTAAAAACTGATTCTAACATAGTTAGAATGAAAGAAAAGAAATCAGGCAGTAGTCAGTTTCTTTATTGACTTGGTGCCTAAGAGAGCTCTCTGAATGAGCTTGGTCTGTTGAATGTTCCTTTGTACACCTCGTATATATTCAAATTCAACCAACCCTTACACAAAAATAAGAAAGGTACATTTTAAAAGTTCACACATTCTTGTTTCTGCCAGAAAAAATTAAGAAAAAACTTATTTTAAGCTGGTCAAATAAACATTGGCAGGACCCAGGGAAACACACACACATATAATGTCAGTGTAGTTATAGATTTGGGGGCTCAGGGAGCTGTGTGAATGCTCTCGGACTGTTGAGTGCTCCATGGTACACCTCACCTGGTTCTTCAGGTCCAGTTTGGGGCAGGGCCTCCCACCGTTGAAGGGTTTCTCCCTCAGCCACTTGGACCTGAACTTCAGCCCTCCGCCGCAAGAGGCACTGCAGGGCGACCAGGGGGACCAGTCACTCAGCCGGCAGTCCAGGGGGCAGGGGACGTGGCACACCTCCTCCACATAGCCTGAAATTAACCAATCAGGGACACAGAGAGTAGATCAGGAAACGCCCATCAGGCTAGTCATAGACAGGCTCTCATAGACAGGCTTCTCATTCTGCGCTTTGTTTAAATAACCATAAATGTGATTAAGGTGTGCTTTGTAATACGGTTATTTTTCATATCCATCACCTTACACATAATAATAATAATAATAATAATAGTAATAGTAAAAATACTTTTCATAATATGATGTGTTGCGCTGTCCTGATTGTGATTTTGACAATCGCTACCAACTGCATGACAGTTCATATCAATCTAATATATCATTATCCTTGAACAACCCTATACACATGTACAATGTTGGAAGCTCTATATGTCACCATGAAAAATGGTGCACTGTGCATAACAATAGATAGTGCCCGTCTTAGTCTTAAGCGTTTAACTTAAGATCTTATTTGCTTTCTCTCAAGTAAAAAACATTTTCTTGTTTTCAGTTCATGTTCCCCTGACAATTTTTTTTTTTCCATTGGCAAATCTTGAGATGAGATTCCCCTGAGAAGTCAAATCTTCTTTTTCCATCCATCCATTATCTGAACCCGCTTATCCTGATCAGGGTCGCAGGGGGGCTGGAGCCTATCCCAGCATACATTGGGCGAAAGGCAGGAATACACCCTGGACAGGTCGCCAGTCTATCTCAGGGCACACACACCATTCACTCACACACTCATACCTACGGGCAATTTAGACTCTCCAATCAGCCTAATGTGCATGTCTTTGGACTGTGGGAGGAAACCGGAGTACCCGGAGGAAACCCACGCAGACACGGGGAGAACATGCAAACTCTGCACAGAGAGGCCCCGGCCGACGGGGATTCGAACCCAGGACCTCCTTGCTGTGAGGCGGCAGTGCTACCCACTGCACCATCCGTGCCGCCCAAATCTTCTTTTTCCACTGGAAAATCCTGAAATGAGTCAAATTGTCTTACCTCATTGGCAATATGTCTATCTATTTTCGCCAAAAAAATGAAGAGACTAAAACACTTGTTATTTTGGGGGTTTCTGCGGTGCGTGATCAGAACCTGTGCTGGTGCAGAGGGTGGGGTCCACCAGCCGGCCCTCCTGGTCCTTGCAGGCCACGGCTCGGTATCGCAGTCCCTGCCCGCACTGCTTCACGTCCCTGTGGGTCCTCCAGGCCTGCAGGGGGCTCTGGGGCCTGGTCTCGGGCAGGATGCAGTCTGACCAGTTCCCGTAGGGCTGGGAGAGGAACTCCAGGCAGGGACAGGCCTCTGTCTGCAGCAATGGATACAGCTCTGCCTGGTGGCACTTCTCTCTTTTCTTACTGCGGCCTACATAACAACAGTAGATGAATCATTCATCATTTAGCTGATGGCTTTATCCATAGCGGCTCACAGTTGATTAGACAATCCCCTACAGTCTGTCTGGCCAGCATTGATGATGAAGATGAAGATTGATATCTGCTGGTGATTTATGGACAAATAGCTGTTAACTGTTGGCAACCCAAGATCAGCAACATTGAGAACACATTACATTTCCATCTTGGAGGTCATAAAAACATTTTAATGTTAGTTTTAATTTAGCTATGATCCAAAGCAAATTACAGTTGATTCGACTAAGCAGGGAATCCCCCCTGAAGCAGGGTTAAGGGCCTTGCTCAAGGGCCCAACAGCTGTGTGGATCTTATTGTGGCTATGCCGGGGCTTGATCCACCGACCTTCCGGCTCCCAGTCATGAACCTACAGGCTACCCTGCCTGTATTGATTATGGAGGAGAAGATTGATATCTGCCGGTGATTCATGGACAAATCGCTGTTCACTGTTGGCACCCACAATCAGCAACAGTGAGAACACATTACCATTCATATCTTGGAGGAGGTCATAAAAACATTTTAATGGAATAGAGAATGCTGTTATTTTAGAATAGGAAAAAAAAAGTCAAATCAAATAAGAAAAGCACTCTTCATCATAAACAGAGGCATAGTGGGTGTTTTTATAAGTGATTAAAAAAATTGATATTCCAAAGACAGCGGATCGGACTCGTTCAGCTGCGAGCAGAGCTGCTTTCATCACCCCTTACCGCGGGGCCTGATTACAGCCTGACATTTCAACTGCCGCCATTAAACTGTTTGTTTCAAAGTACATTAAAACAATGTATGGTAAGAGTGGATTAAACGTGCCTGTTGTTGTTTCTGTGTTATAATGCAAGTGATTTAAGTTAAAGATCATTGGTAACTGCCATTGTAAATAATAATTGTGTGAAACAACTACAGGAAAGGTAAAACAGATTTACTACCTTTCAAGAAGTAAACCGACCCATAAAAAGCTACTGTGAAATGTGTTCAGCTCTTCCACATATGCTGTGCTCCAAGCAGTTTTTAAAGTCACATCACTTTCTTAGTTAAATATTCAGACATTAAGTAAATGCTCTTACCCAGAGTGACTTGCAGAGCTTACATTATTTTAACATATGCTACATTAAGTCCTGATTCACGCCTGACCCCTTTGGAGGGGCTGTGTAGTACAACCCTGAGACTCCCTACAGTAGTTGCCTTCAGTTCCAATCGTTTCAGTCCGTTCAGGACAGCAGTGTGCAGACGATAAAATAGCTTTGTTTCACAATGCAGATCAATATGGAGCATGCCCTATGTTTAAAAAGTTTGCAGAGGCACAGATCCTCCATATGGACCCTCCGCCAACACCAGAATCTCCAGAACTACCGTATGGACCCTCCATACAGAGGCTGCCGGATGCAGCATGAATCAGAGATTCATGAATTACATGGCTGGATATCTTCTAAAATGGCTCAGTGAGTACCGTGTTCAATGATATGACAGCAGTGACCCGTCTTGGAATCAAACGTCCAATGTTCGAGCCGCAAGCCCAGCACCCTAAGCGCGGTACTACAGTACACTACCACCCACATTCCGCTCTCGTTAAAAATACAGCACTGCAGTGTTCTGTACCCTCTTGTCACGAACACACACAAACAAAACCTACATCATTCCGAGAAGCAACATATCCCATGTTTCATGAAATAATGTGTTTGTAAAAATCTAAATTTTTGTTATGAAATCTGGTCATGAAGTCCCGAAGTTTGTCTCAAACTCAATTTAAAATTCCAAAGTCACATTCTTACTTCAAAACTACCGTGAAAACCACGACAAGTGCAAGAAATAATCAAATAAAAAATACCAACTACATCTATCTGTGCGGAATGGACCATGGCAGGTAGAGTGGATACACCTGACATGATTTAACTTTTATTTAAGAGCTTACTGTGGCCAATGCCAGCGCTTTCTGCACACCCACTATGATGTGTATCTAAAAGCTGTTTCAGTAAAGGTAAACATTGGTGCTGGGCCCATACAGACAAATCCATCCTGACAGTTTCTCTCTCTCTCTCTCTCTCTCTCTCTCTCTCTCTCTCTCTCTCTCTCTCTCTCTCTCTCTCTCTCTCTCTCTCTCTCTCTCTCTCTCTCTCTCTCTCTCTCTCTCTCTCTCTCTCTCTCTCTCTCTCTCTCTCTCTCTCTCTCTCTCTCTCTCTCTCTCATGCTATACAAAAATCCCACCATGCTAATGAGGGAAAACAAAATGTCTTTCTCATCGTGCCACTTTGCGTTTTGCTCATTTTGCCAGAGTGCACTTCACAGAAGAGTTGCAGGTAGTAGCCATATCCACCACACATTTTGTCTTGTTTGGAAACTGGTAAAGTGACGCATCTGTGGGGAAAATGTTCTCACCACCGACACACATTATTTCACGCTGAGGAGATGAACGCCGTTGCGCATTAATAAAGAATAGCATTTGGACAGAGCGCGAACGCGCACACACAGCGCTTGTATGTGAAAGATGTATTACACCAGCCTTTAGCACAGCTTCCATATCCAGAACAGATGCCGACTGTGCATGTCTCTGTACCTAATCAGGCCTGCAGAGCGCTGTTAAGAGACTTAGCTGCCCATACCGTCACACTCACAGCTCCGTGTTGACAAGGTTGTGCTTCGATCGCTACAGCGTGAGCACGGAATGCATTTAGCGGAACTGATCCTAGTACAGCCCTCACAACATCCTGGATTTTTGGTCAGCACCACTCCACTAGCAGGAAACACTCATATTTAAGGGCTAAGGATTAAGTATGAATTATTTTGGAAAGCAAACATATAGGGATAGAGACTAATAAACTAATAAAACCGATCACAGCAAATGAAACTATATAGAAATCATATTTGAATGTAACAAGCTCAAACATTGATATCTAGTTATAACCATAAAATTAGTGTTGCCTACTGTGTAATCAGCTCTTTATCAACATTTAGAAATTAATAGGTAATTCAGAGGTGGAAACATGCTTATTATCGTTTTTCTTATTGTATACGGACGCTAAAAGTGTGTCAGGGAGACGGTTCCCTTTGGTCCAAAGCAGATGGTGAAATTTGGAGGGTAAAGCAGATGGTGAAATTTGGACGGTGTTTGGTGTGAGAACGTCTCCACGTGGCAGTGCGGCCGCACCGACTCCCTCGTGGCGCCTATGCCATGGGTGTTCTGGAACAACCCGCCATCTGCTCGCGCCGCGGCCCGAGAGAGAGCCGTAGCCACAGTGCAAAATCCCTGCCTCTGCGGCATGGCACGGTGCTTTGGACCAAACGTCGTCTCGCACCTCTGTTCCCTTTTTGGCGGTTCTGCAGCTCTCCGTTATCGACCTCCTGCCGCATACGCCCTCTGGGTTTATAATTACACCCTTCTGCTTTCCTCGCTCATGTCCACATCTCTGTTCAAAATATCAGCAGCTTCAGAGAAAATGATATAATGTCTTCGCAACTATGATAAGGCTTCATTCTACGCTGCTGCTCAGTCAACTTAAAAAAATATTGCTTACGCATTGTAATGAATGGCACAGGGGGGAACTCACTGTATTGTAATGAATGGCACAGGGGGGAACTCACTGTATTGTAATGAATGGCACAGGGGGGAACTTACTATAAATAATAAGTGGTAACGCAATTGTAGTGGCTCAGAAGACACAGGTTTGGAGTAGATCAACACTTTTCCCTTTTTTTATCGACTCAAAATCTAAAGCAAATGTTTCTTTTTGTCTGCACCTAGTCAGTTTGGTGACTTCACAAATAATCAATTTAACCTTACCAAACAAATACAGAAATGGAGAAACACAGTAAAACTTTAAATCAAAGTTAAGGGTTGCAGCAGTCTCTGCTACTGGTAGAGGAGTACCAATCCAGACTTTGGGACTTTGATAAAAAAAAACGAATACACTGCAGTCAGGTTAATCCTCTCATATACATATGCGTGGATGCAACCTGTGTGTTACATATCCCTTAACAGACGGATATGACCTGCACATTACATCTCCCTTAACAGACGGATATGACCTGCACATTACATCACCCTTAACAGACGGATATGACCTGCACATTACATCTCCCTTAACAGACAGATATGACCTGCACATTACATCAGCCTTAACAGATGGATACGACCTGTGCATTACATCTCCCTTAACAGACGGATGTGACCTGTGCATTACATCTCCCTTAACAGCCGGATGTGACCTGTGCATTACATCTCCCTTAACAGACGGATGTGACCTGTGCATTACATCTCCCTTAACAGCCGGATGTGACCTGTGGATTACATCTCCCTTAACAGACAGATGTGACCTGCGCATTACATCTCCCTTAACAGACAGATGTGACCTGCGTGTTACATCTCCCTTCACAGACGGATGTGACGCCAGGGTTGTATTTGATCAAATGACCGTTTTTCAAGACGCACGACCGTTGAAATGCATTGTGATTCCTAGGCCTTTTTATGGGCTTTCTGGAGGGCGCTGTACTCCATAATGGGTTAACACTGTCACTTGGGAAAGACGTTTGCTACTGCCTGGATTCTCTGCAGGGCTCTCAGGTATGAAGCATGATGCTAAATGAGAAACAAGTGGCTCTTTAGGAAAACACACCCTGTCTGAACATAAAGTTCCCTACCTCGCTCCCCGACATGCTCTGAGAACCCCTCACAGCGGGTAATGAGTATATATGGAAATCGCAGTCATGCGGCTGAAAACGGCACTCTGCAGACGCATTAGAGTTAAATAACTGCAGCTAAAAGACGCTTGAGGATTATAAGCACGGAGGCCCCTAGAGACTCCTTACATACTTCCAGACTCCACTGTACAGTCTCTCCCTGCACAGACTCCCTCTCACCGCAATTTACAGTATAATACATGTAACAAGCACTAATCACAACTATAGATGGATAGCAGATCTGGGTTCAAATGGTATTTGCTTTCGATTCAATTACTTTTCTGCATTTGACTAAGTCTGGTGTATTGGGACAAATTAAGTGATCCTAAAAGTGTAAACCCCGCCTGTCTGCTCCTCCTTGCAGGCTCAAATGTGCCAGGCAAGATCAATAGAGCACAGAAATGTAATTGAATCCAAAACAAATACTCTGGGAACCCAGATCAGATGCAGATCAAATGATGTCCCATTTTAGACAGTCTTCCATGTATGAATGTACTAAAAAGTCTATGGTCGGTTGGTGTTAGAGTGCTTTAACATAGACTATGCTATTGCAGTGCTGAGTTGAGCAATCCCATTATTTAGACCATGAAAAAAACTGTGTTTAGCTAACATTGAGAAAATGGAAGCAATTCAAGTGTAAGACAGTCTATCATTATCAAATCTATCATATTTTCACTCATGCATTACATATTTCAGTAAATGCCATTCGTGGATCTTCCATCCCAGTCAGACCCACGGGTACACGGTCTTCTCTTTGAAGAACCCACAGGCGAAGAGCTCGGTACATGCAGAACTGTGAGAATGTTCTTTCCGGATTTCACCAAACACAAGTCTAATTTAGATCTCCGGTTAAGTTAAGAGCATTATGAAAGAAAGCAGGCAGAGTCTGCCTGGGCCCAGAGGCAAGAGATCAAATATTTATGAAGACAAATGGCACCAGGCCTAGAGCAGAAGCCATACTATGTAATTCAGCTGGGGGTATGTCGACTAAATAGAAATGACGGTGAGACACTTGACTGTGTGGAACTGGAGGGGATCCTGAGTTAATCCTGACGCAGGACTGGGGGACGTCCGGGCAGGGGATTATGGCAATCGAGGCCGCAAGTCTGAAACGCTGGTACGGAAAGCACACGTCTTATCGGTCCATTTGCAATAGCATCGCTGTCCTGAGGTGCAGTGTGGGGAAAGTAGAGATCGAGAAGATTACTGCTAATAGATTTTAACCCTTTGATGCACACGCTGTGCAAAGATATAGAAAATGAGAACTCGGTCGGGTCACTTTTGACACATGTTGTGCATCAAAGGGTGATTGGTTTCATAGTAAACGACAATACTCCGATTTCATTTATACACGGTGCATACTGTACTTATTGCACAGATTGTGATACTGTATATATAGTTGTAGAATATTAACCCTTTAACGGCCTATTCAGTAATTTTTGTTGCTATGAAATGCTAAAGGCTTACAACCAGCAAAAAGATGAAGATACGGTACAAAAGTATAGAATAAATCCTTCTCATAAAAATAACACTAAAGATCCATATGAAAAGGAAGAATAATTATTTAGAATACCACTTCCGTGTTCATCTCCCATCTTCCTTGTTCATCAGTCATCTTCTATGAGTGTATTTTTCATAACTTTTTGGCGAGCTCATGACCATGGAAACAAACTCCTCACTCACTGGTCAGGCAAGACATCAAAAGGAATAGTTAGCTCACATTTAGCAAATAAACCATGCCTAACTACCTCAGACGCACCTGACATTGCCACAGTAACCTTATGTGAACTGCAACAGTAACAAAGGCTCTGCAGCCGAAGCCATTGCCCAGTGCTAATGATCCACCAAGGGGCTTTGCCATCCGTGTGATTTTTGCTGATTAGCAATCAGACTTACTGAGTGCACCTTTAAGGTGTAAGATCAGAAAAACAGATCTGATTATAATGTTGATGCAACAATCACTGCTGGTAGTTAAGAGTTCAAGAACACTGACTTTGAATTTTGATAAAATAATCCAAAAAATACACTCTTCAAAGGGTTAAAAGTTAGTATTCTTAATATTTTTAAATAGGCATCGTTCAGAATGAACTACTGTCACTCTACTGAACTACTGTTATCTCTAAGGAAACAATTAAACCCTGCGTCTCCTTTGATCCACTCACCGACAAACCTTTGTCAATCCTACACATATTAAACATCACTATATATCATAAATTACTGAACGATGTTTGGAGGACAACTGACTGCAACCGGTAGCCTCAGATACCTGCCACATGGGCAGCCGTAGTTAATGCAGCAGTAACTCTGGACACTGTAATCCCACCCGGCTACCGTGGCCAGATAAATCCAGCAGTCTCCCACTGCTGCAGATTCCCTTACAGACAGAGCTGGTTATCCAACATCCAGTAATCGACTCCAGACATCTCAGCTGCTGGGTGAGTGCTTTTCATACCAGTGGTCTTCAAGCCGAGATGGACCACTGTGTGTGCATTCCTCTGTGTTTATGAATTTGTGTTTGTGCGTGTGTGAGAGAGAGTGTGTGTGTGTGTGTGTGTGTGTGTGTGTGAGTGTATGCACATATGCTTTTTTTAATAGATGCATTGAATCAACTGCGTGTTGAGTTTACTAAGCACACATATGAAAACATCTTTATGCCTAGGTATGTAGTTCGTACTAATGAACATCGCGTTTGTACAAGTTATTAAGTGGTCTGTGTGGTTTGTTAATTATCAAATTTATAGGACATAGGAAGTGGTTTGTATGAGTTAATCATCTTGTTATACAACTTAGTATGTCTTTTGTATGAATTAATTATCTCATTCATATGAGTTAGCAAGTGGTTTGTATGAGTTAATTACCTTGTTCTTAAGACTTAGTAGGCTAAGTGGTTTGCACAACCACTGGGAATCCCTCCTTGTTACACTTTAAAATGTGTATTTAGGCCAACTGCGCACAATAAACTCCTTTGCAAAAATGGAGCCAAGGCCATCGGCTGTTTGGACTTAAATTTAATTAATGAAAACGACTCACTTATTAAAACTGAAAATAAAATATTCTGCTCCTCCCATGACCTGACTACTAAATATTTGGGCTTAAAACAAAAACAAGAGTTTTTGAAATTCTAAAAAATAAGTTGTACTGTATAAACAAAATAATTAACTTGCACAAACCACTCACTAACTTGTACAAACAAGATAATGAATTCATACAAACGACTTACTAAGTGGTGTAAATGAGATACAGTACATTAACTTGTAGAAACCACTTACTATCTCGAATACATTCGTTTGTATCAGCCACTTACTAAGGTGTATAAAGGAGTTAGCGCTCTAATTCTTTTTCATACTTGCTAAGGAAGCTCCATACTTGGGTGAGTATTTTTGACGGTAAAATATGGTTTTAGAAATGTGAGGTGGTGCGGTGCAAACACAGCAGGGTTTGGGCCAGGGGCCTGGAGTAGCGTTCCTCTCGGGGGGTACCTGTGAGGGTGCGTCTACGGCTGTGCCGGCCTCCGCACTCAGAGCAGTCGCTGAACCTGGACCAGCTGCTGAGGGTGCAGTCGTCCTTACAGGGCACCTGGCACTGCCGCACCCGCGCCGGCATGGCGCCCGCCCACCTCCGGCACTCCGCCACGTCTGCCGGGGCCTCGTCCTCCGCCACACACGTCACACCTGGGGGGGAAGGTTAGGGGGGAGCACGGTTAGCGCAGGAGGGGAGAGCGGTCGCGTGGCTTGGCGCCCGCCCACCTCCGGCACTCCGCCACGTCCGCCGGGGCCTCGTCCTCCGCCACACACGTCACACCTGGGGGGGAAGGTTAGGGGGGAGCACGCTTAGCGCAGGAGGGGAGAGCGGTCATGTGGCATGGCGCCCGCTCACTTCCAGCACTCCGCTACGTCCGCTGGGTCCTCGGCCATGCACGTCACACCTGGGGGGGGTGAGGGGGGAGCACGGTTAGCGCAGGAGGGGAGAGCGGTTGCCGGCTCGATCCACCGGCCTGGGTGTGTCGAAGTGTGCAAGAGACTAAGTCCTGACTAGGTCCTGAGCTGCTAACTCATTATATCTCTGCCAATTGTCAGTGTCTCTGCCTAACTTCAAACATCTGACAATGGTGTTAATAGTTGCTGATTTTGTCTTTGTTACCAGTTGTTGCTGTCTGTGAGAGTTAAAGAAAATGTTACTACAGTCAGTAGCCATAATCTGAAATGTATTTTCTTTACCTTTGTTCCACTTTGCTTTGTTTTCATTTAACATAATGGAGCAAACAAATGGAAAATCTCATGCAATCAAACACACAACTTTACAAGAAATGGATTTCTGCTTCTTTCGGAGTACTCGGTGTTCCACCGTCTGAAATGAAATTGAATTAACGAGTTTCTACTTTTGTTGCTGCGGTTGGGAGTCGAAACTGCGGCTTTGTGATAAACACATTCAGCCGGCTCCTAGACAGTTTTTTAAAATGTATTCTGAGGTTATGAAGCTCCATCTGGGTAAATTACAGGCATGGTGGCAGCATTGTCAGCGGTTAGCCTCAGGAGAGAACAATGCTTCTGCATTCGAACCCCGGTCTGAGACGAGAATGAGCACTCTCTATCAGCCGTCGGAAATTTGTCAGTCTATTTTTAATGAGGAAATGTTTTGACAAGCTCCTCCGCCACGTGGGTATTCCTATGGCAAGCGGGTGCGATGATATCAGAGAAAAATATTTATTGGATTCTTATCAGCTTTCAGAAGGCACTCTCTTCTGAAACGCAGCATGTAAAAAAAAAAAAAAGTACAAAATAATCTCTAAGGATGTCTCCTCCTCAGAAAAATATCTCCCCAGCACAGAAGCAAAGTCATACCTGCCTCTTATTTACCAAAAATATGATTTTATTTTCAAAAGCTGGCAGGAAGAACTAGAGACGTGTCTTAAATTAGCCGTTGATATCCACATATAAAATATTTATTCATAAATATTTATTTTCTAGGTCAGACCTTGCAGTTTGTTTCACACTTTTCATGCGTATGATTGCGAAAGAGAGGAGATGCAACAACAACCAAAATGGATTGGCTCTATCAGGGGAAAAAGAGAAAAAAAGATAATCGCCTTATTTATACGCACGGATGATCTGGCGAACATAATGGCGTGGGAATAGAACAGCAAGCGCACTTAAGAGAGAGACCTTTTAGAAATTAAGTTTTTGTTTAACGCCACTTTTCAAATCATTGACATGAAACAGAACGAGCGCTTTCATCGGCTCTTTGGGAGGGTTACGTACTTATCTCGGAATATCACCCCTGCGATGCCTTTGAAGCTTCGCTCGTCTAAAAAACACGCTTTTAACACGTCGTATTGATTTGTATTTGACTTTTAAATTTCCTGTGATGGAGACAGTGTGGGAGGGAAAGTGTGGGAGGGCTACGGGAGGGAGCCATGGTCATGGGAAGACGTAATTACTCCCTTTTTTTCTTCCTTTATCCCCACTGAGTTTACAGGAAGGAAATTTCACTGACCCTCACTGGATTGATATTCGTATTAGTATATTACTTTACTGCTATATTGCTAATCCCTAGTCTATAGCCATGTAAGAAAAAAGAAACAGAAAACTTTAAAATGACATAAAAATATAATATATCTAAAGTGATACTGTGCTGAGAAATGACCAGCGAATGCAGATAGTATCATTTTAATCCTTTTCGAGGACAACTTTTGCAATGTACAGTATGACTCGGTTTTGCTATGTATTGCAAGATTCTCCACAAATTTTGGCTTGAAATGAATAGTTTTGCCAATAGTGTAATCATATTGACTACTGTTTTGGGTGATTTCCTGGGTCACCCAACAATATCATACACAATATGAATATTAATCAACAATGAACATTATACAAATGGGCAGACACTGATTAAATGTGACACATCATTCCATTTGGTCTGTGCAGAATCTGCACATAGGTGAATGGTCAATACGCCAAATATTAAAGAATCTTCTTAGTTCTTCGTTCAAAATAATTTTATGAGTTATTGCTGGCTTACAAATCAGATAAAACACCTGATATCATGGAACTTGGGCATTCAGAATATACAACCAACCTGAATCTTGTTTGGGATGTCTATCAAGTTTTTCAATCATGAATAAAACATATTTCAACATTTCTTTAGACTTGTTTTTTATCCAGCCAGTTATAATTTTTGACATGGAGGTCATAGGATTCTTGCCTGTATCCAATACATGAAATATGGTATTTTGGTAATAAGGCTAGAAAAAGAGAATTTTGAATAGACTTCCACCATACTCCTTCAACTACTTGTACTGAACAAAAATGTTGTATTTTGTATCCTTTAACAGGTTTTTGTATCCTCTTATCCTTATCCAAAGCGCTGTACAATTGATGCTACTCATTCACCCATGCATACACACACTCACACACCAATGGAAACTGGCTGCCATGCAAGGCGCCAACCAGCTCAGCATGAGCAATCAGGGGCTAGGCGTCTGACTCGGGACACTTCAACACACCCAGGGTGGGATCGAACCGGCAACCCTCTGACTGCCAGACTGCTGCTCTTACCGCCTGAGCCAATGTCACCCCATATGGTATATGGATGATACCTAAAAGACATGAAGCCTTAAATATGCATTAATTATCAACTAATTATCAGTTGACCCAGCAGTATTTTTAAATCTTATTTAACCCCTTATGGGCGGATCCGACCTGCACCTTACATCTCCTATAACAGACAGATGCAACGTTGGCAGCGTTTTTCAAGAGACATGACCGTTAAAATACATTGTGATTCCTTGGCCTTTCTATGGGTTGTCTTTAGGGTGCCTTAGTCCATAATGGGTAAAAATGAACAAAGGAACAAAGAAAAACAAGCCTACAATTGCTTTAGGAAATCAGTAACGGTGCATCTTTCTGTCGAGACCACTTTGCTACCACGCCCTCTCCGAAAACAGGAATGCGCCTTTCTGTCATGCTTCATGTGTTAGAATCCATAGCGACTGGCAGACCAGCGACAGAGAACGCACCGCTGCACTCTCCTAATCTCAACAGAACATTTCCACTGCTTTTCATTATCTGCTCACTATTTTACTGAGTCGCTCAGTGGAGAGGAACAGGGGCACAGTAACCCAGTTTCCTACCCATGATACCTCACTGCACTGAATTGCAGAATGTATCAAATACATTGTTCGGAGCATACAGCGCAGCCCGTTAGCATTTGGACAATGACACATTTTTTGTTGTTGTTTCGTCTCTGTACTCAGCACGAGATTTGAAACGAAACTATAAGTATGAGGTTGAAGCACCCACAGCACTGCCAGCTTTAATTTGCGGTTATTTACATCCGTACCAGGTGAACCATGTAGAAATATGAGTTTTTATATATTGTCTTCCAATTTTGGGCAAAAAAATTGTAATAAGTGTCACTGTATGTAAAAACTGCCTGTATGTGAGTGAAGTGCACTTGACTCAAGGTCGTTATTAGCTGTCTCCGAGCATATAATTTAAAGTTTTAATTGAGAAACTGCTTTTCAGTTCCATCAACCAATTACCATGTAAGTGGACTTTTTCAGAGGTGGCTTTTTGACTGGAAAATGAAAGCCGTCGGTTATTAGCACAGTGACGTGTGCTTCCCTTTACCTCCAGAGCACGGACTTTCATATCATCCTCTTTCCAAATCATTAACATTTTACTGTTACCTTCGTGCCTGGCAGGGATCATCTTTAATAATGCAGCTACTTGGAAACCTGACATTTTTTGCAGACTGCAGAAAAGGACACTGCAGTTATGTTTTTCCCCTCTTTGAAATAGCTTGTCAGACCTTTCTGTCGAAGAGAATGGCTTTTCGATGCTAATTAATTCTGCTGTACAGGTGTCTGAACGTTCAGAAGTTCTGATAATCCAATTCCCCCTTTTCTCTGTTGTTAGTCCTGAAATATGATGAAAAGTGGCAGAACAAATATGCAGTTTTTTTTGGAGTACTTTTACTATTTCTACAAAAATGATAAGATTGTGTACAGTAATAGATTATGTATAGTAAATAACTAGAATGATTGTGTCTTAAGACATTTATTTTCTATTTAAAATGGCATTAGGCAACTGGACAGGTTTCATATAATACCTAGAAGGCTGTTGGGGCATTGCTGTAAAATGTAATGTTCACAAAAAGATGATCACCATACTACTTCCAACGCCATCCACAATAGTGTATGCATTACTACAAGTGTTGTTTCAGTGTATTATGGATAACGTGTGATCAGTGTATTATTTCAGTGTACAAATGGTATTTGAAGACTCCTTGGGTGTGTTCTCTTGACACAGGACCTTTAGCATGCAGGCAGCAGGAGAGATGCTCTCTGCGACCTTAGGTTTGTGAGGGCAGTGCCGAGTCACATTAGTGCTTTGACCTATTTCACTCCTTGCTTAACATATGGCATCCTTTCAGTGTGTTACAAAGCTGGCCAGTGAACTATCAACAGCTTTCAGCACTCGATATCTGTCCAATCAGCATCATCCCTGGGGCAGCCTGTACATTGTGCATGTACATGAAGTTTGGTGGTTCATGCTCCGGTGTAGCCACGGTAACATCTGCTCAGCCGTGGGGCCCTTGGGCAAGACCCTTAACCCTGCATTGCTCCAGGGGGGATTGTTCTCTGCTTAGTCTAATGAACTGTAAGTCGCTTTGCATAAAAGCATCTGCTAAATAACATTATTATTATTATTATTATTATTAGTCTGTGCAAGGGAATGAGACTGGTATGCATGCCTTAATAATTCAATACTAATTACACTCCTTTGCACAATGCCAGCAGCAAAAATGTCTTGAACTTTACTCAAACGTGTATGACCTACTCAGTAAAACTGTAACCTCTAGAGGAGACATTAGTCCAGGCGATCCTCAATACACGCTTACACTGTCTCAGAGAAGCTGGCTAAACATGTTATGTCCTGGTAAACATATGCAAAACTAAATATTCACTGCCACTAATTATAGCCATTAAGCTACTAGTAATAGCTTTCAGAAAATGACACATGATTGCATTTTTTTAACATTTTTTAACATTTCAGCAAGCCACATTACTTTTACATAATATTATAGTACAGTGAAATAAAGAGGCTGGTCTATTGATTTCAGATTTAATCCCACTCTAAATAATAAAATGAATAAGTTTCAGTTTTAATCTTTCCACAAATGCAAGCATAGTGTTAGCTGTAACTGTATGCAGAAACGGGTGAGGAAAGTGGACCAAGGTTTATACCTTGCATGAATTAAACCATGTAGACTATTTACTTAAAGCCCTTAAGACTCGTTGTCTTGGCAACACAGGAAAAATATCGGATAGATCTGTAAATGTCATATCTATAATAAATTAGTTTACATGCTAAAGGCAGTGAGATTATCATACAACTGTTTATCATTTCTAAGGCTTTCCAGCATATAAATATAAACATCATAAAGGCATTTATTTTTTATTTTTTTATCTATCCTTTTTATGCATTTATTTTTGGATAAAGTGAAATGCACATTGCAAATTAAATAGATAATGATCCCGTCTGCCACAACGACAGGGTTATATTATGTATGATTAAATTTTAACGGCAATAGCTTTCCCATCATTCTGAATGAAATTTAATTGCGCACAATGCACTTAATTGTCTGTTATTCACAAAAACAAATTTGCTCAGAACCTGCACCTCCACTCAGATCAATTATACGAGACCCATATTCAGCAGTTAACACCGATACAGCCAGATTCATTGTGAACATACAATCTGAAGGTTAAAGGGGCAGACATATGCTGCATATCAATGTGTCCTTACTCAGTGTGCAAAAAAGCCCAGCCAATATGATACATTAAACTGTGTTTGAATGGGCAGAATTATAACAATCGTTGAAATGGTTTCTTTTGAAAGACGCAAAAATCAACAAGCTTACATGCGCTTGTAAGTCGCTTTGGATTAAAAACTTCTGCTAAATGACTAAAATGTTAAATGTAAATGCATTTTAACCCCTTAAGTCTCACCGGACCAGTGCTGGGCCAGTGCGGGGTGTTTTTTTTTGCAATTTTCAATCACTATGGTAACAGGATATACAGTTTGAAAGCATTAAAATTCACAGTTCTATCTGTATAACCTATTTTAAGATGCCATTGCTTTAGCGACAACAGTTCCTTATTTTGTGGTAAAACAAATGTGAGGGGACCTTGGCATTTTGGAAATCCACATACCACAAGAAATAAGGTAATGTCAATGTCCTTTTCACGACAAGTGTCCAGCAGACCAAATGCATAATAGTTTCTCATTCTACAAATGTGCTAACTCAGAGGAACATTGATAGAATGTACAAGAACTTCTCTGGAGCAATAATCATTGTTGTTCGTTTCGCCATTGTATACTTCTACAAAAGTACTTTAGTACATGGAAATTCTTTTATCTACATTTTGTATAGGCTCTCTCGAACATGATGAGACCAAGTACCACTGTCTCTGATCAGTATTTGTAACATAGTTGCATAGAAAATGTGTTACCCCCTGTGTGTGTAAGAAAATTCAGTATAAATTGTCCTTTTTCATCAAAGAACCGCTTATGGGGACGTTGCAGAAGTGACAACTAAAAAGCATTTGAGCTAATGACGTTATGTTTCCAATGGTGTATAATTTGTCAGGCTTGCATAAAAAACACAGCATCACCTTACAAAACTGTAACATTTTCAATACGCACATGGAGTCTGTGGCGCATTGGCAAAAACAGTTCTTGAGATTTCATGCAAAAAAAGGGTCAATGTTTTACAATAAAAAAATGACTTCGCGATGCCGACGACTTCCTTTGGAGGAGTTCCAAGGAATCTCTCGTCTTAGTATATATTACTGAGGAGGACAGTGGAAACACCATTGACAACACAATACAGGGCATTTTCAGTGACGTGACCCCATTTTATATCGGTGAGCATTTAAATACATTCTCAAAACATTGCAGTAAGAAAAAAGCTTCCAGTTTGAGCTTCTGTAACTTTATTTTAGTAATATTTTCAGTAATTTTGACTTTTGGAAAACAAACCTCAAAGGGTTACCTTTCAGAAGGTATGGCTGTAATCAAAAGGTTTCAAGAATAATAACCATTTTATTTTGAGTACATCATTTTTAAGCTTGTGTCAAGAAAAGGGGCGACATTAAGGGGTTAACTGAAGATATTATTTTATCTCAAATTCTAGGCAAATGACCTGCCTGCCAATGAAATGGTTTGAAATGACACATATGAAATTAGAGTAATTCAATAATTGTGTATCCGCACCCACAAAGACTGAATAGAAATTGTGGAAGGTTTCACAATTGGCTCAGTTAAAACTTGAACATATTAATTACATACTAACCCTACTTCAACCCACAAGTGGTAATACACAAGCATTGTTAAAATACCTCTAATGACATCTTGCCAAAAAGACCTATTTTCATGAGTGGCACCATAGTGTTTGATAACTGTGGTTTATGCAGTTTTGGCAACTGAGAAATGGTATGGCCATATATTATATCCCATGGCACACAATCAGAATTACATAGACTAATGAACGCAAGTCTTCTTGATGTATGCACCAAACAGAGCAGGTTGCATATCCTTCAGAGAAATGCTTGTTTAAATGGACAGTACTCATAATTAATAATGCTCTCAAATCAGCCAAGGTCACGGTTTTAGGTCACAGTTTTACTTCATTACTGAAATGGCCAAATCATGAACCCAACCATTAAAATTCCACAGCAAAGAATGCACGAGACAAAGCAGCTTATTTTTCTAAATTCACTTAATGATGAAGGTCACTTTAAGTTATCCAAAAAGTCAGACCTTCCCCCTACCTAAATGACCACTCATTTAACATTCTTAATGAAAACCAGACACATTTTGACCGCTGACCATGTTTCCAATTATTTTCATAGTTATAATTCGCAAAGGGATGTTAGAATGTCACATTCTGGTGGAAAGAAATGCAATTACACTGATGAATATATCATATTTATAGACATTGAAAAAAGAAGTACACAAAAGTTATCATTATGAGAGTACAGTCGAGTGTACATGACATGGTTATCCATGGTGCTCTGTGTCTGAGTAATTACACCTGCCTGTGCTTGTATTACTGCATGCCTCAGAAACTTCTGTTCACTTCATTATTTAAATTGTGATGCGACGAGGGAAACACGACCCAAATCTGTTCTAGGGATTCATGTGAAAGAGACATGTAGATTTGGGATTATTCTTCCATTGATTTATCATTCATTTGGATGGATTCTGTTACGGTTATTATATATTATTATTATTTTTTTTTTTAAATGTTGCTTCGCTTCTCTATTCTCACCAATCTCCTTCCGTATGGTTGTTAACATTAAGCTCAAAGTGCTGATCCAAATGGTGCTTTAGTTTGGTTGTTGATCCATGTTTTGATAGATGTGGTCCAAATATTACCTTATTTTTTTAATGACCTCTGGTCTGATATGAAACTTTGTTCATCTCAGCATAAGGCCTTCTATTGTATAGATTTATAAATTCATGTTCCCAGTATTTTAAAGGCATAGCAGCTGCTATGAAAGATACTGCTGGTTCTAACATCTGCTCATGTTCTTTTGCTTTTCACACTCAGCAGTGCTCCAGGGGGGCCTGCTTAGAGACTAGGACGTTTAATGTTCTCCAGAACACCGACTTTACACATGAAGGATGCTATCTCAGATTTTCTGGAAGAGAACAAATTCCCCCTGATATCAATTGTCATATTCTCAAGTTTAGAATGTATTTTATTCAAGGCTTATCTACTTCCTTTGCTTTCAATCTTAATAGAACACGCCGTCGACAGGTTTCTCTTGGGGAAAGTGTCATTTCTCAGTTGAAAGCAATATAGAAACATAGTTATGAGCAAAGCAGAGATAAATCTACGCGAGAGAATGCTGGTCTAATAAATTCATGCAGAGACACCAAGCAAGCTTCCTCAGTAACTCTCAAACTGAAACAGATAAAACATCTACAGCACCATCTGTTGAGGTCATTAAATATAAGGGCAGCATCTCACTCTCTCTACCTTCACAAATTAAAAATGTAAAAGTTTTTTAAAGAATATTTGTCCTGAACTGTATACAGTAGATATGAAGCACATTTCTGGTTAAGAAGGTAGTAACGGGCCTTTGGGTGGCTCATGTCGTTAAGTTTGTTTCATATCTATACAATTGCAAATAAATATTCATTCTAAATTATGCAGGTATGAATATGAATTTATTCTGAAACAGTGGCTAAAGATGATCATTCAGACAGCAAAGTAGGAGTTCTGCGACTGGTTATTTGAGTCCCAGGAGTGGCGTTGCTAGCTGTGGCAGGCGCTCCACTTGGCTCAGCCTCAGTGGTGAATGATAGGGGTAGGCAGGCTAGTTGTGTTTATTTCCTTGCTTTTTAGCGGCCACTACTGTTCAGGCCAGACGCCTGCGGGCAGACAGTCTGGGAATACGCTGACCTCGTTATCCTCCGACGACATGGCCAGTATATAATCGGACGTGCATTTGCAGTGTGAATAGAAGCAAGGATATGCATCACGTGAATCAGAGGAGTCACGTGTCTGCCATCTCCTCCTGACGTCTGCAGATCAACAAGTTCAGTCGAGTTCTGGTTGGGAAAATTGAAGCTAATGCATTATTTTTCAATTGAATTCCATCTTCCAACATCGACGTTCAACACATCCACACCGAACATCGACGTTCAACACATCCACACCAAACATCGACCTTCAACACATCCACATCGAACATCGACCTTCAACACATCCACACCGAACATTGACCTTCAACACATCCACACCGAACATCGACGTTCAACACATCCACACCGAACATCGACGTTCAACACATCCACACCGAACATCGACGTTCAACACATCCACACCGAACATCGACGTTCAACACATCCACACCAAACATCGACGTTCAACACATCCACACCGAACATCGATGTTCAACACATCCACACCGAACATCAATGTTCAACACATCCACACCGAACATCGACCTTCAACACATCCACACCGAACATCGACGTTCAACACATTCATTCCAGTCTGGAAGCTCACGCTATCAGAATTTTGCACTGATGTCCCCCAAAAATGTGCCTCCCACTGCACATCCATCTCTTTGCCATACTCTCTCTTCAGTTTACCTCTCAGTATATACACCCAGTGAGCACTTCATTAGGTAGACCTGCACACCAGCTTAATGCAAATATTTAATCAGCCAATCGTGTGCCAGCAACTAAATGCATAAAAGCATGCAGTGGTAGTCAAGAGGATCAGCTGTTTTTCAGACCAAATGTCAAAATGGGGAAGAAATGGGATCAAAGTGACTTTGACCATGGAGTGATTGTTAGTGCCAGACAGGGTGGTTTGAGTATCTCAGAAACTGCTGATCTCCTGGGATTTTCATGCACAACAGTTGGCAGAGAATGGTGCAAGAAACAGAAAACATCCAGTGAGCAGCAGTTCTGGGGGCAGAAACACGTTGTAATGAGAGAGGTCAGAGGAGAAGGGCCAGACTGGTCGAAGCTGACAGGAAGGTGACAGTAACGCAAATAACCACACATTACAACAGTGGTATGCAGAAGAGCATCTCTGAACACACGGCGCATCAAACCTCTAAGTGGATAGGCTACAGCAGCAGAAGACTTAATAAGTCTACAAAATAAGTATAATAAATACCGAATAAACTCACTGAGTGTATAAGTGTATACATTTAGTACAGGTCTAAATGTTTTACTAATTACTTTTACTTTTATTTCACCAGGTAAACCAATAAGATGGGGTATGAAAATGTGTGGAGAAGGCAAAGGACTATACAGGTAGTCAATGATAGGGGGATGACTGTTGCCCTGCCCTTCTCTTCCAAAAGTGTGTTAATGGACTTTCAAAAGCCACTACATTTCAGGGGCTCGGTTTCACAATTTTAACCAAAGGACTGCTCCTTCTACAGCACAGTCATGATGGGATCTACATGCTCCAGTCAGGCAATTAGGAAATGTGTTACTTTGAGTTGTGAGACCTATGACAGATGTTTTTTTAATTATTTGCACGAAGGACAGACTATTAAACTGATACACCCACTGAATTGCATTTGTTCACACATACATTAATTCTCTGCATGTTAACACATTGGGAAATTACAATGATACATAAAAAAAGACACTGTCACATACAGTGCACTGCATAAGGCACTGAAGCATTGAAAGCCATATAATTAGTGCATAGGTTGGAGTAAAATGCATTGTGACCATTTTATTAGGTAGACCTACACAACAGCTTAGTAATGCAAATATCTATTGAATCAGCCAATCATGTGGCAGCAAATCAATGCATAAAAGCATGTGGATATAGTCAAGAGGTTCAGTTGTTGTTCAGACCAAATCTTGGAATGGGGAAGAGATGTGATTTAAGTTTGATCTATGATTGTTGGTGCCAGATGGGGTGGTTAGAGTATCTGCTGATTTCCTTGGATTTTCACAACAGTCTAGATTTTGCAGAGAATGGTGCAAAAAACAAACCATCCAATGAGCGGCAGTTCTGTAGGTTTAAACGCCTTGTTAATGAGAGAGGTCAGAGGAGAATGGCCAGACTGCTTCAAGCTGACAGGAAGGTGACAGTAACTCAAATAACAACGTGTTTCTACAGTGGTATGCAGAAGAGCATCTCTGAACACTCAATACGTAACGCATTGAAGTGGATGGGCTACAGTAGCATAATACCTATAAGTCTATGAAAGGAGACTAATAAATACCCAATAAAGTGGTCACGGAACGTATGTACCGCTGACTCCAGTACAGCGGTTTCTGTCTTTGAAACAAGGGGACAGTTTACTTTTACAGCCATCGTGCCATTAAGCTCGGCATCGTCCATGATCATTCGAGGGCTCGGAACTGTACTTTCCTCTAGGGTCCTCAACTCACTTGTCCCTCGGTCTGATCTGCACTGTATCGTACGTTGCTGTGGATAAGAGCGTCTGATAAACGCCTGTACTGTAATCATAAATCAATATTGTGAGGAGGCTCTTGATATGGAAAAACAACAGATTGTTTTTTTTTAATCAGGGCCAGAGTAGAAATATTGCCAACATTTGACATTGTTTACATTAAGAACATGGAACTGTATATTTATAAAGACGAAAGGGGAATTGAGTACTGCATTTAAATGTCAGCATTGAAATGTTGTTTTTCATCCATTGACTGTGGCCACTGAAAAACTCTGTTGGAAGAAGCTTATTCATGCTGCTAAAAGTATTGGCTGTAAAGCTGGGAATATCGCCAGAAGTTGTCCTTCTAAAATGCACCATGTTGCTCTCAAATGTACACTCAAAAGCAAGGAATCAGTCTGATACAATATCATCACTCATTGTTGTCAGTTTGTAACCTTTTTATCATAATTTCATGTATAACTCCTCAAAATACAGGATTCTTGTCTATATTCTTATCTATTTGTGTTTGTTTTATTTGGGCCTTCAAATGATTTGAGGTATATGCTGCAATGTCTATTGAAATGTTAAGAACATTTGTTTTGAATGAACATCTCACTTTTATTCCAGTGTCTGATTCCCTTCGGTCTGTTAGCACACGTTAATTCTGTGGCACTTGATTTACATTTCACACAGAAATAGACAAAGCTATCTTAATGTGCAAAGAGGACGCAGCTTATCGAAAGCTTTTAGGTCCGCAATGAGCAATTACACGACTTGCAGAGTGATGGAGCGGCAGATTCTCTGCTTTGTTCAGAGTTCTGAAATCACAGCCATTTTAAATTAGCTGATGTCTTTCGTGATTAAAATAATCCAAGACCTTGTACAATTGCAGCGATCCACACTGTTCAGCCTGTAATCTTTATACACACATAGCCCAGAGCCCATTCTGGGTCTGAACCATTCCTGCAACAAGAGTATGTGTGAAATATACATGTAGCTCATACCCTGAAAAACCTACCTGGACTAGTACCACAGTGCCATTTTGTGTGAATTTGAATGTTTTTTTGGTGAAATGATTGCCCAAATAAATAAAATTAAAATGATTATACACTCAGTGAGCACTTTATTAGGTATTTATTAGACTTATTTTTTAGACATCTACTGCTGTAGTCTATCCACTTAGAGTTATGTGTTGTGTGTTCAGAGATGCTCTTCTGCATACCACTGCTGTAATGTTTGGTTGTCTGCATTACTGTCAGTTTTGACCAGTCTGGCCATTCTCCTCTGACATCTCTCATTAACAATGCATTTCTGTCTGCAGAACTGCTGCTCACTGGATGTTTTTTTGTGTTTTTGCATCATTCTTTGTAAACTCTACAGACTATTATGCGTGAAAATCCCAGGAGATCAGCAGTTTCTGAGATGCTCAAACCACCCTGTCTGCCACCAACAATCATTACATGGTCAAGATAAAAATTTTCCCCATTCTGATGGTTGATGTGAACATTAACTGAAGCTCCTGACCCACATCTACTGCTGCCACACAATTGGCTGATTAGATAATCACGTGAATAAGTAGGTGTAATAAAATAAAAATATTCCTAATAAAGTGCAATACGAATATGCACACTTGATTTTCTTTAAAAATGAGCACTTTTGTAAACCTGCTCACTTCTCATATGTTTTTTCAAATTCTAAAGTGCGGTCTTGGGGAAAAGCCATCAAACGACCAAATAACTACAGAAATAAATTCACACAGTATGAAATGGACCAGAAGTCATAATTATGGTTCTGCTCTGACTGAACCCAAGCTTTAGACATGGACAAAGCAGCAGGGAATGGAATGACTCACCTCGTGTCTCAAGACCTCTGCCACAGGGCTCTCCAGGACCCGCCAGACCCTGTCTGACTGAGCCAGGCACCAGCACGCACTGAGACCATCTGTGCGTCTTCCACCTGCAAAGACCAAGACACAGCTTCTGAACGAAACCTCGGCCGGGCATTCAATAGTACTTATGCATTAACTTCTCAGGCTATTTGATTGCGTACTGCCAATATGCAGTCAAGTTCATCGACCAGATTTCAGGAACTGGAGGAGATTTTGTGCAGGCTTACCTGTAGGTTGGACAAACGGGGAGAGCCTCGCATTCTCTTTCTTCGTAAAGGGTGTCTGGACATTCTTGTCCATCATTGGCTGATCTCTGGATGATGATTCTGTATCGTGATTGGGCGGCTGGAGTTGAGTTGGCTCGGGAATAGAAAACAGAAATAAAACTTCTGAATCATAGCAGCACATTATTACTTTACCTTTTCACTTACATTATTAGGACATTATTAGCAGTACTTACATTATTAAAATATTTAATGAGCAGGTAGAAATGGAGGTAAAATAAAGAGTGCACTTTTTATTTATGCTTGCCAAGTAACCTTAACACAAACAAATTTACATATACCAATATTACCAATTACCAATTATTTTTGTTTTCCACTAAATTCATGGCATGCAGCTGGTTAATACACAATAATTGAGAGTGTTCTCATTCAGACAACCCCAAAAGCAAAAATGCATGCATTTCCACAACCTATCAAAGATGGTAGAGATAAAATAAAACCAAGCCAAAGACAAATATGTTCCAATGAGACTCAAATAATAGTATTTTGTCACTAAATGTAAGTGCCACATGTTTTGCTGAATTAATGTTTGATGCCTCAAATAACAGGTTATGCACTTATTCATAATAACATTTGCAAGTAACATCGGTAATAATAATATGTGATCATTGGGAATTAACTGGTAACATAATTTGTTGTTTTGTCGAGTGGGGAAAGAAAGACTTTATTTAAATAACTATTTGGGAGCTTCTTTCAGGCAAGTGAGATGTAGTGCTCACAGCTCTTCCCACGCTTCTACCCATAATTTCCTAATGGCCTCTTCCCTGCTTTCTTCATTGCTGTGTATTATGTTGTCATTGTGTTTAGAATACTGATGTCTTCCAGGTGCTTTGTAACGTTGAAATTTAGATTTCCAATGCGCCAGCCATCTTATGATCCTGTACAAGGCTATGATTTTTTATTATCTCAGATCTGATGCATCATTGTAAAGCATCAGACATTTTTATATACTGTATATATATATATTTATTTTTTTCAATGTTTTAAAACCTACTAAATATATTTTGAGATATTTAGGCAGAGGGGGAAATTGAGATTGAAAACTTTCTGTTTAATCAAAGCTTTTTTTCAAGGGTAAATTATAATGCATTAAAAAAAGCTGAACAGGCTTACCAACAGCAAACATTTATCATTATTTTTGTTTTAAAACCTATTAATTATATTTACACAATAATCTGTTTTCGGTCTACTTATAATCTAATAATCAGCCTTAACCATTCCAGTGGCGAATTCAGGTCCACATTACTAACCTAAACAAACTATTTTTCAGGTACTGTAAAAACAAAGAAGTAACCTCTTTAAATGCATAATTGAAATGCAAGGTAAAACTGTATCAAAAAGCAGAGGAATGAAATTTCAATACAGAGCACAAAGAGATTTAGGCAGAGCTAAAAATGGAGATTGAAAGCTTTATTTTGAATCGAGGATTTTTTTTATCATGGCTAAATTACAATGCATTTAAAAAAAAAGCTGAATGAGCCGCGGTGGCGCAACAGGCTAAGACGCAGCAGACTTGCGGTTGCAGTTTGCTGCAGTTGCACACCGAGGACCGGGGTTCAATTCTCGGTCCTGCCAAAAAGTCAAGTTTGGCCAGCTCACGTGGAGCAGCAATAATTGGCTCGCTGCTCCAGAGGGAGGGACTTGGCAGAGTTAGTAGGTCGCCGCACAAAAGCAAGCACCTCGAGCGCCTCGGAATCACGTTCACGACTTGTGAGACGAGGGACGGGGTGTGGGTGGTGTATCTAATACTAGCTCTAATTGAATCAGACGGGGTCCAATTGGCTACCAAATTGGGAGAAAAAAAAAAAAAAAGCTGAATTCAGGCTTACAAACAGCAAACGTGCAGTGTAGCTGGGAAAAATTCATACACACTGTGGTCACTGTGTAGTGCAGCTTCTCTGGGTCCCCCTATAGTTATAGCCTATAGTTCTTGATGAGTTTCAGAAAACGATCTCACAGTCACAGGAATTGTGAAAAGAGCATAATTGCCGTGGCAACATCAGGAAAACCAGGCAGAAGGAAGCAGTGCTTAAAATACAGCAGTTCAGCAAGATCTTAAATTGGCTTACTCTTCCTAATTTCCAACCAAAGTGTTACGGAAAGAGAATAATGGGGAAAGTCTCAGGACAGCCTGCTGCAGCAGAGGTAAACAGTAGTCACAGAACCCCCCCCCCCGAACTGTAGGGGTGTGTGCTACATCACTGACTATGGCTGCTTCCAGGGGCACCACCAGGGACTTTGGGGCCCATGAAAAGATCTCACATGAGCCCCAGCCCCCCAGAAATCCTATTTTCAAATATTTTAGACCAACGTTCCGCACTCTTGGTTCAAGAGAGCCATGGGGTGTGCTGGCGTTTGTTGTTACTCAGCACTTAATTGATCAATTGAAAGCAGTGATTGACACACTTAAGTCAAATCACCTTGTTTCTTGGGTCTGAATGGGTTGCTGATTTAAAAGTGAATACAAAAGCCAGCACAGGAGTGAGCACCACTGCTTTAGAGGGCTCTTGAAACATAGACATTGTAAGGGGAAAGTTTCCTGCCCTTACGATGCCCGTAGTTGTTTCTCAGAAACAATACCTGGTTGGCAGGCAACAGGACAAAGTGTCCATTCGCTGAAAGGAGTCACAATGCAGTCTTTCTTGCAGGGAAGCAAGCAGGGTCGAACGGAGTCTGGCCGAGACGAATCCGGGCACCTAGGACAAGAAAGGACCTTGATTTTATCTCAGCAATTAAATCTGATTTGTTGTGATTCCAAGCAAGCATCAGACATGTTTTTACCCTTGAGACAAAGTGTAATAAAATAATGATTTTGTCTCCAATTTGCTTTTTTATTTGAAAAGTATGTTCCCTTTCTTTCCAGTCACTTGGTTCATATTTCCTCTGGTGTATACCTATCCATACCCAGCATCAGGGTTAGACTGCGAAAGCAGGGGGCGTGATACAGCTTTGAAATGCACACAGTTACACAGGCACAGCAATGGCCGAGACACATCGTACTGCCCGGTCAACACCTGACACCAATTTATTTTATGTACAATACATATTTTATTGATTTCAGATACTTTTAGTGTACCCCGTGGTGGGGCAGATGTGGAACACCATCCTGGTGGGAACGCCTAACACTGAATAAATTGTGAAATGAAATACCCTCGTCTAGCTTCCACCACAAAGCAAATAAATCCACAATCAAGAACCACCTGTTGAGCTCACTGAAGGCCTCATACTACATTTCTTAAACTATATACAGTATAGACATGAACAGACTGGATCAGGACAATGGTTATCTGCTTGCCACAACCCAGAAGACATTCAACAGCATAGCTTTAGAAAAATGTCAGACCATGCTACTTCATCACTAACATTGTAATAAAATGGTTTCATTTTTTAATAAAAGTTTTATTTATGTGCTTATACATGCAGAAACATACACACACGCACACACACACACAAGTGTGCATGCTCGCACAAAGACATGCACACAAACACATTCTCTCTACACACACCCACGCGTGCACACACATAAAAAAATAAAAACATACATAAATAAATAAAAATACATGTGCTCGTAAGACCAAGACACGTGGAAACAGTTCAATACTCAAACATGACTTTGCAACAACTTTTTGAAGAACTTGGCAAAGATGCAAAGAAAGACTGATGTTTTCTTGCACAGGGAAATAATGTACCACCAGTGAAGTAAAAAGATATTCAAACTCCAACAACACTGTCAGAGCTACTTAAAGTGGCAACAAAAGAGAGAATAATTATGCCTTGAACTTAAAGCAATTTGAGGTTTGGATAATTATAGTACTTGACTGTCAGTTTTATTATGAATTAACAAGTAATGTAATCTATTGTGAATTAGAAAGTGAAGCAAAATCTCCAAAATATCCCATACAATGCTTGCCCAAAACTGATCATGCATATATTGGGATGACATTAGCATTTATGGACCATATCTATATTGGTAATCAGGGGCGACGTGTGGCCGATATATATGGTAGGACATATGAAATGACTGATTGCAGTATAGAGGAGGAAGTAATCCACACAAAAAGGTCCATTTTCATTCTAGCTTAAAAATTCAATACATCAGCTGCCATGTCAGTAATTGGTTAATTTTTTCCCCCTCTAAAATCAGTATCGGTATCCTTCTCAGAAATTCCGTATCGGTCAGGCTCTAATAATTAATAGTGGAATTCTCAGCCTAAATTAATTTCCCATGACAGTTCAGCCTTATCACTTCATGAAGGTGTTATTTAAGGGCAAAAACCATAAAAAGCAATCAAAAGGCAGGGACTTTTTCAGAGGAGAGCTCCAGAACTACAGCCAGCCGGATATGGTCTCCACTGAAGAAGGAGACGGAAAGGACCAACAAGGGCAGAGGCCGGGCCGGTATATATCTATGGCGCCCCCGGCTGTTTTGTGCGGGGTATAGCAGAGTTCCAGGATGAGCAGTGCGGCTACAGCAGCGGCCCTGGGGATGACCCGTCTGTGCAGCAGAAGGCTGGAGGTCAGTGGGGGCTGTGACATGAGCAGTGCGCCACAACTACGCACTTCCAGAACCTCTGCCCCGAGGTCAGGAGAAAACCATACGTGCTAATGCTACCAAAGGCGTGGGGGTGGGGGGAATCTACCAGTCAGAATGCTGATGTGATAAAGTCAGCCACGTAGGAGTCGGACCGGTGAGAGAACACAGGGGTTGGGTTTAAAAGCTGGAGGGCATGGGGCCCCTGAAGGATTAAGTCAGATGGAAGGTGCTGTGGGTGTATGCTAATGCCGGATGAAGGCACTTCAGCTGCCAGAGATATTACTGAATAATGACACCTGGGAATTTGGAGCACTCGTGTAAAATAGAGTACAAACTGTACACACAAGAAAAACAGCGGAAACCGGATTAGAAATGCTTGCATATCCACTACAGGAACATCTGCAACATAACAGCTACATGAGAGGAAAACATTGGACCACTCAAGATTTAAACAGATTTTCTTCTGCGAGACAGCTACATGATATTATTGATTTGTTTTTCAAAGAGCCTCCAGTCTTTAGACAGTGCAAATTGCCCCAAGTTTAGGCAAGATTTCCTGGATGGGAACACTGTGTGTCTAAAAATGGGTAATTCAGTTTCTTTAGGTTTTAAAATATTATTTCAGTTTTCGACTATGCTTTCAATAAGTCCAAAGAGGAAGAAGGATATTTTAGAGACAGAAGTTTCTTGTGGCTTTCCAGCTTCACAGTGGTTGCTGTAGGGGCATCAATTACAAGAAAATAGACTTTCAGTAATTCCAAAGCTTCCGCAAAAAACATCACGTCTCCAGTGGTGATCCAGTACGTGTTTGTATCACCTGACTCTTACTTAAAATGCAGATTTAATTGGGTTGGAACTATTTTCCATGATACACACAGCCAAAGACTGTTGTGCCGAAATAAGTGGCATGGCTTTCAGTATCAACAGCACTACACTACACATAAAAGTGGTGCCTCAAAGCAGCAACAAATTGACAGGTCTGAAAAAGGGTGCCTGCTTTTGCAGTAGCAACTTGTGGGGGAAACAAATGTCAAGAACACCAGCTACTTCAAGACAACCTCGATCTATTGAAAATGTTGCTAACTGTCCTTATTCAGGATGTCAGAGTGCTATTTCAATTCAATTCAATTTGATTCGATATATTTTTGAATTGCGCTTTTCAACGAAGACTGTCACAAGGGCGATTTACATTACATTACATTACATTGTAACACCGAAGAGAATTAAACATATTAGCCCTAAGCGCCCAATAGCAGAGGAGATAAGGGAGTCCTTATTACGTGAGGGGATAATTTCACCTTTTGTGTCTCCTCATCCTTAAATTCAGAGCTGAAAAAGTTGCATTTGACCATGTACAGTAGCTGGTAAATCTCTTCGGTTTTTTAGCCAGACATAATTTTAGCTTCAATTTCAATTTGTACAGTAGCCTAAGTGGCTTTTCCCATTACTAAGTGGCTAGTTATAAGCTGTTGGTAGGGATGTGTTCAAAAAGCACCATGCTGGAGTGCACGTGCAGGTTCACAAGCGTGACCTGGCCCCCCAACTCCTGCAGCTGTGTGTAGGAAAGGCCTGAGGCTGTAGCTCTGTGTAGTCACGCTGGGGCTTTAGACTCATCAACTGGCTGCTCGCTTATATGCAAGAGCCCATTAAATGTACCTCCTAAAATAATAAACAACACTCTGTTTTACAAGCCAGCTAAAGCGTGAAACTGCTTCATTGTTCGCTGTACCGTATATCAACTATAAACAAAACACAAAACCGTTGCCAGACTAACTGGAGTTATCACTTTGATTTGCAGTTTCCTGACTCACTACAATATATACAATCATACAACAATGCACTCGGAAATCATTTTGATAAAAAGCTTCAGCGTACCCACAAACTAACACGTGTCAAAAAGTGAAACAACCCATGGTCCAATGATGGTTTGGAGTGGGTGATGATTTGCTGAGGAGAACTTCAGAAGATCAAAGTGAGATGTCTTCACTAATAAGTATTCTGAAGAATCCAGCTTTCTTAATCCACTAACATCACAAGACAGTAAATCAGAGCCCAGCGGTATTTTAGCAAGAGTAGTAGTCGTGGCAACAATTATGCAGACTAAAGGAATATATGAATCCCTTGAGTGCTGACTGGCCGTGAGAGAAGGGTGTAAGGTCTCACAAAAAGTATTCCTTTCAAATTCCTCAATATTCTTTTCAAAAACCTACAGTAAGTATTCCATCTTACATGTGTTGAGAAATGCACACATATACGGATGTGTTTTATAACGTGTGTGCAACAGATTACTTTTCCTGCCCATAAATCACCACATTTTCCAAATGCATTTTAAGGTAGGATATCAATGATACAGGAAAAAGACCTATATGTGTATTATCTGTGCATTTCAGATTATGGAATGAATACACCCCTAGGAGGATGACAAAGAAGAAAACTGAGCGTAATCTTAACATTTGTAGTGGTCTATTTTTGCTTAAAGCTAATCTCACACAAGAGATTTGATAAATTGTGATTCAGTGAGCCCCATTTTGCAACACAGGCTTCATGATTCCTGATCCCTCTCTGTAGGGTCACATAAAACTGAACATTATCTGTCTCTTCAGATAAAACATGTCCCTGAGAAGTAAATCCACTCTATCAGACATACAGTCGTGACAGGTTACCCGTTAGGAAATAAATTGAACAGCAACAGCAAAAAGCACATAAAAATAAAAATAAAGATTTTAAATAAAAAACGCATTAAGCCTGATAGGAGTTTGATATCGGAGTATATCTGCAACTACTGCAGATATCATAGAAACAAGACGAGACGAGCCTGGTTTAGCTGGACCCTGATGTAGCTAAGGGGGAGTACGTGTGGCAGATACGAGATTACCCATGCCTGTCAGTGCATACGTGAAACTTGACGCTCTCACTTTTTTGGTTGCAGACGTACAGTACTTCCATCATTGAATCATTTCCTCAATAGGCTACTTGTATCATAATAGAATTGGAAGAATATTTAAGGGCTATTTAGAGGTGATTTTGTCAGGGGCTTAATTATTAATGAATGAGTACTGCTAGGTGCTGGAAGAACGGAGGTTGTAAAATCATCAGTCTTTCCTCAGATGACCATGATGTGTCTGTGTCCATGATGACTACAATAATTACCAATTCGGTATCGCCCGTTGTTCAAACATGAATGTGGCATGGTGAGGATCAAGCACTCAAACATGCAGGGGAATTTGTATAGGGGCTGAGACGCAGCCAGACAATGGGCCGCACCAAACATCTCTCCAAGAGGGTTAGTATTTTAAGAAACGCTAACGTTGTGTCTACAGACAACTCCAGTGCATATTCAAAGGTATCCTTTACCAAATTAAATGATGTTTTAATTTGCAGTTAAAAGAAGTGTGAGTACTTTGTTTGGAATGAAGAATCAGAGAGCAGAAGATGTCTACTGCAAAGTGCTCGCTGTTGAACTGAACACAGAAAAACAGAAGCCCATCTGAAGTAACCATATGCTAGGTTGAAATGAAAAGTCCCCAGGGTTTAATATGTAGTAACAGAGAACTGAAGGTGACCGCTCCAATTTCGCTCAAACTTTGTGTAAATGTTCTTTATATATTCAAAAAGGAACATCCAAAAACTTAGCCTCATTGGATTTGTCATTCTGACAGAAAGTCACTCGCGACTGGAAATTGGGGGTTGTGTCCATTTTGTAGCATCATAAATTTGGCATTAACGCAGGGAAAATGTGTAGGGAGTCTACTTTCAGATTCTGAAATTACTCAGATTTTCATACTATTCTTCAGAAGAAAAGTTATGGTCATTCAAAAAGTCATACCACTTTGGAATGATCCAAAAGTTGTATTGTCTGGATAGGGCTTTACATTAACATTGGTACATAAATAAAGCCTGAATGCAGTTACTGGTTTTCATGGTAACAATATTCTCTCAGGAGAGTACTGTATCGACACCCAGTGCCCACTCAAAATTCTAATGGACCCCACAAGATATACATGCAAATTCTTCTCAAGATACAATACTCATGGCCAAATATAACAAAGAGGAAGAACTGCAAATAGACTGCAACATATGCTGTACGCAGGCGAGTAGGTACCTCTTTGGGACCACCTGTCCAACGTTGGTCTTCACACAGGAGACTTTGCGTGTCTGGACCCCCACCGTGCAGGCAGGCTCCTTGGTCCAGCTGAGGGTGCCGTTTAATGAGGAGATGGTGGGGTCTTCCACGCAGGCGCCCCAGGGCGAGGTCTCCCAGTGGAACGTGATGCAGGGATGGTCATTACAGGATCTCCACTCCTCCAGGCCAGTGGCTGCAGGACACGCTTCACCCCCTAATCCAGAATACATAACGCAGCGCTGAAGAAGCTGCGTATATGAATGTCCAAATCTCTGCATGCTTCTAAATTCACAATTATACAGTATATACCCTTTTATACACACACACACACATATATACAGGAGACACAGACACATACACATGCATACAGACATGTACTCACACACAATACACAGACACAGACACATGCCCACACATACAGTACATACAGACATACACACATGCATACAGACACACACACAGACACGCGCACGCACACACACACACACACACACACACAGGCGCACACAAATATAATGAATATAAAGTATCTATCAGATAGATTTGTTAATTTCTGCAGGATTCATATTTAGCTATTTATACCCTACATTGAATTATGTTGTTGTGTTGTGCAAAGTCTGCTTTGCTTTTTCCCCCATGCACCAGAAAGACTAACTATTCCACTTAATATTTCACAATGTGAAATAAAAAATGATCCCCCACTGACTGTGGGAATATTACTGAGGAATTGCCAGGTTGGTGATGGTTGGTTGGTCTTTGGAGAACGCATGACTGCGAAACATATTTCCATTTCTCTGCAGTGGAAACGCAGTGACAATTACGTGAAAAGTGACTTTGTGTGGGAGCTGGCTGTCTCCAGGCTCTTGTGTATTTTTTCCTCATAATTATACCACTGCTTATGCATTCCAAAAGGGCCCTAGCGATTTATGTCAGACACAGTCCACTACAGAATAATTTAAGGTCAGATCCCATTGGACAGCAGCGGACTGTCAGCCTGGAGATAGCCGGTCTCCATAATCACACAAGTTTCTGAATGCAAACACTACTTTTCTGATTAAATATTGATTTTTAAGGCAGGAATTTTGTTGTTTTTTTCCCCTCCCAACAGCAATGGATTAATTGCCACTTGTTGCCTGAGGGTCTAGTGTCTACTTAGACAGCCTGTGAAAATGGTAAGAATGCTTTAAGCTGAAGTTATGGTACAACCATGACAAATGTGACACATGCACGAGCTGATGATTTCTACACTCCATTCTTTTTAAAGAAAGACGGATGACTGTCTGTCGTCTATATTTCTCCCACTGTACTGCGATGACATCTGCAGGTAAGATGACAGTGCATTTCAACTGGGTTAAAAGGCCCTTCTCACCTGATTAACTAAGGAAAAGATTAGCCAAGATTAACACACATAAGTAACACAACGCAACACAAGCGATTAATTGGATGTGTATAATTAAGAAATGCCACAGCGGAACGCATTTATACATATTTATACAGATCAAATGAGTCCCTTTTGTGGGGCAATTTACAGTTCAGTTTTAAGCAGTGCATTCAATAAAGATTGCACCCAAGAACACTTAACAAACAGTCACCTTCTCCAGGGAGGGCCAGGATGGTGCGGGTTCGACTCTGCCTGCCCTCAGAGGTTTTGGTCGTGCAGGAGTGGGAACAGGGGGACCAGTTGGACCAGGAGCTGGTCACACAGTCTCTGGGACAGGACAGGTGACAGGGCACCTGCTTGGGGGCAGGGACATCCGGACAAAGGTCACTGCTCACCACCTCACCTGCGGGAAGGGACATGATTAACCACACAGTACCCACACACCCAACTCATATACACAAAACAGCACTCACGTTTGGCAAAAATCAACCCATTTTAACCCATTCACTTATTCTATTGTTTAAATCTTAGTTCCTTCATGTTGAATCATTAATAATATCATTATTATAGCAATTCAAAATAACTGAGCATTTCGTCCTTATTTAACTTCCAAACCTAGCTGAACTTCACCCACAACCGAACAGCAGACCACTCCATTATTCGTTCATTATTTCATCTAATATCAATGTAAATTCCTATATAAGTGATCACTTTTAGATTTAGTTCCTTTTCAGTTTTGTTAACAAGCTGTCCTGAGGTGATGCACTTTAATTCAGATGAAGCATTCATCAGTTCCCAATTTTCTATGCATGTCTGCATTGGCACAGAAGATTTAATTTAACCATTACATTGCTTCCAGTAAGATAATTGTGCATGACATTATCTGAATGAACTAGCCACAAAGAAATGCATATACAGCATTCTCAGTCATTTCGCTACAAAAAATAAGAATATAAATCAAGGCACATAGCCTCAACATCACGAAGCAAAAACACAGCTGACCAAGGAACAGCTGAGCAGCCAATTGTTCAATTACTTTTGGTCCCCGAAAATGTTGCGACTATGTGTATAAAAATGGCAATAATTGCTACACAGATAACTGGATATCGATATAAATAACAAAATGCGTGATCTAAGAGACTGACTATGGTGCCAGACGTGGTGGTTCCAGCATTTCAGAAATAGCTGCCCTCCTGGGATTTTCACACACCCCAGGCTCTCTGGAGTTTACAGAAAATGGTGTGATAAACAAAAAAACATCCTGTGAGTGGCAGTTCTGTGAGCAAAAACATAGAGCAAAGACACAAATGTTCAAAGAACTTTTTATAACAACGGCATGCAGAAGGACATCTCTGAATGCACAACACACAGTACTGTGAAGGAGATACAGCAGGAGATATCCGCTCTGTGTTCCACTCCTGTCAGCAAAGAACAGGAAGATGAGGCTACAATGAGCACGTGATCACCAAAAAGTTAATGAAGAATGGAAAAATCATCACATGCTCTGACAAATCTCGATTTCTGCAGTGACATAGACGGTACGTTCAGAATTTGGTGTGAGCAGCATTTATCTACAGATCCATCCTGCCTTGTGCCAATGATACAGGCTGGTGGTGGTGATGGTGTAATGGAGTAGGGCAGTGGTCACCAACCCTGTTCCAAGGATTCAAATTATGCTCAATTGGTATTCAGGGGCCTATTGTATGCCAAAGAAAAAATTCCTACACCAGTGGTAACCAACTCTGTTCCTGGAGATATACCATAGGTTTCCATTACAACCCTAATTTGGCACACCTGACTAATGAATGGCTCGATGCATATCTCTAGCTGTTTTATGAAGTGTGCTTTGTTAGGGTTGGAGTAAAAACCTACAGGATGATAAATCTCCAGAAACAGGGTTGGGTAGCTTTGCTCTAGATGTTGAATGGGGTATGCTTTTTTAGGGGATTGAGAACCAATAGGACAGTAGATCTTCAGGAAGAGGGTTGGGCACCCCTGCTCTAGATGTTGAATGTGGTGTGCATTGTTAGGGTTGGAGTGAAAACCTACAGGATAGTAGATCTTCAGGAACAGCGTTGGTTACCACTTGTGTAGGAACTGTTCTTGGCATACATTAGGCCCTGTAATATCAATTGAGCATCATTTGAATGCATAACTAAGCATTGCTGTTGACCATATGTAACCCTATATGGCTGCAGTCTATCCTTCTTCAAACTGACACTTCCAGCGAGATAATGCAACACTTCACAAAGCACACCTCATTGCATGCTGGTTCCACGGAAATGACAGTGACTTCAGTTTACTCTGGGGGCACAGACCCCAGGTCTGAGTCCAGAAGAGCACCTTTTGGATGAGGTGGAACATGGGCTTCTCGGCATGAATCTGAGGAAAATTCTGGAGGAACTGCGTGATGCTATCGAGTCAGCACGGACCAAAACCCCTAAGGAATGTACCTAGCTGAATCCATGCCGCAAATAATTCAGGTTGTTCTGGAGGCAAAGGCAGGTGCTTACAGATAAATAAGACCCCCCCCATCATGATCTGGTTGAAAATTCACAAAAACTTGTCAAAGTATCTTTGAAAGCTGAAACACCCAACTTTGAGTTTTTCTGCCATACACAGTGATTTATTCTGAGCCAAACTCAAAGCGCAATTTCAAAAGCACACTTCCAAAAAAAAAAGAAACATAAAAAAATAAAAAAGCCCCCCAAAAAACACCCATGTGTTTATGTGTCTTGTGTTTCTGTCAAAAACACACTTAGCACCATCAGTAAAAGCCTTCTCAGGGGGGAAAAAACTTTATTGCTGTCCAGTAGAATTTCTGAGAATTGCTGCTGGTGTCGAGTCCTCAGGGGACTCACAACAGGACCCAAAAGGCAACGCTGCTACTCAGTCCACTCAGGACATGATCCTAGAACCTGCTGGAAACTTCATGAGAAATTACACTTTCATATAGTTCACTGATTACATTGCAACTTGCAAAAGAAAATAATACTGGCAAAAAGATTTTTGGATTGGAAATGTACATGTCAAACTGTGCATGACTTACCCAGGTCATTTTATGTGTAAAACTCATAAGAAGGACAGGACATAAATGTCTAAATCTGATGTGGGGGGTGACGTAACAGAAATGGGTGGTGACAGTATAACATAAAACAATAAATCTATTTAGACATTTACAGTATAATGTACACAACTGGTTAAGCACAAACATATTATTCATCCCTTGTTTGAATGGCAAGCTTGAGGATTCATATAATTCAGATACTAATACCAAGGGCCCAGCCTCAGATATGTATTGTTTAAAAATTGTGATTTATCCATGAACCAATCGTAAAACTATGCATGTATAACCTGGGGACTTCAAAGAACAGTAAGGCTCACCTCTTTTCTGTGTAACATAAAATTATGAAATTAACTAATTAAAGTTAGACAAAGCCCTTTTTTACGACTTTATCACTACAACATCCAGAGAATCCGACCCTTCCTCACCACCTACTCCACTCAGCTCCTTGTCCAAGCAATGGTCCTGTCCCGCCTGGACTATTGCAATTCTCTGCTGGCTGGCCTTCCAGCATCTGCCATCAGACCCCTACAATGATCTGCAGCCCGTCTGGTACTCAATGTTCCCAGACGTTCACATGTCACCCCCCTGCTCAGCGACCTCCACTGGTTGCCTGTTATGGCTCGCATGAAATTTAAAACTTTGGTGCTTGTGTACCAGGCACTTAAGAGATCAGCCCCTGTATATATTCAATCGCTTATCAAGACATATACACCAGCAAGACACCTCTGTTCCACCACTTCGTGCCGTCTGGTGCCTCCCCCTCGCCATACCTGCACTTCTCGCTCATGACTGTTGTCTAATTGCACTTATATAGTTATATATAGATATTGTTGTGTTTTGTACTAGCTATTGTATTGTTGTACTCGGGGCATTCTAGCTGCCAACCGTGGTATGCTAGTTTGTAAGTTGATGTATTCTTCAAGGGTTCCGATTGTATCTGTATGGTCATGCTAGGACTCGGAACTGTACTGTCCTCTAGGGTCCTCTTCACACTTGTTCCTGTGTTTGCTCTGCACTTCATTGTACATCACTCTGGATAAGAGCTTCTGCTAAATGCCTTGTAATTTAATGTAATTTAATGTAATGTAATGAAGAGTATTAAATTGTAGGTCTAGCATTTTGAAGTTAAAGTGTCTCATGTCTTAAAATCTGTGATGTGTATGACTGCCTCCAAAGCTCCCACCTAATCTTAAATATACATTTACACAGCTGCTCATTTCAGTCAACATAATAATGATATTATCAGAGAATCATCTCATGAGAGAGATGCTTTCAAAATGAACATCTGCAACATCTGCTGATAATGTTGTGTCATACAGTACACAATTAACTGCTGGCTTTTACAACAGTTAGTAGCCACTCATAAAGAGGGTAAATGAGTTGTGAAATCAGGCCATATGCATGATACACAAGATCATACTCAACAAAGGAGTCTTCTGCCTCACACAGAGCAACCGATGAAATATTTACAGCAAAGAAACACTTTGAAAATATCAAAAAGGGAATGAAAAACCTATACACCTTCCATTTCTAAAAGGATCCAGCATTGTGCTCGAGTCTGAAATGACAACAGCAAAAATACATTTTTTCAATTATTATTTTTGGGACCTGAAATATTTTATATTTCATGAGTTGTGGAAATAGTATGCTAATGTAACAAATTTCAAAGGCAATAAAGTGATCTCCAGTTAAGCCACTTCCGATATAAAATCATCCAAGTATGCTATTAAATATGTTTGTAATTCATAACCTTCTTATAAACTTACAAACAATTTCATGTGAAAGCCTTTTTATAGGCTATACTGAGCAATTGGAGAATAGCAGCTGCAAACCGTCTTACTAGTTCTGTAAAGTTTTCTGACGTTAACAGTTGTAATGAAAAATGCGGAAACATATGGTCAACACAAATATAAAATATGAGAGAAATTAGTATGTGATGACAGCAAATACTTGACACTTATAATGACTTCTCATGATTGAGTCTCTGGAATACAACAAACACAGTGAAATAGACATCCACAGGAAATATGTTATTGAAAAAAACCTTTCAGTTTGAAAATCTCATCCAGAACATTGTGTTCTTCAGGGAGGACAGTAGTCATTTGTACAGCCAAGGTACTCCCTGACCACCCTGCCATGACAGAGCAAGGAAGGTTTATGCTGTTTTTATTTTTAGACCAAGGAAATGCCAACTCCCTCCTCACAAGACAATTTCTGACTCAAGCAGAAATGCGAAGAATAATTCTGCGGAATGTCACGTAGCTTCATTTTTATAATTAATCAGAACAATGGCGGCAGCTCCAGACCCGTGGATAGAAAGGTCATTCACTGCCATTGATTGCTACCGCAGATAGCGGACACTCACATAGGCCTGAGGGTCGGCTGGGAAACAGATGGCTGTGGAGAGCCTGCAGTTTCCCGTCCTAAAGGGCAGATACATACAGCACAGCACTGCTTGTCATAGCAGTAACGCAAGCACAGTACCCCAAGCCCTAAGAAGCACTTTACAGCACTTTACCTGAGACAGAGTTCTACTGGTTCAAACAAAGTAAAAGTAAGTAAAGGTGGTCTGTCAGGTCTGGACAGGTCCAATTAATAACTAGAAAGAAGTCTTTTAATGTTCCAGGAAGGTGGTGCGCTGAGATAAAGGCCATTCGCATTCACAGATGCAGCAGTGCTCAGATTTGTTTTTCACATACACAGCTTTTCGGCAGGCAGAGTACCTCCTTGAGGGGGTCATGAGGGGACATGTGATTACTCCACATTACATCCATAAAGGCAGGACCAGGCCTTTAATGAAAAATTAGTGCTGAATGGACCATTGAGAAAGTATTCTTCAATGTTGTGGCAATTAAAACAGGAGACCATGGTCTCTACAGATTAGGGAAGTCATACATCCTGCATTAATTAATAATTGATGCGCGCAACATTACCATAAATGGACAGCGACAGTCTGTGGCACGGTGGCCTCACAAGAACTTTCAAATGCAGTCAGGGAGAGTTCCGGCGTGCGTAGACTCTCCTCTGAATTATGCGAGATGTCGTTCTTTGACTTTTTCAGCAGCAGTTCAAAAGTTTAACTTCCAGTGACAGTGAGTCAGAGGAAGACATTTCATGTGCTGTGCAGCTTGTGGGAACAGGCTGCGGCTTCCTTGATTGGCCATCAGGCTCACTTGCCAGTAATGAGACATGGTCCAAATTCCTCTCTCCCCTGGGGTGCCAGCCACAGTTGGTAGCAGCACAGTCCAGACTCGATACCACAGGGCCAATAAATACACTGGAACAGAGCCTTAACGGGATGAGCCATCAAGCAGTTGAACTTCTGCTAAGAAATGTTCAGGGGTACACAGAGAGCACAGGTCCAGTGAACATGCAGTGTTGATTTGAGTGTATTTCAAATGACATGCGAGTGCTTGTGAATGTCCTTCAGAAAGTAGATAATCTTGTAAAACTCTCCATACGCTAGAAACTCAAGTGATTTACCATTTAAATTGCTTCTTTAGTCCGGCCTAGTCTGCTGATCTGATATTGTAACCTCTTCCCCTTTCCAAGATAGATAAATAAATAAAATAATTAGTTTGCCATACAGTGGCTGATTTAACTGATTTTGTAGCCATGTTTTTCCATTTGTAAAGTACTGAGACCTAGTGTTATTGGCACAAGTACAGTAATTGTCTAACATAGTTGTTGTTAAAATGTTAACAAATTAGCAAACACTACACTAAGTGGAAGCAATACAATATGAACCATTTGTTAGTAAAATAATAAAATGGCCCCAAACATGACCCTTGAAAGATCCCACAATTGGAACATTGGGATCCATAAAATGGAGTCTAATTTCAAGCGGTCTACGCTTGAGAGAAAAATCCATTAAAAATCCTTCTGCAGAAGCCTATCCAGATTCTAGGTCTAATATCATTAGGAAAGAATTATTGTTAGTATCTACATTACGTCATTTTGATACATCTGTATACCATCTCAACCCCAGGAGTAATGGTATGAGACAAAATGCAATAAATTGAAAATAAATTAATACACAATGGAATTGCTATGATCCCATTGAAATGCGCATGACAATCACACTTTTTCTTGGCTGGAAAATACATGAGCTACTGTATTGATTCATGCTGTATTTATGGACTTTTGAAACAGGGTAACTTAACATGAATCATAAATACACTCATCAGGATGAAACATGGCGGTCCTGAAATGTCAGAATATTGGTAAACTAATGAAAAGAGACAGGTGCCTAAGAGATGAAGCTAAAAAAACCCACAAATTCACTTTAAATTGGTGTTCAAACACTCCTTGAGTTTGACAGACAGGACGTAATTTGGAGGCACAACCAGTCTTACAGATATTACACCTGTCTTTTTTGATTGTGCAGTCGATGATAGAATCCTCTTGACTTTTAGATGTATGCTCATATTTTCTATAACAAAACTCAACTGTGTTTATCTTCCCTTGGGACTACCAAAATGTCGGGGATGTCAGTGGGTGAACGCTGAGAGAACACATCGAGGTTGAGCAGTTCACGGTCCCCTCAGTGCATCATACGAAGTACAAAAAAAAGGAATGAGGTGAGAAATATACTATAAATGTATTCAGAATTAAAGGTTTGTAATTAGTGAAGAAACGGTTGAGTTTAAAAACTAGAACCTCCTCTCAGCGTGAGGAGCTCGGTAGATGGATGGTTGCCTGCGGGTCTCTTGCATTATTAATGTCTGGCTCCTAAGCTGGAGCTCTAACTCAAATATAATACTGTATCTGGCTCTGTGTGATTCCCAGGAGATTTACATTTTTGCTCCCACATGCGATTTTAGTTTCACAACTATTATCATACATGAGTTACCCTTACAGAGGTGAAAGGATATTTCAAGCGTTCGACGTTTCACAACAGCTGAAACGCTGCTCATCTGAATATAAAAAAATAATAATAGACAGCGTGTGCACATTTTGATGCAGGTAACATCTGTCAGGGCTGATGCTGTGCTCAGGAAGATCTCTTTGCAAAAAGTTTCCATATAGACGTTTGGCTACCCACAATCTCTGAGCTGACTGGACACCACTTCATAACCACCAGCTGACAATTTATGTGCAGAAGGTGACGTAAACTGTAGCACAAAACACAGTTAAAATGAACATGCAAAGAAATGCAAATGATGCTGTGCTCCATTTCCTAAACATAATATTCAGGGTTGTACTTATTCACAATATATTGTAGAGTGCCTCAGCCAAAACCCACACCATATGTGGTCGGGTAGGAAAGGAAACATAAGGACAGAGTTATTGGGAAAGACTGAATCAGATGATTCATTTTAAATGGAGGCTCGAGGGCACTCAGATGCTTATTTAATGTATATCTATTGCCTCTCTTGGTTCTCTCTGAAATGTGCGGAACATTACGGAATTAAATTAGATGGAACCAGTTTAAAACTTTGCATGATACAACTGAGGGGTGTCATTTGAAAAAGACTGAAATATATTTAGATAGTGTATTCCGTGCCGAATTAGTTGCAATAACTATACCCATTTTATTTATCAGTTAGCCTAGTGAGGAAAAAAAGTTAAATCAAGTAAATCATAAAAAATGTCTTTTTTCTTCTGCTGAAATTTCACTAGACTATTTATTACAAATATACCCAGCAACAGCATGGTCCTGCACATCAAACAGAACAGACTGCAGAAATTCCATAAAGCTATTATTTATTCTGTGTTATGTGTAAGGTAACCTTGAAGATGAATCCCTGCACTCTCATGTGAAATATTATCAGGGAGGCCAAGGGTTAACTCAGCAACAAGTGAAGTTCAGAAATTAAAAAATAAATAACAAAAAAGCCAGTCTGTTTTATTTTCCACATTGAAAATTGATTTCCTAGTTAATCTCTACCTGTTGATTGCCAAGTATCCTATCTATCAATGCCAGAGGTCCAGGTTTTGACATTAGCTTTAATTACATCTAGATGGTGTGGCTGATAACTCTCAAAGCATTAACTGCAGACAGTGGGGGTTCAGGCCTGCATAGCAACTGGCTGAACAGAAATAACTCTGGGAATGCTGAGGGCAAAGACGGTTACTACTTCCATCGATTAAAGCAGAAAAATTCAATTTACCCGCATGTAAAATCCAGTCCTGGCCATGTCGGTATATGGATTACAAAGGAAATCTGCTTAATTACAAAATCCTTAGTAAATGTATCCGATTACAATTGATGAAAACATAGAACAATGTAAAACGATATTGTAGAGGGAAGTATAGTACAGAACAGGACTATGAGAAGGAAGAGAAGAGGAAGCCAGTTGTTTGTGATTCTGCAAAACACACACCTGTAATCGTTATCTGATGAGCTTATACTACTGTAAGTGGCAACAATACCTGTGAAATTATTCTGTGTTAATGGCAGTATGCTTAGCTGGAGTTACACTACAATTTTTGGTTAAAAATTGTAGTGTTTGTCTATATAAAACTGGTTGTGTCAATCCTGGATTCTGATTGGGTGAGATCTCCAGTGACTGTAAATCTGACACAGTGACAGTGTCATTCTGTGGAGTTGCTTACAAATAATATTACACAATAAATAATCGGCGGCATTAAATATTTCTGTATGTTGTAACCGTAAAAGCATTATGCCACTCAAGACCATTAATGATGATTTTGTGAATGCAGTCATGTCTACAGGCTGTTGCCAACACGATACCTTGCTCTCACACTGCGCTGGTTAATGTCATACTTTACTGTGATATTTCAAATATTACCATTATGTAATATCAAATACATGCAATTGTGTTTCAATATATGATACAAGCATTACCTTTGTGTTGTGAGGTATTCCTTGAATTTACCAACGCTCTCAATGCCATCCATCACCTTTTTGTTAAAGGGGATGGAATAACCAAATGACATTTTTTACATGGTAATTGGGAATGGTCTCTGTGTTCCAAATGTGCAGACTTGTTGCTAAGAGACTAACATACAGCATGCAACGAATAAAGGACAAATGATAAAAATCTGATTAGACCCAAGCTTCTATCTGGGAATGTGTACAAAGCTTCAAATTAAATGAAAGACAACACAAATGACATTTCTTCTCACTGCCGGCTTTTGTGTCATTTTCTACATTTCCAAGTTTAGCTGTAACTCAAAGAATACAAAAATACCACATCCAGGCAACTCGCATGCAGATCACAGACACTACAAAACAACAGATTTGCGTTCCGTACGAAGCCTCATTGTTTTGCTTATATTTAAGTTGCCAAACAATGCAGTTTAAAACCGTATTCAAATCTAATTTTGAACTTATTGACATACTAATGGAAATTTATATAATTATTAAAATCATGAGCATAGTATTCTTAATGAACCCATCATTAGCTATTTTTGTCACTCTATATTTGCCATTCTCTGTGACTTGAATTGATTTGTCTATGATACAGTATTAACTCAGTGAGCAATTTATTAGGTAGACCTGTACACCAGCTAGTTAATGCAAATATTTAATCAGCCAATCATGTGGCATGCAGACGTGGTTAAGAGGTTCAGCTGTCGTTAAGACCAAATGTCAGAATGGGGAAGAAATGTGATCTAAGTGACTATGACCATGGAGTGATTGTTGGTGCCAGACAGGTACTGCTGATCTCCTGTGATTTTCACACACAACAGTCTCTCGAGTTTGCAGAGAATGGTGCGAAAAGCAAAAAAACATCCAGTAAGCAGCAGTTCAGCAGCTAAAAATGCGTTGTTAATGAGAGGTGAAGAAGGGCCAGACTGGTCGAAGCTGACAGGAAGGTGACAGTAATGCAAATAACCACACATTACAACAGTGGTATGCAGAAGGGCATCTCTGAACACAAACCACGTCAAAACTCTAAGTGGATAGTCTACAGCAGCAGAAAACCAATAAGTCAAAAATAAAGTCTAATAAATAATAAAGTGCTCACTGAGTGTATGTGTGAAGTGACCAGGCTGGGTTTTTTACGGTCTGGTGATATGCTAGAGAAAGAACACACATTATTTTGAATCAAGTGACACACAGGGTTACACAGGGAATGCCATTTCTTGTATGAGGGTGTTTTCACGCCTGTGGTTCAGTTGCTTTGGACTAATACGTTACAGTGTTGCACTTTCCCTTTGGTTCGTTCACACAGCATTATTTAACAGTGGACCATGACCTATAAACGAATGGCACATGCAAGCAAACTGTTCTCTCGCTGGTCTGATTTTTGGGGCAGGGAATTTATCATCTTCCTTCGGGGAAAAAAAGCATCCCATCATGTGTAGAGTTTTACGCAGCTTTTTGGTTTGTTCAGTTGATTGCTTTCAAACTGGAATCGCTCCAGAGTTGACTTGGAAGTGCTCTGAGACGACCTTCTCTGGGCGGAGTAGGTCCGCTTGTTTTGGTCCGCACCGGAGTAAGATTTCTGTGTTCACACCTGCCTAAACGAACCGCAACAAGGTGGCTAACGTATCAGGGTTCGATTCAACCGGACTAAACAAGGCTTTGTGAAAGCTCCCTGAGACTCTTATTGGTTGGCCTCTTTGTTATTTGGGAAGTACACTCTCATTAATGTTTTGTCAGTCACCAAGCTAAGAAAAACTACCTCCTGCAGACAAGTTGACTGGGTCGGAGCCACAAAGTATATCAGATATCAGCAAAGACAAACATCTTCATTAAGATTGAAAAGAGCCCCTCGATAAAAAACTAAACAAAAAAGTTGTAAGCCATTGTACATCTCAGACATTATGTCATACTTCATCAAGCACATTTAAAAACTAATTAATTTGGATCCTTGGCCATCTTCTTAACAAATATCTGTGTAATCTGTTGTGACAGAGTAATATAGCATGCAAAACACAGTTGTAATTAGGTGTGTGACACAAAGACAAGTAATTAATATTTATCACAGAAACCCTAATTCCGATTTTTAATCTGAAACACTTCAGCCACTACACATCAACCCCATTACTTACAGCAGGGATGCTCAATCTTTCCCAGAAAGGGCCGATAGGGGTGTAGGCTTTGGTTCCAACCGAGCAGTAACACACCTGATTCTACTAATCAAGATCCTTAGCAAAGACTCTAATGGTCGATTAGTGGAATCAGGTGTGCAACTGCTCAGTTGGAAAAAAGCCTATACCCACACCGGCCCTTTCTGGGTAAGACTGAGTATCCCTGACCTACAGTATGAATGTGTAACACATTTGATGGGTATAGGTACATGCAAACCTAACCTCACAGGCATAGAAATGCCTCATAAAGTCTTACATTCTGTCAGCCATTCATTTGCTGCATGTACTCTGTGTCTCTTGCACCCTGCCAGGTCAGGAAAGAAGCCCCAGTATAGCCATTAAAGAGCTCTCAGCAGCTGGGACCTTGAGCAAGGCCGTTAACCCCACAACGCTACAGGGGGGATTGTCCCTGGCTTAGTCTAATCAATGGTAAGTCGCTTTGGATAAAAAGTGTCAGATAAATAACTAACTGTCACATGCCTACCTTGAGTGTCAGTGCAGACCATGCTCTGTTCTTGGGTCCCAGGGCCACAAGTCCCTTCTCTGGGCACACAGGGGCCCGCCGGCTGCACATCCCACAGGAAGCAGACGGGGTCCTCACACGGGATGGATTCAGAGAGGTGCGGGCAGCCCTCTGACCCTCCGGCAGGGTCCCGAACCACCTGTCGCGCTCTCTGTTGGAACCCTGCTGGGACGGAGGGTACAGATAAATGGACTGCATTTATACAGCACTTCTACCTACTTCTGCCATGCAGTCAACCATTCACACACACTCACACACCGACGGCGACAGGCTGCCATACAACGCACCAAAGAGCTCGTCAATTGGGGTTTAGGCATCTTGGTCAGGGATACTTCAACAGACACACCCAGGGTGGAGGATCGAACCGGCAACTCTCTGGCAGATGACCGCTCTTAACACCTGAGCCGATGTCGGAGAGGGAGGACTGCCCTCCCTTTCACGCGTCTTACGACCCAGAACAAACAAGGAGCGCTGGCAGGAGCACGAGGAGAGGCGCTAACAGGAGCATGAACAGAGGCGCTAACAGGACGTCCCATCTGTTCATCCTCACTCTAACACTCATACCTCCTGAGAGTCTCACTGTGGGCTGCGCTTGTTCTCAGAGACCAGCGTTCTCACAGCCTTGCATCGCCTGAATCCTCAAGGGCATCGATATATTACACCACATTATAGTCATTTTATCCAGAGCGATGTACAATAAAATGCAAATCATAACCAGGGACAAGTACTTAAATGGAACATCAACTGGGTGGGAGATGTTTTTTAGATTTTGTTTGAGATTTGAGATTGAACTTGTTGGGATTTTGTCTGCCATTTTGAAATCTTGTTTAATATGGCTAGACCAATGCACCATTCTCAATTTTTATGGGTTTGACAATTAATACACAGCACTGTATCGGCTACACCATTTTCCTACATTTATTTGGTTTGTCACCCATTTGGGGGATTTAAAACACCTTACTTCAAGTGGTTTTGAAATAATCTTATCAGAGTACTGAAGCCTTCACTGGGACTTTTATACACTAACTACATATTATTCTTCAGAAGAGGATAACGGCATACATTTCACAATTTGTTTCCCCCGTACCTTCAATCCGAGAGAATAATGAGAGGGATATGTTGAATTGTAATAGTATTGAAGTGTGCACAAGAACACTGCCACTGCCATGGTGATCCATGCACATGTGTATCCACGTTATGGAATGTCACAGAAATACAAATTATTTATATTTGTTTCACATCTGTTTTGGCAGCATTTGCTCGTCCTTGGATGGCGACAGCATGGGCTGTTTCAGCTGGTTCTTGTGATTACAGCAGAAAGGTGCTGATTGTGCTGCTGACGGATGAACCTAACTGGGATGACCCAATTTTCGAGGCAACAGAGGATGCGAGGGAGAGGTGTAGAGGGAGAGAGAGGCAGAGAGGAAGAGAGAGAGAGAAAGAGAGAGAGAGACAGAGAGGAAGAGAGAGAGAGAGAGACAGAGAGGAAGAGAGAGAGAGAGAGAGACAGAGAGGAAGAGAGAGAAAGAGAGATAGGCTATAATTCTGTTCCACTTGTTTCCATGGAAAACCTAGAAAACTGAACTTTAAAATTTAAAATTTAGGGTAGGTGAATGTTTTTTTGAGAGAGATCAGCAGTGTCTGTCTTGTGAAGTACATTTAGTGATCTGAGCCAAAATCTAAACATAAAATTAGTACCATGATGATGGGCTTTGTAAATACAGTATTATAAAATTATGTATTTAGTTTGCTTAACGCTGAATGTGTGGAACACGGGGCAGGTTGGGGTTGGCTTTGAGGTCAGGGGTGTGGGTGCGGGTTGGCGGCCGGTGGCAGTTGATTACCGTTAATTTGAAATCCTTCCGTGGCGTTAGCGCGGAGGAGCGTGGTGAAGCGAGGCGGACACACAACCCCACCGCGGGGAGCGAGCAGGGGCTGAAGCCCCTGTGTTTTTTTTTACTGGAGTAAATCTGATATGACCAGAGATCCTCTCCATTATTGATGTCCTGGGGGATGTGTCTCTACAGAGCTGTTTTCCACGGTGTGGAGGTGGGCAGGATGGTGGCCCGACGGGTTTCGGATTGATTCCCGCTCTCGTATGGCTGTCTGAGGGATGTCTCCGACCACGCTCCCAACGCGCTGCTTTCTGACCAGGTGTCTCCGGTTTCCGCATGATTGATAGCAGTAATTTGCCCATCGGGAATTCTGGGATGTCGGTGTCATATTCGGAAAAAAGGGCTTTAGTTTGCCCTGGCTAATGTGTGTGGGTCCTAATGCCGAACATAAATTATGACTTTGCATCCAGAATGAATGAATGAATTGAAGGAATAAAATAATTAAGCATTTGATTAAGACTACACCCACATTCGAGTTTGGAATGTCTAAATTTCCTCTGAAAGATTTCACTAATGGGACATTTTTCTAATGCCAGTGTAGACCGGCTATTAAATTCAGTGAAATTATTGGATTTGCCCTAGTCTTGTTCAAGTCTGATTTCTCAAAATTAGAGAGAGAACATTAAATGGATCTAAAATGTATCCCAACATAAAATGATAAGTAGCCTATCTGATGATATATGAAAAGAAGATTCAGCATCTCAGAACTGCTCTAGGATCAGTTTAGTCTTGCGGCTGAAAATAGATCAGGGTCAGATGTGGAACCGGAAGCCTGGTCCTAGACCAGCACTCTGACCCTGCGGCACTTTGTGAATACAGGCCCCAGTGTTGTTGCTGTTGTCTATTTGCTACCAGTATCTCTTGCTAGAGTAGATTTTATTTGAGGCTATGGATTGATAGATGGCTGTAATTCACTATGCTATTTGTTATTTGATGAATATGTGGTTTTCTATGCAATATGAAATGTGCATAGCAAATTCAGTAATCTTTAAAAAGTGGCCTGCATGTTTCCCTTGGTAGCAACAAGGGAACACACACACCACATACACCACATACATAGCCAGGGATAAATGACTAAGTAACAGAATTTATTGATAATTTCCAACCACCCTCCAGGCCACAATTGTAATCACAATTGATTGCCATGAATTTAATAGTAATTCACTTTCTGATTCATCATCAGGCTGCTGTATCACTTTGCCTGCAGTGAAACAATATGAAATGCAATGCAGGAGCTAGCTAGCCTTTACTTCTCCACCTCACAATCGCACTGCCTCCTCCGCCCACATTCAAAAAAGCTTCTAAATATAGAACTGATATTAACTGTTGAGTCCTGGAGAGAGAGCCCTTTTCGCATGTTGTATACATTCCCATTAACGATTAAAGCATAGAGAATAAAGGATGTAGGACAAAGAGGGCAAGCACCTGCCAGATTTGAAAAGTGCCAGGGGCACGACCCCTTCCCCGATCGCCATCCTGGCGCCTATCGGTGGTGGCTGTGCAGTCCGCTTGCAATTCTACACCTTCCAGGAACAGGACATTGATCTATCACAGGGGCTCCAGCCCTCTCTCTCTCTCTCTCTCTCTCTCTCTGTCTGTCTCAATCTCTCTCTGTCTGTCTCTCTCTCTCTCTCTCTCTCTCTCTCTCTCTCTCTCTCTCTCTCTCTCTCAGACTCACTTTCTCTCCCTCGGTCTCTCTGTATTTGTCTCTGTCTGTATCAGTCTCTCTGTATCTCAGAAGTTTGAAGTTCAGATTTTTCATGGAAACAAGTGGAACACAATCCTAGCCTTGGGAGGTTGGAGCATCATTAACTCCATAATGGATTGAGCTGTTAATTGATCATTTCTACAAACCAATTAAATACTACCACCTCCCAATCTCCTTAAACCTTCTCAGTGTAACCTTTTGAACCCAACAAGCCAGACGTGACTTTTCTAACCGCCCTTCCCTTCCACCCGACGATCTGAGGCGACTCCACCGAGCTGTCCCCTCAAGCCCACTGCCTGGCCTCTCTGACACTGAAGAGAGGCCTCCTTCCCTGGGGGAAGTGTGTGGCCAGCCTGGAGTGTGCTCATCACAGAGCTTGTCCTCAGGGCAGGTCACGACCCCCACCAGCACTTCCCCCTGCAGCTCCAGGGTGCGACACACACATATACAAATGGCAAACTCTGGCCAGAGTTCATTGGTTCCTTAGCGGCCACGAGGTCACCAAGCATTCCACTTAGCAAAAAAGTAAAATAATATTATTATTATTATTTTTTATTTTATTTTTTATTATAACACTGGCTCAAATTGAGACCTGGACAAAAATGAGTTTCATAAATAAGTTGTTTACACTGTACCTTCAGAGTATACACCTTTTGTAATTTTGATCTGTGAAGAACTGCCCTGCATTTCATATTTGTTCGAAGCTCAATACTGTATCTCAACACTACTCAGAACACAGATAGAACCTTATAATTCCAAGGTCACAAAATGTTTATTCATGTATTAAATTGAATTTGTATAACTTTTTAGAAAGTTCTGCGGCTGTACCCTTAAAAAATTTTGTCATATTGGAGTATTGTTAAAAAATCACTGCAAGGATACATGTATAAAATGCACCAATCCAGTGTCCCTGCCTTTAGAGCCACTTCTTTATATCTGGTAAAGTGGAGATAATGGAGGCTTCATCTGTGTGCATGACGTGTTGTCAAGACTTTTAAATATTCTACTGTATTTATTCATTTTTCAATGACATAGACTGGATCTATACCTCAAGGACATTACAAAATGAGATAATCGGCCATGGAACAAAGGAATGGGAGAAAAAGAGAAGCGATAACGTGGGCAGTCTCTCTATTCACCCCACCTTTCCTCCCCTGTGGCTCCATGCAGTTGTCGTGGAGACAGGGCCCCCAGGCCGACCAATGGGAGAGCAGGCAGGGCTCGGGACAGGGAATGTAGCACGGCTGCACTGCGGAGGGGATGTCTCCCGCACACAGACGTCCACTTACCGGCCGGGACACTGAGGACAGCACAGGAAGTTACAGGACAAAATTAAACGCAATGTTACCACATCTCCAGCATGAGCTGAGCTTTGACACACTATGAACAACGAGAATTACGTCAAGAAAATGAAAGCATTTGAATTGTTTCTATAATTGCATGTTTGCTTCGAATTCCAATTACTTCTTTACCCGGAATGATGTTGTTGGATTAAAAAAAAATGGATGATTCACTTTTTTATTTTTCTTTATTTTTCTTTCTTCTTACAAAGTTAGGGACAAAGCACCATTGTACTGGGATTGAATGTCATCCACAGCATCATTGTGGTAAAACAGAGAGAGTTTAGTTACAGCATTCCTGACAGACTCTAGCACTGTCACACGGATACAGACTGGCTGTCCTCAGAGTTACCTCTGACCTTCCAGCAGATCTCACAACACACCACTCTTAAAGGGCTGTCTTACACAATATTAAGCCCATCACTGTACTTCAACGTGTGTGCAGCAAGCACCTTCAACCCCGGCTTGTTCCTTACCCTGTTTGGTGTGATGTCTGGCGCTTTCGTCCGGGACCTGTATGCAGTAGATATCTCGGGTCTGGACCCCCCCTCCGCACAGAGCACTCAGGTTGTTGTAACGTCGATACTGCTGGTTCAGGAGCGGGGCCACTTGGCATTCGCCCCAGTCTGTGCTCTTCCACACATACCTGCCGAAACGCAGAGTAAATATCCCCCTTTCCAATTCCAGTAATCACTGATTAAACCAGGCTGAAGCTCGCTGGACCTTTACTAAATCCATTGATTGAAATTGGAAATTCATGGCCTCACTTTAGGGAGAGAACAGCAGCTGGCGTATTGTGTGTCAGGTGGGTGGAAAGCTTGAGTCTTTTCATTTGTTTCCAAATGTTGTTTGCTTGCTTATTATTACATTACATGAATTCATTATGCAACGCATTGTTTGCAACATCAAGTCAAAACAATGCGTTATGAAAGCTATTTTGCCGTTCGCTTTAAATTGGCAATTTTAGCATGTTTTAACGTCGCTTTACATATTATTATGATTTTCCTACAATCGACTAAATAAATCATATAAGAAAATGCATTACTCTTCTTACTCAAGTCAAACCCAAGGTGCCACAACAGTCAAATTTAATCATTCTATTGTAGTAAATGGAGATGTGCCGTACCTTGGACACTTGGGGAGTAAGTCTCCAACAATGTTGCAAGCCTCTTTCTCTTCAAGAGCGGGGCACTCTCGGCCTCCACCAATAGGAATCTGCTTCAGACCCCGGGTCCTCATGCGGTAACCTGGCGACAGGTCCGCCGCTTGGCAGGTCTTAGAACAGGGGCTCCACACTGACCAATCAGATACCTCACAGTCTCTGGGCATCACACAGGACTGAAACGTAACCGGGGCATCGTCATGGATACAAAGGCTGTGGGGGAAAAAATGAGATACAATGCATTATTCTGCCATCAGTCAGGCAGCCTGCAGCCTAGTGGCTCATGTACATGACAGAGATCTAGCTCCAGTGAGTCACAATGAGATCCGCACTGCTGTTGGGCCCTTGAGCAAGGCCCTTAACCCTGCATTGCTCCGGGGAGGGATTGTCTCCTTCTGAGTAAGATCAACAGGAAGTCGCTTTGGATAAAGGTATCAGCTAAAGAACAAATAATGTATTTTTGTACAAACTTTTTGATATTACTGCTGCAGTGCCACAGCTTGACCTACACGCTCTTTCAGATCACTGATCTTGACCTTGTGTGAAAACTGAAGTAAAAGGCAGAAAGTAAAAAGAAGAAAAATGCAAATGTATGCAACAAAGTACATTCACCTTTCTTCACCAGTTGTGAAGAAAACAAAAACATTGCTTTTAACTGTAAGTCAAAGTTAAGGACAAATTTAGTTTTAATCCCAGCCTGTAAGCCCTCTTAGAAAAAAGGGTTCTGAAAGGTTCTTTGGCTTGTTTCCATAGGGATACTATAGAATCGCAGGGTTCCTATTGGAACCATTTCTTTATTCAAGTGAGGAATGTACAGGTGTGTGAATGTAAAGGTTTAGCAGCAACTACTGCGGGAGCCTCGTAAAGTAACATTTAATTATTCTTTTAGGTCTGTCTAAAACTATGGTGATATCGACAATGAAGAGAGATATCGGAAAGGAGTGAGTCATAAAAACAGAGTTCGGGTGTTACGGTACATAGGGAATCCTAGCTTCCCACAAAACAAACAAAACAACGAAACGAAGGGAACACATTGAAATTGAAAACCCTAGTTGCGCTGGATGCTGGAAAAGCAAGCCAAGGGCAACCATATGGTAGAGGGTATGGAGCTGGCTTCTAAGTCAGATATTTCAATCCACGGGCTGGGCACTGTTCTGGTGCCCTCAAACAACAGACCCATGCATAAAAATCAAGGAGTCGCTTCAGATAAATGTTCGCTGTTTATTGAACTCTAACATTGTTTGAATATATCTGAAAAAGAACTAGCAGAGAAAAAATATATCTGAATTGATGTAGCAGTGATAATGTTACTGGACTTAAAGCATGAATAAAGTGAAATACTGTACATTTATTCAGTGTAAAGGAACTGCTTTCTAATATTTTCCACATGCTGCCATTTTATTAATAGATAGTTTACCATGCCCTGACAGAAACAAACCATGAATCATAAGCTGCCCTATGCAGAATGATTAGAGCATTAATATTCAACAAACCTTTTTCGAATATCACAATTAATTACTTTAACGCATTTACAGGCCCAATGAGTCCAGTAATAATAATGCATATTTTGTGTGTGCAAGGCAAAAACTAATGTTAAGTATGGTGCAGTAGCAGGTGTACCTTTTGTTTGTTTTTAAACAGACAGACAAAGAAACAGAGACACAAAAGGAGGGGAAAAAAGTTAAGCAACTTCTGTCACTCAGCCATTTCATATTTGCCTCCTTTTTTAATATTTCAGGGCACAAAATATGGTCTTGAGGAAGTTGCTTGGTTTCACATTTGTGCTCTGATGTCTCTGTGCTCTCTTTCTGACCTACTTTTCCTGCTCAAAGCGGCAAAGTCCCTGTGTGAAGCGAAAGAGTGGTACTTACTGATTAAAGCAGCTCACACTGGAGAATTGATGAACTTTATTTAAAAATGAGACTGCCATCCACTCGCCCTCCCAAATAAAATGAGTAAAATATAAAATGGAGAATCCCATTAAAAATCAATAGTTCCTAGCAAGCAAGCATGATAATACTAGGCCACATTACAGTGCAAAATGTTCCGAACTGTAGGCTATGAAGAAAATAGCCTGCAATGACAAATGTCTTTGCACCAATTTCCATTCAGTCATATACGTAAATTAATCGGAGCAATTGCCTCTTTTTTCAGACATAAACCTGTCTTTAACTGTAACAAGAAACACAGTTATGCCTAGCATTTTTGCCGTATTGAATTGTCTCCATGTAAGTCTCCTTTGTTTTGTCTGTCGTTGTTGGCCTCTATAGAATATTCTACTTTTAGGGTTGATGGTGATTGTGTTTTAAATCCTAGTTGCAACCTAATTTCCCCGGCTGGGACAATAAAGTTTGGCTTGACAGTTCGGTCAGTTTAGAATAGACTGCATTCCCCAAAATGAACATGTCAAACTAAACTTATACATAGGAAAATTTCAAGGACAAATGATAACTGAACGAAGACCAAGGGAAAAGCGAATGGAGTGCTCCAGTGAAGCCATGCGTGAGGAACTCACACACTTCTCTGATAGATCATTCAGAGGCACCGTGCATGCTACAGGAAATCTGTAACCCACTTAATAGTATGTGAGCTCCTTACTTCCCTGAATTCATTTTTAAATACACCCCTTTAGAAGAGGCTTATCAATCAAATGCCTTGGATTCACGCAGGTTGCATATTAGACCCCGTATTCATTGCAAATACTGTGGCTACGCTCTTGTATTATTGTGGATCAAATCAAAGACATTGGCATGTTTTTCAGACTAAATCTCAGAATGAATGAATTTGACCATGGAATGATTGTTGGTGCCAGACAGGATGCAGCAGCAGTTCTGCAGACAGAAACGCCTTGTTAATGAGAAAACAGCTGACAGGAAGGTGACAGTAACACAAATAACCACATATTACAGTGGTATGCAGAAGAGCATCTGTGAACACACAATGTGTCAAACGTGGATAGGCTACAGCAGCAGAAGACCAATATGTCTAAAAATAAATCTAGTAAATACCTCATAAAGTGCTCACTGAGTGTATGTGCAGAGTGTAGTTCTACTATAGACTGACACTTTTTTATACACCTCTCTTGCATTTCTGTGCATTGTTTACGCTGTGTCTTTCTTTGAAGGAAATAAACCAGCATAAAAATAAAAGTGCAGCATCTCCACTGCACTGCATTAACACAGACAGTATAGCCAATGGGATACGTTTGATAATGCTGACTATGTTAGCATCTCTTTGATATTTTCAATGCTTGTGTAGTTGTAAAACGGAGCACTGGCTTTGAAGTATACATACATAAATAAAATAAAAATGCTGACAGCTGACAGTTAAAAAAATAAAAAATAAACATGTGTATAACATCTTGAAACCTTGATTCTGAACTTTGAAGAGGTAAATGGCAAGATGGCATGCAGAGAGAGGTACAGCTGTTGAGCTAGAATCAAGCTTTATTATCACGCCTCTTAATGTCAATCACACTGATATTAGTCAGGCTTAAAAGATCACATATGGTAAGAAAAAATTTGCCTATGTTTTTAGTGTCTCTTTGCATCTTTTTTTAAATCACAGACTGGAAATCTCTGAGGTGTAACTGCTTTTCAATTATCTAATATATAAATAAATGTAATTCAAAAATGATGCATAATTATATCGTTATCTGCTCAATTCAAACAATTAAATTTGTTTTGTTTATTATAATGTATGCAATGTTCAGTCTTGTGCAATTTTACTTGGTGATTAGACTAATTATAAAAACGGAATAAATTGAACTCAGGTGGGGAATATGTATTCAAAACAACTTCTAAAATATGGTTTCATCTTGTTAGTGATAAGAGAATGATTGTCATGTCTATTTTCTTTGCAGACTACAGATGGGAATTTAAGTCTGTCAATCACACCAAGATCGACGTGATAAGATCTGTCAATCTTACATTTTCTTAAAATTATCTTATAATGTATCCTTTGCTGACACTATAGTTTAGAGCTATTTCAAAATATGCATATGCATATTATCACAAATTAAGACACACCATATACACTCACCAAGCCCTTTATTAGGTATTTACTAGACTTTTTAGACAGATTTTTTTAGACATCTACTGCTGTAGTCTATCCACTTAGAGTTATGATGGATTGTGTGTTTAGAGATGCTCTTCTGCATGCCACTGCTGTAATGCGTGGTTATTTCCGTTACTGTCACCTTCCTGTCAGCTTTGACCAGTCTTACCATTGTCCTCTCACATGTCTCATTAACAAGGCATTTCTGTTTGCAGAACTGCTGCTCACTGGATTTGTTTTTTGTTTTTTGCACCAATCTTTGCAAACTCTAGAGACTAGTGTGCGTGAAAATCTCAGGAGATCACCAGTTTCTGAGATACTCAAACCACCCTGTCTGCCAACAACAATCTCCTCCATTCTCATGGTTGATGTGAACATTAACTGAAGCTCCTGACCCATATTTACATGATGTTAAACAATAAGTAGGTGCAATAAAGTACAAATAAAGTACAAATTTTCCTAATACAGTGCTTGTGAGTGTATATTTAAGATGTATAAGGGACCTGACATACTTTCTTTGTGTCACCAAATATGTGTTTTCATGAAAGTTGGTATATTAGCTGAGCAAGCTCATACACAAATGAAAATATGCACAAATTTTGGTAATTCAACCAACTGCACTATACGGCTGCACTATATAGTGCTAAAATGTGGAGCTAAGCATGTATACTTCTGTAAAAGCATACGCCGTGCAGAAAGAAAATACATTACATGATGCATGCCTGTCACAATTATGCCAATGAATACACTCACAGTAGAATGTCACTCAGATTTGATCTAAAAATAAGCAGCCTCCGCCATGGCTGCCATTTTAAAGCCCTAACAGCTCCACGAGCTGACGGCTGACCCCAGCCTTCAGCCAGCTGATCTCGAGACTCGCCGAACTAGCCCCCGCTAACAACAAGCCGCAGGACAGCTCGGTAAGGACAAACACAATTACAATCAGAGTAATTATGGCACAGCTCAAAGATAATTAATTGGTTTCGAAGTACTGTGAGTAGGCGGGGGCTGAAATATGCCTATTAACGGTTTAACATGTTTGTTATTTCAGCTGTCTGCATTAGCAACCAAGCTGAAATGGTATTCAGTGTGTATGCAGGGATTCACACAGAGTTCAATTTAAGACATTTCAAGAAAAACAAATGGCAACATTTAGGGGCAAAATCCAGGGCACTGAAAGGCAATACTTTGTTATGAGGGGTCAGCTTAAAGCAGGGAAGTCTGAGCTTATCCAAAAGGGTCATTACTTATCCGAAGAGGTTGAATTAGTTTCGGTCCGCCAAAATGGCTGGACTTCGTATAAAAAGGGATGCAATTCCTAGACAAAGACGTACAGAGGAGCATGGAGGACAGAGCCGAAAGCACAGAAAAAAACTGTCCAAATACTTATGGCCCTCACTGTACATTGTGTTCTCATACAGTCAGCTGCATGAATATTACGTTAGTAACATTGTTTTTTAAAGTTTGGCTCATTACTTTTTGAGAAGTCAGAACACAGCCTAACAATGACATGCTGAACGTCTGGCCTTTGACTTCAATTTCACTGTGACAATCCATATCAAAAGCACTAATATTTGACTGGCAAACCAGAGACATTGTATTTATTCTGCATCAAGATACAGAATTTCTTTATCATATTCACAGAGGTATTGCAGGCATGTGTAAATGTACTGTATTTGGTTTCACACAGAGGTAGGCAAAGGATTATGGATGAATAGGATTGTTGCAGTACTATATGCTTTTAATAAGTTTCCTTTAGGACAGATAGCAAGGTAAATACTCAGGTAGTGTAATAAATCTGAACAATGCTATTTTTTCCCACATGGCTACAGGGAAATTCCCCATTCCCTAGGACTCCTCTCAACAGGTACTGTAAGTATGATAGGCAATAATAAAGGGAGTTGGGTTCATCAAGAATATACATTTTCCCGTATAGGTATAGTAAGTAGCAGGTAAGCAAAAAGGTAAGAATATTCAGTTCACCAAAGAGGCAAGCATTAGATAGGATTAGAGTTTTACAGGCTATCAAATGTTTTTATTCCACTGCAGAAAAACTAATTTGACAAATATAAATAAATTAATAAAATCAGCTAAATTGTTTATGCTGAAATTATGACTTGACCTTCAAGGCCTAATATTTGTGAAATAGATTTTTAAGGCATTTCAAGATTTTAAGCACCCACAGACACCCTGCATTCAGGCACAGGTAACCTATACTCATTTAGTCGCTGTGTTGTGTCAACTGAGAAGGACTCCAAAATGTTTCAGTCGAAGAAAAGCTTGAACTTTCTGCCTCCATAAGCAGCAACCAGACAGTTATTTTCATGAGGAAGAACAGTTAGAAAATCTGCCATTGAGTCAGAAGTCATGCAATTCTATTTGTAAAGCGCTTTTTACAAAGACGCTGTCACAAAGAAGCTCTGCAGAAAAACAAGAAATAAGAAAAAATGAACAATGAGTCTGAACACCCAATAATCCAGCAAATTATACTCTGCAGTGGGGAAAAAACAACTATATAAAACTTTGAAGTGAATCAATTAATTTCTTTTTTATATTGTGTTTCGTATACACCACAAGCTTGGGGTTGGGATCACAGACACAGTGTTGTTATTGAAGATCTGTTCTGTATCCCTCACCTACATTTCCCTTTTTAAATAGAAATAAATTGTTAACAAAATAATAGATTGAGGCAGCCTGTAGCCTTGCGGTTAAGGTGCTTGACTTGGAAGGTTGGTGGTTCAAGCCCCAGTGTAGCACGATAAGATCCGCACAGCTGTTGGGTGCTTTAGCAAGGCCCTTAACCCCACATTGTCCCCTGCTTAGTCTAATCAACTGTAAGTCACCTGGGATAAAGGTGTCAGCTAAAGAAAAACAAAGAGACTTACCTCAGCATGGCGTTCTTTCCGTCGGTCCTGGTACAGCGAACCTGCCTGGTCTGGTAGCCGACCTCCACGTCGGGCGTTTTGGGGTCGTGGCCGTGCTGGTGGTGGGCGGTCAGGGTGTGGCGCTTGACCGCGTTCTTACGCCCGGCCACGTCGACGCTAAAGTCCAGCGTGGTCCTCCCCCCCAGCCACGCGTCCTTGGAGTGGGGCATGCGGCACTCGCTCCAGGGCCCCACCTTAAGGCTGTACCGGTGCTGGTCCTCGCCCGGGGGGCAGGGCGCCGGGGGGCTCTGGCAGGTCCGTATCTGGGTGAGGTTGGGGCAGTGGGCCCCTCCGTACACGGGGGCCGCCAGCATCGCCCGGGTCCGGTGCTGGAGCCCGGAGCCGCAGGTCCGGCTGCAGAGGGACCAGGCGGAGAAGGCGGACACCACGCAGGCGTGGGGGCAGGGCACCAGGCAGGCCTGCTCGGACGAGGGCCTCTGGGAGAAGTAGTCGCAGATGTGTTCGGTGACGGCCGTGCGGTTGGACCGCCGCACGCAGCGGACCGCGCGGTTCTGGATGCCGTGCTGGGCGGTCACGCACTCGGCCGGCCGCGCCCTCAGTTCGTTGGACAGCTGGGGCACGAGCACGCACGAGCCCCATTCAGACACCTCCCACTGGAACAGCTCCTGGTGCCACTCGCACACCCGGAAGCACTGCCGCTGGCTCTCCGGCTTGTCGCCGTGGTGGCAGTTGGAGTGGTGCGTGGTCCAGCCCTCCGTGTGCACGCACCAGACCATCCTGGTCTGAACCCCGCCCGGTCCACAGCTCTCCCCCATACACCTACTCCACTGGCCTGGAAGCACAGGACACCAGGCTATCAGCACTCACCATTTACAGGTACAATAGGTAAGATTTTTGTGTTAAAATATTGTTACAAGACCATTGTAAATCCCTTCCTATCATTGAAAGGGCTCACTGACATGTTGACTCACCCTCTACCTGTGTGTACAGTGCTTAAATTCGGGTTTCAAAATATGCAGTTGACGGATCGGCACTCTGTACCAAAATATCATCTAGCTGTACAATAAATCAAGCTCATTGGTTGAAAATTGGTTCTAATTGCCACAGCCAATGGCGTTTCAACTTCAGCGCGTTCACAGAGAAGGGGTAGGATAAAAAGTGTTGAGCGTTTGTTGCTGGAACTCCTCTCTTGACCATTAGTCCGAAATTACCTATTGTACCTTTAAATACAGTAGCAGTACAGTACATTGGGTGACATTGGCTTAGGAGGTAAGAGGAGTCGTCTGGCAGTCAGAGGGTTGCTGGCTCAATCCTGCCCTGGGCGTTTCAAAGTGTCCCTGAGCAATGCTCCTGACAAGCCGGTTGGTGCCCAGCATGGCAGCCAATCGCCGTCAGTGTGTGAGCGTGTGTGTGCATGAATGGGTGAATGAGAAGCATCAACTGTACAGCGCTTTGGATAAAGGCGCTATATAAATGCCAACCATTCACCATTTACTGGCCTACTTTCAGGATTTTCAATACAAAAAATAAGAACAAGACATTTCAGCAGGTTGGATTGGCCCCTGCAGGAATGCTTCATCCTACATGCTCGCATGAAGGCCTAAAACAGGCCTCCAGACAAAAAACTGCAGCATAGTAAAAAATACAAAATTGTGCCAGGCTTGTGCTGGCCATGTATCTTATATACAGGCTGGTTATACAGCACATCATATTTAAAAATTTCAGCAGGCTGTTATACTGAAGACAGTATCATTTTTGCATAGGATACTGTAGTGTTCCACAAGATTAACAATGAACAAAAAAACCTGACAGAAAACGGATTTCTCTTCCTGGAACTTTTCACAAATGAGCTACAGTGTGTTTTTTTTTACATTTTTGCAGCTTTATTAACAATATCTACTGAAGAGACAAGGAAATGTAGTGTCAAGTACTGAATGTGAAGGCAGAGCAAATGGCTTGAGCAAGTTTTAACACACAATAATGTTATATTGGTGAAGAAAAGGAAGAGAATAATGCTAAAGTTAACAGCTGAATTTAACGACTGAAAGTGCTGGGCTTTATTGTTTAACAATCCCATGAAATTGCATTATGGGATATTTTACTGATCTTGCGGGATACTTCTTAGTATACCTCCCTCAGGTGATACAGGGCAAATATTTTCAAAAACAGTTTAGTAGCTGGAATGATATGCTGTTGTCAATTCTATACTGTAAGTCATTCAATCATACAATAAATTGATGGAATTATTTATCATTTAACATTTTTCAATCATCAACAATCATCAAATGATTTACTATCTACTTCTCATATTGGCACTTCAGTGATATTTCCAGATGGACAGTTACAAATCCGACAATGTTTTGTTGTGTTACTGTTAGAGAATCTTTTTCTAAATGAAGCTCTTCATACTCATTTTGTCAGTTTGTAGTACAGGTATATTAAATGATAATTAAACGTTTGAAATCTTTGTAAAAAATAAAAAATCATTACGCAAATGCCAGCAATTTTTTATTAAAAACTACCTGCATTTGCTGGTAATTTTTAGTAACAAGTGGAATCCCAACGGATTCAAATATTGTATGAAAAGGTAATTGGATTCTTCTAATCACACTCTCAGCCATGACCTATTCTGTAGATGAAAGACACCATAGTCTTTACCGGTGGATTAGAGGTTTATGTATTAATTCTTCAAATGTTTCAGAGCAAAGCATTCTCTTTTTCTCTGGTCTGCCCCTGACACCAAAGATTAGTCATGCTGTTGCTTTTGTCTCCATTAAGAAATGCTCTCTTAACACCAGATTGTGTATAGTGTTTAAAAATATACACACAAACAACATTTTGATGGTCCATGTCCATAGTACAAGGCCTTTTAGACTCTCTAATGCTGTGGTTCCCTTATTGTATTACTATGACAGTACTACACATACAATGGTAATAACAGACAGTATATGAACACACTGCAAGTATTTCAACAGCATATTGAGGTAAATATGTTATGGGGCGACATTGGAGGAAAGAGCAGTCGTCTGGCAGTCAGAGCGTTGTCAGTTCGATCCCGCCCAGGGTGTGTCGAAGTGTCCCTGAGCAAGACACCTAACTCCCAATTGCTCCTGACGAGCTGGTTGGTACCTTGCATGGCAGCCAATCGTCGTTGGTGTGTGGGTGAGCACTTTGGATAAGGGTGCTATATAAATGCAGACCATTTACTATTTAAATGGTGGTGCTGTAAATCTATCAGCAATGAAATTTACTGTAGTTCACATTAATTAGCAAAGTCAGGGGTGCAAGTGGCTCTGTAGTGCACTCCGCAACTCATTTCCATCTTCTCATTGAGCGAGATGAAGAGCTACAGGCATCCATTTTGTTTCATATTTATACTACACAGTATGTCAATCATTGCCACGGCGTATAATATAACTATGACACATAATAATTGACAGGTACATCATAATCTGACAGATGCCAGAAACAATCAGAAATCTGAGGGGGCAGTGAGAGTAGACAGAGACAATAAGGTATTCTTCACATGAAGCAGCAAATATTTCACTGCTTTAATGAGTAGCATATTGTTCCCATAGCCTCACCATTTCATATCATTTTCATAAAGACATCAGGGGGTGATTTCTTTCCATGCATAAAGCAGATGGTTTGTCACATTTTTCAACATAGACAGTTATTTGTTTTGTGTTGCCATGGACACTAGAACTGTATGTGGACGACAGCTGCTACTACTACTACTATTACTACAACTAAGACTACTACTACTAGTATTACTACAACTAAGACTACCACAACTACTATTACTACGACTAAGACTCCTACAACTACTACAACTAAGACGACTACTACTGTGACTACAACTACCAGTCAGCCCAGGTTGGCTCATGTCACCCCGCTTCTCATTGGCCTCCACTGGCTTCCTATTGCTGCACGCATCCGTTTCAGGCTGCTAAGGGGACTGCCCCACCTCACATACAATCCTTGATCACTCCATACTACCCAGCTAGACCATTCCGGTCTGCCAGCTCTGGTCACCTTATGGTTCCCTCTCTACGTGCACCTGGCGGTCGAGCTGCACGTTCACGCCTGTTTTCCGTTCTGGTTCCTCAGTGGTGGTGGAATGACTTGCCTACCACTGTCAGGACAGTTTCGACGCAGACTCAAAACCCACCTTTTCAAACTCTACCTTAGTCCTCCCTCCTGATTTCCCCCGCCCCTCCTTTCTGATATCCCTATCCTTGTCTAACCCCCCCCCCCCAAAATTTGCACTTATGATGACGACTATGTTTAGAACAGCATTCCATGTGTATTTTCCTAGTTCTAGATTTTTGTGTTAAAACATTGTTATAAGACCACTGTAAATCCCTTCCTAACATTGAAAAGGCTCGCTGACATGTTGACTCACCCTCTGCCTGTGTTTGCAGTCCTTAAATTCGGGTTTCAAAATATACAGTTGACGGCCCGACACTCTGTACCAAAACACTGTATGACTGAACAATAATTCAACCTCATTGGTTGAAAATTGGTTCTAATTACCACAGCCAATGGCATTTCAACATCAGCTCGTTTAGAAGAGAAGGGTGAGGGATAACAGTGTTGTGAAGTCTGAAATTACCTATTGTACCTTTAACTAAGACTTACTATGACGACTACTACTACTACCATTTTTTTTCTGATGAATTGCCTGGGAGAAAAGAAAACCAGGGCTGGATTTGAGGGCCATATTTGCTGACCCATGATTAGACTACACATTTTTATTGCATGAGCAATCTTAAAAACAAGCCAGGAACATTATGACCTCACTCATTTTTTTATTTTGTTTATCTAATACTTCCAGTGCCGGTCTCACAGACAGAAATGAAGCATAGGCCTGGACTAAACTGAGTTTGTACGGAGAATCTCCATATAACTGGATGTAGGCTTATGCTGTTTCTGTGTAACTGGCCTGTACTCGAGCAGTTCTGATAGAAAGTCTGAAACCTAACGCATACAGCTCAAATGAAAAATGCAGGACCCTGGGCTGTCATGGAAGTATGTATTAGTTTGCATGTGTCTGCAATACAGGCATTTTGCTCCACGGTACGCGTGTGCAAGCTTGACCCCTGTGTGATACACAGAGCACAAAGACTGCATCTGAAGGTACAAGTGGACCTGCTGTGGTTATTTTGACAGCCAGCGTCAGGAAACGCATGCCGTCTCTCTCTCTGTTCCGCAGACGACAAATATCCGACTCGGATATTTTTAGGGTCCGTTTTCAGGTCCACTTCACCCGTCTTCCGCCCGCTTCTCTCTCCTCTCCTCTGTCTGTCTGCGGTTCGTTTGTGATTAATAGAGATGTGCTGAGGCACGATTACGCTGACAGACATCCCAAAAAACGCACCTACGCCGCTCGGCTAGCACCAAGCAATTAGGCAATCGGCTGCCGCCCAGCCCCTGGAACAAACAGCCCGATGTCCACCCATCTCTGTCAGTCACTTTAACTCTGTAAATGAGCACACTGCCTCTTCATATTACTTCAATATTCAAATGGTATATTAGATATGCTTGCCTGTCTGTAATTACAGTAACTATGACAATATCTATTCCCTATACGGTAAATGCAATATCAACAATAGAGGCAATCTATAGTGTTTGCCTGGCCCAAAGTAATGCTTCAACTTCAACTCCATCCTAGTACACTCATGTTTCCATTAACTCGCTGCCAATGCTTTCAGATATGTCAGTGTGTCACAAATCTGAAAATGTGTATTTTTAGGAATGCTTTTTAGGTAAATCTTTATTTAAACTTTTTTAATGAACCCTCATAAACGATATAAAAGAGCAAAGCAGCAGGACTCTATTTTTTGGACTTTCTGGATTTCTCCAGTCAGTGGTGTGGAGCTACTGAATGTTGGTATTTTTGTGACCAGAGGTGAGAAGTGCACAGCTCAAAGTGAGTGGCGCCGGTGGCAAATTGGCTGGATTATGCAGAATATATTACCTGTGGGTGTATTGAAGCTGAAGAGACAGTCTGCTTCAGTTATTCATAGGCAATCAAATGACCTATTTTCATTCTCTTTAAAGAGCCATTCACGGCACAGGGCATCCTGCAAATCCCCAGTCTACGACTGTAAAATGGAAGATGAGGATATGAATATACTACTCAGATATTTCTCCCAAGACTTTGAGTTCTAATCTCACAAATAAAAGGAATCAGTTGAAATTTGTTTGATTTTTCTTCTGATGGAATTTCAATGAAACATTGCCCTAAGACTTATGACAATACCTAAGAAATAGGCCTACTGACAATAGTTTTATTTAACAAAATAAAACCAGGGGCGATCATGACAATGCAAATTATCTCATGTCGAAGTATAATAACACTATGGGCGGCCTGTAGCATAGTAGTTAAGGTACATGACTGGGACCTGCAAGGTCGGCGGTTCGATCCCCGGTGTAGCCACAATAAGATCTGCACAGCCGTTAGGCCCTTGAGCAAGGCCCTTAACCCTACATGGCTTCAGGGGAGGATTGTCTCCTGCTTCGTCTAATCAACTGTACGTCACTCTGAATAAAAGCGTCTGCCATTATGCCATTAATGTAATGTAACTATGAACTATTGGTCAAACAGAAGAACATTATCATTATGATGATGCTCATTAAAAGTGGCCTTTGTTTATGTCCTTTGTTAACGTGAGTTATTTCCAATGTCCTGTATGTATAGTCACTGGTCAGCCCATGGATTCTTGGTGATTGGTCATTCATCAAGTGATTAACATTTTATTGTTACTGTACTGTCGCGATAAAGAGTTGCTGGTAGCCTAATGCAACAGATTTATTTATTAATATGAGACAGTGCAGTAGCCTACTGGCTTAATCATAATAGTGCCCTTCTTACAAAAAGATTACTCTCTAGCGTGCACCTTATGAAGTAATGTTCTTTGGATTTTCGGTATGGGTGGCCTCTTATCCTCTTATGCCTCACAGTTGCACCCCTAATATTTATGTGCATGTGAGTGTCTATATGTGTGTTTGTGTGTGCGTGTGCATAATTGTGCGCGTGTGTGTGTGTGCATGTGCGTATGTGTGCGTGTGTGTGTGTGTGTGTGCATATGTGTGTGTCTATGTGTGTGTCTGTGTGTGTGTGTGTATGTGTGCGTGTCTGTGTGCGTGTGTATGTGTATGTGTGTATGTCTGTGGGTGCATGTGTGCTTGTTATAGCATTTCAGACTTTTATTTTCATTTTGTTTCTTGATCATTTTATTAAGAATGACAATAATTATCGACCTAACAAAACAAAAATGTATAGTACCTAAACATATGAGTATGATTTGTTAGGACTTTAATTACAAATACAGATTCATAATTCGTAACAGCTGTTTTCTACTGCCACAGAAAACAGCTGTGGCAGTAGACAGACATACCCATAAGCTTGTCTCTCTCCGAGTGCCAGGTTTCCTGTAATGTATGCCGAATGGTATGCACTGTCTTTGTCAGTAAATACTGTATATGCATCAACATAATGGTTTTGATACCAGAGTTACTCCATCGTTCAGAAATACTAAAATCCACTTATTCTGCCCAGCTATGTGCATCAAAAGTATTAAATAAATCCCTGGATACCTCTGTTGGAAAAAACATTTTTCATAGGTTTTCTCATTTCCGCATGTATGCAAGTCCATACTTAAATCCACCTGAACAATGATTTTCATTACAGACGCCCGGAGAATTGTGCTAGTTTACAAGTAGAAATTACTACATTATCGAGGGATTTGCAAAGTGACTGTTCTGATCGCAGCATAGCAAAATAAGAGTCATTGTTGCATGAATAGCATTTTATTATTCTAATATCAGTGAAAATAATTTACACAGGTAATGTGCAGAAAAATCTATCTCAAGATTGTAAGTCAAATCTTGTTTATGTTTCTATATTTGTTTTCTGGTTTGTTTGGCTTTCTTTTGTTGGGTGCAGTCAGATAACTGTGAACACCCCCAAAGGAGCTTCATCAAATTAGTTTTGTTTACAAGCTGCCTTCAGGGTGTAACAATATTAACTGTCACAAAAAAAGCTAATTTGTATTACCCAGTGAACCTTTTTCCTAAATCTGAAAACAAGTTCTGTATAATCCTTAAATATGTAGATGTATGCCACTGTGAAACTCCGCACTCCAGACTCCAAACTGAATATAGGCAACACAAATATATCAGTCACAAAAACATTGTCAGATTTGCTTTGTATTTGTAGAGGCAGTATACTTTTGAAAAACTGGAGTTTTCAGCTTTTGATTCACTCATCGTGTGATACCAAAACTGAGCAAGGGTACATTTTCAGTTCCAGTGCCTAAGTAAAAACTTTATTCAGCATGTAGAAGCTGAATATAATATAAAGAAGATCAATTCAGACCTTTAAATAATGATGAAAAATAACATAGCTGACGTATGTAATGGGCATTATACTTATCAGTCTTTATGAAATATAAATCAGATCCTGCTATAACCTGAGCCGTAAAATGTCTATAACAAAATGGCTGGACATTACTGAATGTAGAACTTATACAACTTATTCAATACATTTAAATAAAATAATATACACTCACCGAGCACTTTATTAGGAAAATTTTTACTTGATTACACCTACTTATAAATGCAATTATCTAATCAGCCAATTGTGTGGCAGCAGTGCAATGCATATAATCATGTAAATATGGGTCAGGAGCTTCAGTTAATGTTCACATCAACCATCAGTGAATAGCCTACATCAGTAATTATTTGCATCTCTAAAAAAAATAATCACACATTCAACTGAAAGTTCAAAAACCCAAAAAGTAAAATTAATTTATTTTCTTTTACCTCATTAGTTCATCAGCCCCTTATTTGAAACTATATTGTGCAAATATGAAAAAATGAACAGGTTTAATGGAGTTTTGAATGGCGTCAGTTTACTTACAGCCAATAAACCCGGCAACAAAGAGAATGACAACATGTAGGAAATAGTACATACAATGAAGGGCTATGTGAGGAGGAAGCCACAGGGAATGTGCATTAACATAGAAATCAACACATTACACAGAGAATCCACAAAAAATGCGCTGTGAATAAATTGACTTCTCAATCAACACAACAGATCTAACACTTTGCTGCACTGCTTTGAAATATTACCACCTCCTTTCAACCAGGCAATATTATTTCCTACTGCATGAACATTCACAGGATCTAATACACATCATTTTAAATGTAATAAATAATTCTGAATATTTTAATAAGGACGCTCCTCACCATGTTACCAGATACAGTACCAGCACTTTAAAAAATGCATCATATGTGAACACAGGCCAATGAATAAATCATAGCAATGATAGCCAACATGTGCGCATCAAACATCCTGTTTGTTTTGTTGTAAAAAGGCACTGTAAAAAATGTTGTAATAATGTCAAACATGTTTTTTTCAGAGACAGAGCGATCCCACGGGAAGGATTGGGTTCCAGTGTTCAGTCTGGCGACAGGGACTATCCAGTTGCCCAGTCACCAGACTGAACGCTAGCAGTCTCCCACACTCCCACACTCCCACACTCCCACACTCGTACACTCCCACACTCATACACTCCCACACTCCCACACTCGTACACTCCCACACTCCCACACTCGTACACTCGTACACTCCCACACTCCCACACTCCCACACTCGTACACTCCCACACTCATACACTCCCACACTCCTACACTCCCACACTCCCACACTCCCACACTCCCACACTCGTACACTCCCACACTTCTACACTCCCACACTCCCACACTCCCACACTCCTACACTCCCACACTCCCACACTCCTACACTTGTACACTCCCACACTCCTACACTCCCACACTCCCACACTCCTACACTCCTACACTCCCACACTCCCACACTCCTACACTCGTACACTCCCACACTCCCACACTCCCACACTCCTACACTCCCAAACTCACAACAGCCTCACAGAAGAGACCTGCAGTCACACTGGTTGTCCCAGGGCTTAAAAGCCATTATACAGTATAGCTCACAGCTTCTTCCCTGATCCAAGCTCTTAAATGAACACAGGCCTGTTCAATAACCTTGGCTCCAATTATTTACTACACTGTCAAAATAGTACTCTTTTTACAATGCAGAGATCTGCCAAATGATGACATTATTTACACAAATGATCCAATTAAAAAAAAAAATCTGTCCCTTTACACATCAAGACCTCACATTTTCAAACGGCAAGATCATTCCTCATGCCGAGGAAGTTGACAGGTGAAAGTTTATATATATTATTTCTAGGTTACTAATCTTCATTATCACTCCAGTTAACAGCTGCACCTTCAAAGACACCCACAACTGCCAGGCGACACCATCGTGCCAGCAACGCCTACAATATGGGTTCAGTCACTAAAATAAACTACGCAAATTACGAGGCTGTAACTCTCAATATTTCAAAAGATGTAATGTAATAAAACCTTTTTACTTGTGGCTGATGGGAGAGTATCTATTATATTTGATAGAACCGATAATATATATGATCTCCAAGCATGGGTAGGCTTTTATGTGACCTTTAATAAGATAAGAAACACTTCTCTTGTCTGATAAATTCAAAATGGGGGCAGTCCTGACTAAAAGAGACAAAAGTCACGTGTGTGTCATTTTGATAAAAAAATTGACATTTGAGTCCCCTCATTCTTAGATGACAAGAGCAGATAAGTTATGAACATAAGGCATTGCAGCATTGCATTCACAGTGCAATAACTGGGTTTTATAATCCTGTACACAGTCCATTTAAGCAAAATGCACTTTGGGCTTTCAACAACCGAAAATCCATTAAAAAAATCAAATTGAAGCATTAGATGCATTTTAGGACAAAAATGATTTCTGCATAAACGGAGGAAAAATCAATCAGAGATTTCGGCCCTAAACACACAGGGCAGGGCCATCCAATCAGGAGGCTCTGTGCAGAGCCAGCGCAGGAAGCAGGAAGCTTTTTGTCATTGACCTCAGGATGTCCCCCGCCGAGCCTAAATAGATTGGCCTCCCTCCGTCTGCCACCAGTCCTTCCTCTTGCTCATGAATTAATCTGTTGTTTTGCGTGACTCGCGGAGAGGGGGTTCAGCAAATCACGACAGAGAGCTCAGTGTGACTGTCATCTAAACACCTGTGTCTCTTCAGAAAAACAGGAACATTTGTTTCGGAAAAATAAGAAAAAAAAGGGAAAGCAATTTGTATATATTGGCACAACAATAAAACTGTGGGTCCTTGGAATCTATTCTTTGATTATTGTACGATGTAAATTAAATGATACCTATTGGTCATAAACCTGTTTAGTAGCAAAGAAGATATACTGAGTGAGATTTGGACTTTAAAATCTCTTGAATTCCAATTAAATAGTATTGTCCGGCAAGTGCAGATATTTTTAGAGGTTTTTATGACCAATCGCAACATTTGGTGAAGATGAAGGCTCGTGAATAAGCTCTATTCCTTCACTGAAATTTCAATATAGTGTAAAGCCATGGTCACACTCGGAATGATAACAATAAATCTAGATTTCAATAACACATTACATAAATCCATAAACACAGCCGACCATAACTATGGAAGGAGCTGTAAAGAGAAATCTCCAGACACATTACAGGTCTGCCCACACTTCCCTCCCTGATATATTGGCCAGGAGAGAAGAAAAATGAAGAAACTTGACAATTGAATGACTCAGGTAGTGTGTCTCACTCTCACACTCTCACACACACACACACACACACACACACACACACACACACACACACACACATCCGTCATTTCCCTCCAAATGAGGTCTTCCGTATTGCCACCCCCTGCGGCCACACGGAGGAACACAGAGAAGAATAATACCAAGTGGGCCCCTGGTGCTTAAACCATCGGCGCAAATGCAGAGAGCTTTCCCAGTACCTCCTCCTCCAGTATAAACATACGTTCACTCTTTTACACACGCTCACTCACATGCTCACTCACACACTCGCTCAGTCTTTTACACACACACACACACACACACACACACACACACACACACACACACGTTCATTCTTTTATACACTCGCTCACTTTGTTACACACACTCAAACACAAGCATTCATACTACCCAGTACCTCCACCAGTACAAACATGCGCTCACTCTTTTACACACACACACACACACACACACAGACAGACACGCACTCACACACTCACAAAAACACAGCAGCCACCACCCCAGCCTTCTCCGGTGACCCCCCCCTTTCCCCTTCCTAAAGTCAGGCTGTACTCTTAAAACCGAAGAGATGGACTTTAGTTACATTTATGCTTTTATGGAAATGGCTTTTTTTTGTATTGCTGCTTCAGCACAAACAGTTCACGATAACAGCATCCATCGTCACACTACACTTTATCTAAGACTGAAGAGAAGATCATACAGGGCCATGCATATCAGACGCTGTAGGGTGTTGGCTGCTGTAAGTAGAGACTTGACATACGCAGCTCCTCGATTACACCCAGCAGATGGTATCTTTAACCTTTTATTGTGTGATGTCAGCACTCAGCGGGGAAGTGGCACTAAATGGTTCTATCTGAACATGACGCCATAGTTCTAAAATATGAAAGTCTGCCCAGATATCTAATTTCACTATAAAAAAAAAAGAAAAAAAGAAAAAGCCAATATCTGGCAGCTGAGCTCAAAGGAAGATGTCAACATCCATGATGGTCTGATTGTGAAATGCACAGAAGCATTGTTGGTTAAGAGTGGAGTATAATAGGCAGGACTGCTATGGTCATTGGACTGGGCTTATAACCAAAAAGTTTGATTTCAATATAGGGCACTGTCATTGTATACCTGAACAATGAACTTACAGTAACCTGAATTGCATCAGTATATAGCATCATGATATAATTTCATGGAATATAATATCTCATATAATATCCAGCTAAAATATATTTCGCTAAAAAACAATGGCTCCGAGTGAGAGTAAAATAATGAGTAAAATAGCACACATTTTTAAATCCACAAGAGGATCACAAAGATGAAACATGAATAAAGGCCAATGATTCCTTTAATAAAAAATACCATGATAAGGTATAACCAGAACATTACAACCTTAACATAACTCAATGCATGCAAATCTTGCCATGTTGCTTAACAGCAAGCATTATAAACTTGGACAGGAATTTTAACCCACAGTAAACACTAAAACATTCAAGAGCTCCTAAGCTCTTTAACTGTTCGGTGCAGAAATGGTCACCTAACTAAAATAAAGCATCCATTTAAATTCTTGGAGTGTAAAACAATTAGGAGTCTCCAGAAAGCACTAATGCCAGATCAGACTGCAATAGACGGGAGGAATAACTGCAGGAGTAGTCCGTTGCATCCTGTTAACGGTGATTCTAAGATCATTTCCTTTTGCTGATTAGGCAGCTACCTTCCTATTTAGCTTGATTTTACTAGGATTTCCCTTCAGCACATGCGGACACAAAATACAACTTAATTAGCCCTGTTCGGTACAAAATCTTTAAAGGACAATGATGGAATCCAATGTTTCTACCTGTTGGTGATTTCAAACCAAATGCCTTTATGTTCGAGCTACAATCTGTGAAAAATCATATTACTGCTTATTATCCTTGATTTTCATATTTCTTTTCTTTCCTACTGCATGAACAGTTGGACTACACTCCCATTATGATACAAAACACGTGCCCTGTCTCCCGCTCTTGATCCGAAAACAACCACAATATAGCTGGAAGTAGTTCCCCAAACTTCAATCGGAAATAAAGTCTTCAAACACATAGGCAATTGGTCTAAAAAGATGAGTATCAAGTTTAAAGAAAGAATTATCACAATTTCCGTCAAAAGACAGTACGTTTCAAATCTTTGAGGTTCGGAATTCATCCCAATAATAAAAAAGGCATAAAAATTAGAGTTTTGTACCTTTTGAAGTAAATTCGGCTCGGAGCAACAGTATTTAGACTGATTTATGAAAGTAATCCATTGATCTCGAATGGTGCAACTGCAGATACCCACCCCCACTGTATGTCCTTTCAATCGATTTCAGGCCTGGGGAGAAGGGCATCTGAGCAGATACACACACACTTGGTCACTGATGTAGCATCAAACATGGCACTGTAATATATCAAAGCATCGTCTTTAGCATTTGTTTGCTGAATATCCTTTAACTGGCGTTTAATGGCCAATGCACTAAAGAGACGCTTCAGAGGACAGAAAGGGGGAAACACATTTTACTTTATTTTTTTATTCTCCATATACTGAATTACAGTAGCATATGTGCATCAGAAACCAAGAAGCTGTGTGGAGCTAATTACACTTCCACCAATCCGCAGCATTATCATGTTATAGCATGGTCAATTAATAGCCCACAAAAAAAAAATCCAGTTTTAAAGTGCCCTTTTTTAGGCTGTTGAGGATGTTTGGATTCCAGTTTTCAAATTAAAATCTGAATAGTGTAATATTCAAGCCTTATGAAAGTGGTCTAAGATTGCTCTTAAAACCCGCTCCAGTTATTAATTGAGAATGGCCAACTGCTCAAATGGATGTGCAGATTTCACTGCACTGCATTGGTAATATGGCTGTGATGTCGGCCTGGATATATGATATTTAGAATTACCGTGAACATGGCAGTGAAGAAATTCCCAAAAAATCTCCCAATTCCCACAGGACGATTTCATCTGGCATTGGATAAATTGGAGCATTGCTTTCAGAAGTTTTATATTTTGCAACATAAGGCAGAACCTTAACCATTCCAAATTTTATTATCTTTAAGAAAGCTAGCAATTACACAGTGCTGAGGACCACGATCATTTTTCAACCAAAACTATGTATTGTAACACATCACTGAACATATTCTGAAACTTTAACCTCAGCCCACAGATGGCAGTGAAACGTGAAGCCAAAGAACTAGGCTGTGTCTGATACTAAACAAATTGCCTACTGCGGTATTTACATCCATATTGGGTGATTCGTGCAGGAATTACAGTCTTTTTTTATACCTACTCCCCCTATTTGACGGCACCACAATATTTGGGAAAAATAGTCAGGTGTGTTCAATCGCTTCCTAATTGCAGGAATTTTTCAGTGCTTTTCTCCTTTCTTGCACATTTGTCACACAGATGCTTTCTGATCCTTAAACAAAATGTAATATCAGACAAAGGAAACTCGAGTAAAGACAAAACATATTTTTTAAATTATTGCTTCATTTATTAAATGAAAAAATGATCAAACACCCATATCACTTCTGTAGAAAAGTAAACTTAATGACTGGTTGCACCACCTTTAGCAGCAATAATTCCAACCAAATACCTCCTATAATTTCATATCATCTTTCCCATCCCTGTGGAGGAGTTTTAGCCCACTCTTTTTTGCAGAACTGCTTCAAATCAGACAAATTGATACATTTTCAACCATGAACTTTGGGTTTATTCTCACGACCAGCAAAATGGCCTGAGGTGTTTTGCAGTGATTGCACACAACAGATCCAGTAAGTCATTTTACTATGCTCCTGGGGACTCATGAGTCACCTAGAAATGAATGTGGAGGCAGAAGGAGTGAGTCACTCTCCTGCTAGCTAAATGACGGAATGGGCATCCTACCCAAAGGTGACTGGTCTGAGATTCAGTGCAGAATCTGCCATCTGCTTGTCGGGATGGTAGAGCACTCTTCAGTGAAGGTCTTCCCAGGAACAATAATTGACAGGTCTTCACTAATCCAATGTCTCTCTCTCTCAGAACCTGCCCCGAAAGACAACACGCCTCGCAACTTATGCCAGAGAAAAGCTCAAATCATGAAACTACTGCTCAAGATATGAATTTAAAATTCAGTCTTGGGTCATGGTTGCCTCATTGAATGCCCGAGTTGATAGCTTCCCATAACCATCTGATAGAAAATAAAACGCTTGCATCAATAATTTTTAACCAAAATGACATATAGTTTTGGAGATATACTGTACATTTGTATACATTTTTATTCCCCCTCTACACCTTCTATTATGGTTACCCAGTGGTCTCAAGCGCTATAGTAGGCTACAGTATGCAGGTTTCCAGGCATCACAGAATAAATACAACAAAGCCATCTGCTAGGACAGCATGGTCTATCCTCAGCACCCAGCTGCCAAACCATGGCACCTCCTAACCTGGCTGATGCTGTTCTTGAGTCTGGGCTGGTGGTACCTCACTCAACCGATCCCACTTCTCCTGAAAGAGAAATTGATCTCTGACTGTAAAGGGAAGTCAGGAAGCCGATGGAGTCAATTATTCCTGCTGATAGTGTGCTTTTTTCCTTCCAGGAACTCGCACAGCATTGTATAAAAAATTGAAAACAAATAACCCGTTCCAAACTCCTGTGGTGGTGAACTTTCCTTGATTTTTATGTGGTTGAATTATATCACACAACTTAAAACCTAAATTCATTCATTCATTGTTTTGTTTCTCTTGAACCCTAACCTTTGAAAGGAACTGTTAAAGTTCATTCTATGCCAGGTATTGGCACACTAGTGTCTTCAACAACTGAATGTTATCTAATCATATGAAGACTACTCACATTGGAATGCTGGAATTATGCTGCCTTACTAGAAACAGCAAACATTGTTTAAATGATCATGTACTAAACAATGCAAGCAATAAATGCAAACTCGTAACACGAGGTAACATCAAAGAACAGTGACAGATTCGAAGCGTGCCACTAACATTACTAGGTAGGCGGATGTAGAACTAGTGAGCCACACAGCAGTTGATTTACTTTTCTACTTTTTATTCAGAATTTAATTTAGCCTTTACAAGTCCTACTATTGTGAATTAAGTCATTACTACAGCACCTCAGCCTTTCAGCTTTTTTAGAAAAGCCTTTCTCAAAATTGCATTCTGCTGTAAATCTCTAAAATAATGGGCCATGGCTGGGTTTTAACAGAAAATGTGACGATTACTATGAGAGCATCGAGTGAAATGGAAATACATTGATTGGGTTTCGTAGATGCTGCGTCAAAGTTTCACAGAAAATCAGCAGCACGTCATTTGAATTATGCAGGAAAACAACTGGGTAGAGCGCATGCTATTTAAGTTAATCTCATTGACAAAAACAAAACAAAACAACTAATATAAATTTGTAAACCGTATTTTGAGAATTGGTAGCTCTATGCTGCAGTGCAGGAAGACAGTTATTGTAATTTTAGTCATAAGCGTTTTATCCACAAGGAACTGATTTTAGCCAATGGAATTGTTATTATGAATGTAATTTAAATTTGGGCAAGTTTGAACTGAACTGATGACATTGATAAAGTGCAGGCTTAGAGTGGTTTATGGGGGGCAAGGACTGATGTGGTCAGTGCTGCTTTACTTTACCAAAGCTGACATTTCGATGAGCAACCACGTCCTCTACTGTGGCTTGTTCATGATAAACTTCAATAACTTCATTAAATCTATTGTGTCCTTTCAAAGCTTTTCACTGAATTTCTGCAACTGTAGCCCGAAATCTGTTTTATTGTGTTCCCATGGTAACCAGACTTACCCTTCCTCTCTGTATCCAACAGTCCTTTTAAAGTTCTAAGGCATTGCCATTTCATAGCTTGTCCACTGACTTAGTTACCTAGTTAATCCATAGCCCATAGTTGTGTAAAGGAAGGGATTTATTTATCTATATTAATTTATTGACAGATTACAATAAAAAAGGAAACAAGCTCTGCTTCCAAGTGCTAATTATCTAAAACTGAGGAAACGCAATGATGTCCTTATACTCGTGACTGCCACGTCTCCCGTGAAGCAAGCACTGTTCGTGAGAAGTTCTCTCAGATAGCTCACGTTCCTTCACTTTGACGAGGTTATGGCCGCATCAATACCATGACAGAATCCCATTAGTCTGTCCTCAGTTCTGCCACCAAAAAGCCACAGGGAAGGCGAGTCGAACCTGGCTGTCTTTTTTTCTGAAAAGGTGAACCCGATGTGAACGCTGATGTTTAACATGGTTGATGTCAACCAGCTCCAGCGGAGACAAAATGGCTTCTTTTTATGTCCAACTGTGTTGTCGGTTTGTGTGGGAAGCTGTGCAGATGTAGCGCTCGCATGTGCAGTAGGGCTAAATGGGTGATAATGAGGCTAATAATGGGATGCTTCCTTGGGTGAAATCTCTCACAGTGAGACACTTGCAATTTCAGCAGAGAGGCTTTATGCTTATCCTACGCATGAATATAGATTTCCAGCTTTTTTCAATAAACCAAATTTGTTTCACATTACAGCACGTAGAGTACTCAAATGCACACACAAAAAGGCACCAACAAATGCAATGGACCTTAACTAATGAGGAAACTGTGTAATTACCTTGCTTGATGTTCATTGGCCCTCTCATTGTCTCTTTCTTGATTCAATCCATTTGAACAGAAACCGGTGCGACACCTTTCCCAACTATGTGCACACCAGTTGCATCTCATTACTGTCAGTGATATTGACAAACTATACACAGAAGCTTGGCTATGTCCCTACAACAGAGGTACAGATCGATAGCAACTTTGTGTCTGAGGCTGGTGGCTACATTTTGGGTGTCCCAAGTACAGAAAGCTGCAGTATGGGTCTAGTGTTGTGGGCAAAAAAAAAAAAACACACCCAGAAACACTTGTTTGTTCTTTAATTCCAAAAGATTAATGAGCATAGCTGTAGGGAGCTGAATCTATGGATTCTGGTGACTGCTTCACAGCAGAGAGAGAGGGAGAGAAAGGCCTGAAATGGTATGCACCTCCAGTGTATTTGCAGACACAGGCAACTTGAGGATGGAACGCTTGGCTAGACTGCCTCTCTGGGGGAGGTTTTATTTGCTTGGGTGATGTGTTTTAGTCACAAACTCTACGGCATACTCACACTGGAAATGCCCCGGTCCTCAAATTCAGAACAACTCAAAGGAGGCACAGTACGAAGCACCTACAGTACAGTGCACCCCAAAAGGCCACTGCAGTGGCATGTAGGCTTCTATTATATATATTTTCAGATGTCTTCTGCGATCGTTCACTTTCATTGTACGCAAACCACTACCTAAAAGGGCTTCTGTAATGCCACAGAGTGTCAATTCAATACTCAAACGTGTTCCTGGCTCGATGTATTCTTTCTTAATTGCGGTTTTGCATTTCCACGAAGCTTCCATTAATAACATTTGATATGCAAACTGTGGGGCAATTTACTCAAAGCCTGCATTCTGAAAGCATTCATAAAGTGTACATATGGTGACAACTTTATTAGGTAGATCCTGTACACCAGTTAATGCAAATATCTAATTCAGCGTGGCAGCCAAAAAGCATGATGATGCATGTGAGACAATGGCATCACACGAAAAACAAAGTTAGGAAAAACAGTTAGGAAAAAGCATCTAGGTTGTCATTAAATTGCAGTTCTTAGGTTTACACAAATAAATACCCCACTAACACAGAATTTGTTTGTACAACTCAGCGTTTCAGCGCCGAGGTCACGGTTGTGATTCCCAGGCGAGGCGGTGCTGCAGTACCCTTTAGCGAGGTAATAAAGCAGAACTGTGTCACAGAATTTCCAGCCATAAATCTGTCAAACAAGTCGTAAGCCGCGCAAGCTGCTCTGTTAAAAGCCTGAAACGTAAAGGTTTAGGACAGTGGAGCAATATAATGTTTAGATAACTGTGCTCAAAGATTGCGGATTCAAGTCCCAGCTGGTCTGCTGCGATGGTACCATTGAACAAGCTGCTTAGCTTGAATTGGCACAGTAAACGGTAAAAAAATATATTGTGCACATGAATTGTATGGAAAAATTTTTTTTCCATAATCCATAATCAAGTTGCATGGTTGTTTCTCTGTCCACCACTTCCCCACACAAAAAAATCACCATAATTTTGTAGATTAACAAAATGAATGAACAGAAGAACTGAATGAACTGAAGTAAAATCTAAATCAAATCAGTATTTGGTGTGATCACCCTTTGCCTTCAAAACAGACCCGATGATGTTGAGATCAGGGCTCTGTGGGGGCCTTACCATCACTTCCAGGACTCCTTGTTCTTCTTTTTACGCTGAAGATAGTTCTTTATGACATTGTACTTCTCAGCATTGAGGAGAAATCCCCAACCCAACTGTAGAAATACAGCTCCATACTTGCAAGGAACCTCCACCATGCTTCACTGTTGCCTGCAGACACTCATTCTTGCACCGCTCTCCAGCCCTTCAGCGAACAAGCCTTCTGCTACAGCTAAATATTTCAATATTTGCATCAGTCCAGAGAACCTGCCCCCTTTTTTTTGCACCCCAGTTCCTGTGTTTTCATGTATAGTTCAGTCGCTTGGCCTTGTTTCCATGTCGGAGGCATTGCCTTTTGCCCGCAATTCTTCCATGAAGACCACTTCTGACCCGACATTTCCGCACAGTAGATGGGTCCCGCTGGCTTCTGCCAATTCTGAGCTGATGGCACTGATGGACATCTTCTGATTGCGAAGGGAAGTAAACACAAGGTGTTTTTCATCTGCTGCCCTAACTTGGCCGACCACTGCGTCTACGGTCCTCAATGTGGCCCGTTTCTTTGTGCTTCTTCAACAGAGCTTGGACAGCACATCTGGAAACCCTTGTCTGCCTTGAAATGTCTGCCTGGGAGAGACCTGGCTAATGCAGTATAACTACCTTGTGTCTTGTTGCTGTGCTCAGTCTTGCCATGGTGTATGACTTCTGACATTAAACTGTCTTCAGCAACCTCACCTTTGTTTGGCTGTTCCTCACCCAGTTTTAAAACTCCTACACAGCTGTTTTTGTTTCAGTTAATGATTGTGTTTCAGTTGTTCATCATATTAAATTGATGATCATCAGCTCCTGTTTGGTATAATTAGTGAATCACACACCTGACTATGTGACTACAAAATCCCTGACTTTGTACAAGTGTACCCAGAAAAATTGATGCTGGTTTGAAGGCAAAGTGTGATCACACCAAATATTGATTTGATTTAGATTTTTCTTCTGTTCACTCACTTTATATTTTGTTAATTGATTAAAAATACATTTTTAATAAAATTATTTTGGAAAGCATTCTTACATTACAGCATTTTTTCACACCTGTCTAAAACTTTTGCACAGTACTGTATATATATTTATTTTGGATTATTTATTTTGTTTGTTTTGTTTTGTTTTGTTCCTTCACAGCCATGTAACCCCTCAAGAGATTACATTTTGAGTGTCACAAAACAACTTATTTCATAATTCACACTCTAGTGTTGATAGATTTTTCATGTTTTTTTTGCCTACAGGAATGTCAAGTACTCTCCTTTTTTATTAATACACATACACATTATTAATTAACTTATTAATTAAAGCAAAGAGAATATAAGAAATAAGTACATCTAGTTATTGTTATTGGATTCCTATATTTGCCAAAAACTACATACGAGTATTTTCAAGAAAATAATGATATACATGAAAAATGCACATGGATAACTAAGAATGCACAAAAGGAAATGTGAACCTAGGGCAGCAAAAGGCTGAACAATACAATAATGTACCTTTTTATCAATTTATCCTTATTCTGATTTGAATTATCCCACAAAGGATTCCTTTAAAGACTCACTAGGGTTAATTATCCTGTTTGTTTTCATTTTTTCATTTAAATTTAGCGCATTAATTACTGGTAAAATATGTGCCTGTTAGCGAATTTAAATAATTTGTCATGGAAGTGGCTCTTGAGGCTGAGCATACACACAAGAGGATACACATGAGAGGGCATAGGCAGGTCTTCTGGACATGTAGATGTAAAACATAGCAGTGGAAAAGATTTGGTAATAATTCAAAAACAGATTACTATTTTAGAGTCCCGTTAGTCAAACAAGTACAGTCAATGCAGTTCCAAGTAAATACTTGGGATACATATGAATAGATGTGTTTGCAATTCTTATGTGGGAATGATTGAAAATCAATGGCTGCATCTGTCTTTCTGTGTCAAAGCCTAGAGAAGTGTCCTGATAAGTTCTCACAGTTACTATGTGGAACAGAAATTATCTGCCAACTCCACTCTAGAGGGAACAAAGACATTAGTTTATATGACGTGACATACTGTATACACATGAACCTACTTGGTAACCTGCAGATTGGAAAATCAAGGTAGGTAGTGCCATGTGATGAATTGGTGGTAGTTATTATACTATGACTCTCAATGCATGAAAGCATGCAGACATGGTCAAGAGGTTCAGCTGTTTTTCAGACAAAATGTCAGAAATGTGATCTAAGTGACTTTGACTGTGGAATGATTGTTGGTGCCAGACAGGGTGGATTGAGTAGCTCAGAAACTGCAGATCTCCTGGGATTTTCACGCACACACATTGTTAATGAGACAGGTCAGAGGAGAAGGGCCAGACTGGTCGAAGCTGACAGGAAGGTGACAGTAACGCAATTAACCATGCATTACAACAGTGGTATGCAGAAGAGCATCTCTGATCACACAATGCCTTAAACCTCTAAGCGGATAGGCTACAGCATCAGAAGACTTAAGTCTAAAAAAATAAGTCTACTATTAACCTAATAAAGTGCTCACTGAGTGTATATCATTTTATAATGGCATTATAAGTTAACATAATATAATAATTACAGAAACAACTGTAAAAACTGGAACGTGTATGAATGCATGATTGTTCAGTTGAAACGGAATAGCTAAAATAGGGACCATAGGGTCCATACTGGCATGTCTAGACTAAAATGTCTCATATGCTTTCAGCCACAGCTTGAAACTGATTCCCTGATGAAAAGAAAATTTCAAATCAAGAGATTTATTTTGGGATTCCCCAGTCTGTGTGAACCCTTCTCAGAAGACATTCTCCTTTGGGTAATGTTGGAATGAAGATACTGATTTAATTTTACCTGCTAAATGTAATGAGTTTAGGTATAAAAGACAGCAAGTGATTGTCATACAATGAAGGAATGTCACCTTTTATTCCTGTTAATATTCATATATCAGTAGGATTTTTATTAGTATGAGTATTTATTAGTATTTTTTTATGTTACCATAATATATAACAAGAAATATTCAACAAAACACATTCTGTGCAGATAATATTCAGAAGGCAATCATGTAAACAAAATTTAGTTATGGCTAGACTTGGGTCAAGTGAATGGCCAGAGAAAGAACCATCATTTGAAAGAACCACACCCAGCTGTGTCTGCTGGTGGAACCATGCGTGTGTGATATACTCATTGTAATTGTAAAAATTGCAGCAATTCACCAAGATACCCATTTGGTGGTCACTCCTATGTTTCAATCCCCTCCCCCCTTCCCCTCCTGGTTTTACTGTACCTGCACAGACCATATTAGAGAACATATCCATTTCTGCCTGTGAACTCGGGGCTTGCGGCTAATGAGAAGCCCATGAGAGTTTGAGGCATTAGATTGCAAGGCCCTCCCAGAGGAGAAGGATTTCTGAAGAAATGTAAAAAGTGAGCAGTTTCTGGGCAACAGTTAGTCCGCAGCCCCAAGCTTCCCAAATTCATTATTCTCAATACCGCATTGCTATTAAAAGTCTAGGCACGGGTGTTTGAATCCAGAAACGGGAGGGCTGCAGTTGTCTTGTGATTTTATGTGGGTTTCAGAATCGGTGATTAATTTAAGTTGATTGGCTCAAGAATAAACACACTTTGTTCTCAAGGCTTTTAATTGGCTGCTCTCCAGTTTGGAACCATTGTTCTTTTTTGTCAGAAAATATCTGATTTCCACACAGGCTCACATACACACACACACATACGCACACACACACAAACACACTTATATTGTGTTAGTGCAGGAGATCCCAAAGGTTTTTAAGCTTAAAACTCGTAAGAACAAGCTCCCTGTGGCTGCAGACTCAGTTGCCTTACCCGACACATACTACAGCCTGCAGGGTAGAGGTTATTTGACCAATAGGGGCCATATCTACATCATAGATGACATGATATTAGATGACATGTACCTATTTTATTACAATATGCATCTTTCTTTCTTATAAAATACTGCAAAGTAAAACCATCAGAAGCAATATTCCTTTAGATAAACTCCACATTGTTTGTTAGAAACTACACAATTCTGCGTAGCATACCATACTTGCTGTGCAAAGTACTGTTCAACTCAAACTAAGCCACGTATCAAATGGATAGCACTGAACAAATATGATACCAAATTAATCTTCAGACACTGTCTCACACTAAAAGGGGTGCAACAAAAAGGGAAGGATTCAAGTGTCAACTGTGCAAAGTTTCTCTGCAACTCCATCCTGCTTTAATTGGCAGGTGTTCAGAAGGAAAGTTAGCTGCTCCCTTTTCACCTCTAGTTGTTGGTGATGTTGCTGCAGACAAACAGTGGATAAACGCTGCAGTCATTGATTTCTCCACATGGTTTATAGATAATGGATGCTGTGGTCGCTGGATTTCATCTCTCTCTCCCCGTCTGCACTGCGTTGAAGCTTTTTGGCTGTTCTCCCTCACGGATACTCTGACCGTTGTAACCCAGCTCTGTTGATATGTAATAGCCCTTTCTCTGACACCATCGGAAAGTGTGAGGACGCGCTCGTCAAATCTTTCAGTCAACAGTCATGATTTAAAAGTGATAATTGCACACCAGATCCCAGGAAGCTGCCAAGGACAGTCAAGTAGGCGGCCAGCTCAAAGTATTCACCTGTCCCACATACTGTATGGAATGACTACGGCTGAATTTCATCTGCATCAATTGAGCTGGCAGACAAAGAAGGTCAACGTAACCCAGCCTCTGTGTATTGCTCACTGCTCTCCCGCTAATTATTAGTTCCGAGGGGGATATGCTTAGTCCTCTGCCTCAGGTCCTGCCAGTCGGACCCAAAATGGCAGATCTGAAGTCTTCCTCCTGCTCCATATGCAGTTCCTTCTTTTCTTGTTCTTCTTGATATTTGTTGAAAGTTTTTCTTTCACATTTCTCCTTGCCCTGCAGTGTTATATTAAATGTGTTATAGGGGTTTTACCTCTCACATTTTTCAATCTCTTCTGCAAGAATTTGCAAAGTCCATGCGGTCTTGCAAACCTCACTCAACATTAGTCACAGGTCTACTTCTTTGTTTCATCATGCATGAAAATGTATATCTGATGAAAAGCCCCTTTGCATACCAGTATGGTTAAAACCCTTTGTGATTTGGAAACTGGTTCTGGTTCTGATACAGGACCGCTCTTTGACCCGAGTCTTTGTCTCACTGAACTCGACATTCTTCACAGACAATTTAAATTGTTCACTGGTGTCTCCATAGAGATCAGGGGTCAGCCTTTATGATCAAAAAGCTCTCTTAGTAGAACACAGAGAGGTCAACTTCTCAGTGGCATGAACGGTGCAGAGTGGCCTTTGAAAATGTACATTCCCCCCAGAATGCTTTTAAGACCTACACATACAATTTTTTCCTTGACCTACGCATACGTTTTTTGCATCTTAACATATTTTATCTGTTTTAGCATCTCCATCAAGCAGCTTTTGCAACTTTACTGTGCAAATTGAGCTTATATATTATATAAGGTAAAAATGGCCACTATTCATATGACTCACGCACATTAAAACTGCCATTTGAATCAGGGAAAGTACAGTTGAACCACAGAGATCCGAAAACTCAGAAAACTGAAAAGTCCAGTGAACTGAACAGGGTATAGAATTAGAAGTATTAAGATGACGACTGGAAAATGCTAACTTTTCTATCCAAAGTAGACAAGGGAGTGAAGCTTAATGGCTTTTGCTAAAGAGTAGTCTACAAGGAAAGTATGTATTGCTATTGTCAATGGTCATATTCCATGCACATAGAAGGATAAATATTTATAGCCTGTTTACATGCAAAAATAGACTATGGAGGGCATGAGCGGGTCCAGTATAAGTTTATTCATTGCCTCTACATATTTTTTTTTAGCTTTAAATCAATACTCTACATTGCATTTCTCACCCTTGGTCCCAGCAGCACCAATTAGTCAGGCTACATGTAAGCATTCCTTTGAGATGTGGTGGAAATTACTTTTCTTACTGTTCATTGTTAGTGCAGCGTGGTAACCTGGAGATTTGTGGAAATTCAATGTACTGAAAGCCAAGCCATACAGTGATGTATATTCGCCTGCATTCCCATCAAACAGCCACAATATTTTTTGTCAATAATCACTATTATCTTTCTCACATGCGGCATGCGTATGAACCATGACAGTGCACATGTTGAATATAATATACATTCAAAGACATTTGGAATGGTATAAGATCACACCTTGAATCTAGAATTTATTGTTCAACATTTACTCTGTTGAAAAGAAGGGCGGCCTGTAGTCTAGTGGCTAAGGTAAATGGTAATACCGTTATGTTATATTTGTATTTATATAGCACCTTTATCAAAAGCGCTGTACAATTGATGCTTCTCATTCACCCATTCACACCCACGGCGATTGGCCGCCATGCAAGGCACCAACCAGCCACGTCGACACACCCGGGGCAGGATCGAACCGGCAACCCTCTGACTACCAGACGACTGCTCTTATCTCCTGAGCCAATGTCACCCCCTACGGTGCATGATCCAGAAGGTTGGTGGTTCAAGCTCCGCTGCACCCACAATATACATTACATTACATTATTGGCATTTCGCAGACAGTCTTATCCAGAGCGACGTACAGTTGATTAGACTAAGCAGGAAACAATCCTCCCCTGGAGCAATGCAGGGTTAAGGGCCCAACGGCTGTGCGGATCTTATAGTGGCTACACCGGGATTAGAACCACCGACCTTGCGTGTCCTAGTCATTTACCTTAAGATCTGCACAGCTGTAAGATCTGCACAGCTCTTGGGCCCTTGAGCAAGGCCCTTAGCCCCACATTAGTCCTTGGAGGATTGTCCCCAGCTTAGTCTAATCAAGTGTAAGTTGCTTGGGATAAAAGTGTTGGCTAAATATATTATTTTTATTTATTTTATTTTAGTTACTCAGAGTGCACTTGTTTGTCCCAGGGGCCTGACCCAGGTCCAAAAGCAAGGTAACTGAATAGGGCTGAAAATGCCTGATCGTATAATCAAGCTTTATGCTGGAACCTCCAGCAGTCATGAGGCTGCTATTAGTCAATGGCTATGACTATAGCTATGGCTATTTGTTTATATAATGAATCCCTATTTAAATTATTGTAGTTCTGCAGTAAAGCATACCTTTTCTCTCTTTAAAATACATGACCGTTGAAATCCAGGCTTCATACAAAGACAAAAAGCTTTTATGTCAAAAATATGAAGTCCAATTAAGTGGTATTGTCTACTTTATGCATTTCATGTGCAAAAGTACAGAGAAGGTAAATCCAGTTCAATTTTTATTTATTTCTATTGAAAGAATAACCGATTCCCCAAAGAGGTACAATTGTACAATCTTTGAATGTGCCCGAAGGCTCTACTTCCCATGAAATGCATAAATACCAACAGTATTTGATGTAAAATATCAAAGTGTTCACCGGTGTGGCTCAGTTTGACACTCCCTGCGCACCAACACATGTACATTCTGTATTAATGCCATAGATCCTGACTGCAAAGCTTTCTGCCTTTTCAAAAGCCTTAATGTAAATTCCCTTCTGAAAGCCATGCATCTCCATAATGTGTGAGAATTTATCACAGTCCAGAGCATCTACACACCTTTAATCTGATCTGGAGCGTGTTAACAGGAGTAATGGAATTCCTGTATGAGCTCGGAGAGTCAGTGAATCCATCATGGACTCTGGCACAGGCAAGCAGCAAACAAAATGTTTATATTCCACTTATAGAAATGAGGATTACTGAACAACCCAGAATCAATAAAGTGGATTCTTAATTAGTGTCATGCCAAGGGGTTTTTTGCTCACATATACAAATGTCTAACTTAGGTACAAATTTGGGAAAGTCTGTTAATGTATACATTATGCTTACAATCGAGAGGCCATCAGCCATGTGAGGTGTGGCTATGTATTTTAATTATATTAAATTAGTCAACCTGTATTCAGCAACCAGCATGGAATACCAATGCTTTTCATTCATTTTTATGAATAAGTGTAGCTAGCTACCGTAAGTAGCTAACTTATTCTAGCTAGCTCTAGATAAATCCATGGCACTTGTTATGGTTTCAGATCTTATTGCTAGCTTATTAGCTTTAGATTTATGATCAAACTATACACAAGCGGCAGCTATAGTTATCGGCAATCTATGATTTGCTCAATTTGGGTGGATGTAGCGGCCACCCTTGGTGACTGTCAGTCATAACAGGTCTATTCTAAACTTCAATTCCCATAGTTCCCAGTGACCTTCTTACAAGTTTTCTTCTGATTGTCGGCGTGGTTTCCTTTTTTTGGTCACTTTATTACTTGTACTTTCATCCTTTGTGGTAAAGTTACTGCAAACAAAAACAATTGTGCTTGAAGTCCTCCTCCTCTTATGTTTATGCCGCTCAAACTCTCCTGTGTTACTGCCGCAAGTAAGTGTTACACAAAATACGCATCACTGTACTCGCAACATAATCTGCGAGAATTTCACAGTCCAGAGCATCTACACACCTTTAATCTGATCTGGAGCATAGTAACAGGAGTAATGGAATTTGTGTATAAACTCATTGAGTAACAGGGAATCCATCATGGATTCTGGTACAGGCAAGCAGCTAACATCCATCCATCCATCCATTATCTTAACCCGCTTATCCTGAACAGGGTCGCAAGGGGGCTGGAGCCCCCAGTATACATTGGGCGAAAGGCAGGAATACACCCTGGACAGGTCGCCAGTCCATCGCAGGGCACACACACCATTCACTCACACCTATGGGCAATTTAGACTCTCCAATCAGCCTAACCTGCATGTCTTTGGACTGTGGGAGGAAACCGGAGTACCCGGAGGAAACCCATGCAGACACGGGGAGAACATGCAAACTCCGCACAGAGAGGCCCCGGCCGACGGGGATTCGAACCCAGGACCTCCTTGCTGTGAGGCGGCAGTGCTACCCACTGCACCATCCGTGCTGCCCGCAAGCAGCTAACAAAATGTACAACCCAGAGGTTTCCCTGTGCATATTTCCATACAGGACCAGAATTGTGGGCCCTCCATTAACTTCATGTTTAAGATATGCAAAGGAGCTATGGCTAAGGCAGTAAAAGCAGTCATCTGGCAGTCAGAGGGTTGCCGGTTCCATCCCCTGCCTGGGCTGTGTCGAAGTGTCCCTGAGCAAGACACCTAACCCCCAAATGCTCCTGACGAGCTGGTCAGCGCCTTGCATGGCAGCCAATCGCCATTGGTGTGTGAATGTGTGTACGAATGGGTGAATGAGAAGCATCAATTGTACAGCGCTTTGGATAAAGGTGCTATATAAATGCCAACCATTTTTAAATGAAACAACAATGGTCAATGGTCATTGTTAGAGAAATGCCAGTGGCAATATTTTTCAAATATGGTATTTGTTCATATGAAAAAAAATCACCACTTTAACTGGTATAATATGTCAAAAATCCATTATGCTATTCATGTTGTGCCATTCACCCACCAATCGGAAGAAACCCGGTATGTGTGCAAGTTGCTCTCCCGTGTTCTCTGCAAATTGATGCGTTCAATTAGAATTTATTTTGCAGTGGATTCGGGGGTGAGACCAAATATTTTTTAGAAAGATAATTGAATACAACAGTTAATTACCATTGCTAAACAAAAAGACTTGGTTACGCTAAAAACAAAAGGGTGGCGATGTCACCCCCCTTTTCATCACGCCTGCACACTTATATTCCATGACACATTAACACAGTGAAATGGTTTTTGTTTTTTTTCAGAATATCGAGGTTGCCAGTTACTCTAATAGGACAAGGGAAAGCTTCAAGTGGTCTACACTACATGAGAACATGAGAACAATTAGATAGAGTGCAAAATAATCATGTACCAGCACTCCGTGGGAGCGACTCACACTGCTTCAACAACTAAATTAACATGGTAATTGTCTTCTATTCCATGCAGTCTGACTTCAGTACAAGTATCATTTGGTCAGGAGTGCAAAGAGAGGGCATCCAGGACAGGGATGGACATTATAACTGGGACTGGAGATTGGAATTCAGAGATATAAGAGTTGGGATGTCTTTGGGGGTCAGACAACACAATGTCCAAGGTCCCAGTACCACTCTTAATTTCAATGTGTATTTTGGTATTTACATGAAATGCCATGCATTATTATAAGTTGAAAATGAGACACAATTTATATTCCAGACTTGGAATATGTTGATCATTGTATGTCACTTCCTTGGCTGACAGTGACAGGTCACAAATTAATGTGCATGTGCAAGGTTCATAATGAATATCTACAACACTAAATCCTTGCTGAATTTTCATCCATTATTCACACTGTTTCCCAATTTCCCCATTTCAAACCACCATATTTAAAGCTCTTTCTGGGTTTGATATCTTGGATGAAGGTTTCTGAAGATAATGTGGGGATTGTCCCATTCATTACAGTTATGTCCTAATGCAGTAGACATGATGAAGATGAAATCCAAAGCAGTACTTGCTATATTCTGGAATATTTTTTTTGTATTTTCACCCTCATCCCAAGTCCCCAATCAGTTTATGAAAATCTTCTATCCATTTCATCCTAACATGCTTTTTCTGTCAGCCAGATGATGTTAAAGCACTTCCAAAACCAAAAATTCCACATCAAATGACATTCTTTCAGAAGCATTGGCTCTAATATTTAGCAAAATAAATAACTGCCAGCAATTGGCCACTTCCATAGATCTGTCAACAAATCTAGCCTTGGATGTGAAAACATTTCCCCCCTCAAATAACAGCAGCTACTCTTCATCAAAATTCATGAACAGCTGAGCAGTGCGGTGTGATTGGGTGCCATTCATATTCAAATTATTGGACAGACAAATGCTGTCATAGTAACCCATGAAGTGAAGTCTTAGAAAAAGACATCTCACAAATCCAAAATCCCAGAACACATCTCATCTGACACCAGATTATTGTATATAAAGACTGAAATATGATTCTTCTTCTGTTCACAAGCACAGGTTTAGTAGCATTGAATGTCATCTTTTAGAGTCTTCAAAAGTAGCTCTAAATCACCTGAGAGCAACCACAGGATCATTTCTAACTGTAGTTCTGAAGACTGGGAACAGGTGGCCATACTCATCCGTATAGAGACTATACAGTACTACTACAGTAGCTGCATTATTTGCTGACGGATAACAGTACAGATGGAGATAATGACCATAGATTCGGCCCTGGCGTTGCTGATTAATCAGGCACGATGTTGTTCCCTTCCCATGTTAGGAATAGCAAAGTGTTTCTTGAATGCAAATTGCATAACACACTGAATTGTAAACAGCGTCAGACTGTCAATCATTTCCAGTTGCTGTTGAATTCGCGAGTGAAACGGCTCTTTCAGGGCGAGGAGTCAGTCTGACTGATGGTAAATGAGGAGGGGGAAGCAGAGGTGTAGCTGGGGGGAAGACTGTGCCCTGCTGAATGAATGGACATTGATTGGTGGGGAATGGAAAATTGACAGACATCAGATCTAAATACATGCCCGCTGGTACACAATGATGTCAAATCTTATTTCCAGGAAGTAGATGTAAAAGGTATGAAAATACATAAAGTATTACAATTTCATACAGTTTTTTTAAAATATATACTTTCAGATATGTTTCTATGGTTATAAAGAACTAAACTGAGGATTTTGATTTGAGCTTGTCATTAACGCAGGACTGACGTAGGCTTAAAACCAGTATGCCTGGCTGGTGAGTGTGGTCAGTTCTTCTTACCTGTTTTCCATGTGTAGTGTTTATCTTTGGGATATTCCAGATCGCCTTTCCCTTGAGTGGCTATGAGGGACACGAGGAGGAGCAGATAATTCCCATTTCGCCAAGTCCAGGCAACAGCACCAAAGTCATCTTTTAGAATCATAGTCCAGCAGAATGACCGTATGTCCCGTCTTAGCCCTGTGGAGGAAAGAACACAGACACATATCACATAATCATATTTACATAAGAAGGATGCTGTTCTGTGAAACCATAAACACAAAGAGTCAAGAATGTAAATTCATTTTAAATGTTCTAAATATGGGGAGGGGGCATGTGAAATTTTACCAAGGGCACAAAAAAATGCCTCTGTATACATGAGAGTTTCTTCAGTTAGAAACAGCATAACCCTTCAGTAAGGTAAAGGTAATTATATTCCCCTAATGCTGGTGTCAAATTAAGTTTTACCACAAACTGTGCAAAACAACAGAATTGTCTACGACATAAATTCAGCAGTATACCCAGGAGGCCTGCCTACATCTTTCTTCTGCTCTGAATTAAAGCACATTTTTCAATTTATACACCTAGGAATACCATGCAATCTTCTCTTCATCTTCATCAGGTCCTTTTGTTCTGCCTAGAACATTTCTTTTACACTTGGCTGCCTTCCAAATTATGGTCATACATTTCATTTAGGCGCCATTTTGCCATTTCACACTGTTGATCTCCAACCAGATTGACTGACTTAGTCATGCAGATCCGTGGCTGCTCACCCTCCTGGAGCTAGGCTAGTTAGCCATCTGAAACCATGCAAATGGATGCCATTATCCATTGCGAGATGATGTGTCTGCTGATGGCAAAGCCATGGAAAAACAAACCGTGCTGTAGTAGTATTAGAGAGCTTTGACTCTCAGACAGAAGACAAAACAAACAATGGCAAAAACTCTTTTGAAACATTTTACGTGTCCATGTTCAGTTGCAGTTCAGGTTCAGTTTACAAAACAATGCTTATAGGCAACTTGGAGGATAATGGTCAAGTTCTTTCGATATCTTTCCTCACAGACTGTGCACACATCCAGTCATAACCAAATCTAAGCCACCTACTCATAGATATGTTATCCTTTGAAATAGAGCACTCTTCTGTAATAGACAAAGCCTTGTTTTTTTCTGTTTGGGGATTGGGGGCATGAACATACTGCATATAATATATAATAGAATGACAGCAATCATTTTCCGGACAATGATTGCTTTTAACATGATTACAGAACGAGTGTTTAACTCGTATGTCTGGAAATAGGAGCGCGATTGCGTCTTGGCGGTGGCGATGTGATTATCTCAACCTGAGATACTTACCTGCTTTTGCCACTTGTAGCATATTTTCTCATTCCAGAGAGATATGATAGGAACCCACTCAAATCCAATATCTACCTTACAAATGTATAACCTTCTATTTTGGTGATAGAAAGGGCCACGGAAAATGCATTTGCAAAAAAGTATTTGGAGAGACCATTTCTGTTGCTTTGGTTCTCCAGCACATTGGATTTGCAATGAAACTATTAATACGGGGTTACAGTAGAGACTGTCAGCTTTAATTTCATGCAGAAGAGCATTTCTGAACACACAAAGTATCAAACCTCCAAGTGGATAGTTTACAGCAGAAGAAGACCAATAAGTCAAAAATAAAAAAAGTCTAATAAATACCTAATAAAGTGCTCACTGAGTGAATGTGTGAAGTGACATGGCTGGGTTTTACGGTCTGGTGATATGCTAGAGAAAGAACACACATTATGTCAAATCAAGCTACAGCAGAAGAGGGGGATGCTTGTCATGCATTGATAAGCCCTGTAAAATGTTGAGACAACCTTGATGACACAGGGAATGCCATTTCTTGGATGAGGGCTGAAGAAATAATAAAATACCTAATAAATACCTAATAAAGTGCTCACTGAGTGTATATACACACAGCTTGTATGAATTATCTACAGCAGGGCACACATCATTCAACAGCTAGAGATCTTGTCGATTGAGTAGTACAGATTTGAAAATCTTCAGGACGGTAGATCTTCAAGAAGAGGGTTAGGCAGGCTTGCTCGACAGGGTTTTGCCACCATATATTTAGTTAATTTGATCTTTTTTGGATATCATAATTTAATAACTTAAATGGTAGAGGACCAAGTATCAATTTTAAACCTGGACAGTATTTGAATGACTTCAACACAATGGTGCTGCCAGCCGATTTGGGATTGATTTAATTCACGATGAACATCTAATTTTAGCAAGAAAGAAAGAGTGAGAATACAAGAGGGAATGGAAGAGAGTGAGAAGAGAAAGGGAGGGGGAGAGAAAATGAGGGAGAGATTCTATTTTCTTTTAAGGCTTGGATTTAGTTGGCTAGCTACACAGAGCGGTTTCTTCCAAACGCACACCACGGTCGGGGTAAGGACATGCTTGTGTATGATTTTCACTAAATTACCAATCCCACGCTTAAATAGCTTAATAGCTGGTAATTTCTCAATCTACCCCCTGCCCATTTATATGAATTTGGCATGATGTATGCAAGCATATGCCAATTAACACACACTGCTTCCAGATTGCCTCGGTGCCAGGCAGGGTGTCGATCCATGCTCTGTAGGAGGGTGGCACACGGCACAGGAGCCAATCAAAGCCCACGGAACCCAGCAGCAAGATGGTGCCCAGCCTTACTGCCAGAGTGCAAGAGAGCGTGTGTGTGTGTGTGTGTGTGTGTGTGTGAGCGTGGGTGAGCGTGTATGCTTGTGTGTGTATGCTTGTGTGTGTGTGTGAGTGAGTGTGCGTGTGTGTGTGTGTGTGTGTGAGTGTGTGTATGTGTGCGTGTGTGCGTGCGTCTGTGTGTCTGTGTATGCTTGTGTGTGTATGCTTGTGTGTGTGTGTGAGTGAGTGTGCATGTGTGTGTGTGAGTGTGTGCGTGTGCGTGTGCGTGTGTGTATGTGTGCGTGTGTGCGTGCGTCTGTGTGTCTGTGTATGCTTGTGTGTGTATGCTTGTGTGTGTGTGAGTGAGTGTGCATGTGTGTATGAGTGTTTGCGTGTGCGTGTGCGTGTGTGTCTGTGTGTGTGCGTGCGTGTGTCTGTGTGCGTGGGTGCGTGTGTGTGTGTCTGTGCGTGTGTGTGTGTGTGCGTGTGCGTGCGTGCGTGTGTCTGTGTGCGTGCGTGCGTGTGTGTGTGTGTGTGTGTGTGTGTGAGTGTGTGTGTGTGTGTGTATGTGTGCGTGTGCGTGCGTCTGTGTGTGAGTGTGTGAGTGTGTGTGTGCGTGGGCGTATGCCTGTATGCTTGTGTGCGTGTGTCAGCCGCACTGGGGCTGGTGTGAAAACATTCGTATGCTCGCCGCTCTCTCTCCCCTCCTTCGCGAGTCCCTCCAGGCAGCCCCTGAGGCTTTTTAACAAAATTCTCACTCCACAATTTAGAAAAAGTGGGTCAAACGCAGCCCACGTGTGTTCCCAGCGTCAGGTATGCCGGAGACAGTTTAGCATGCGAGGGGCTGGGGCAGAGGAGCCCTGTAACCTTACATAGTATCTGAAACCGCAAGGCTCAGACCACACTCTCCCATTCGGAGTCTATCATTCTGAAGCATTCGCCATGGGACACTGCTCCTTTCTTTCTGCTCCTCGGTAAACAGGTGGTCGAAATAATTAATGTTTGATTAAACTGCGGAAACAATAACGGGAGAGACGCCCGTGCCAAGGTTTCCGTGGAACGCTGGTCTTTTCAACTCACTGTCGGTCTACTACCTTCAGAGACCGGAGCCAACATGGCTGCAGGGGATACAAAGATATCAGTTCTCAGTTCCCTTTTCCCAGATGCTGTTCTTTTGCTTGAATCTCAGTCCAAATATTTGTCCAATGAGGCCAGTTTGATCACATCAATCCTACCTTGGATTTTTATCCGAGTCCGCCAACTGTTTCATGTGTGCATTAGTGTTTCTGTTTATGCCATACCTGGGACCAACTGGTACACACTCGAAGCAAAATGTTTAGAAGCTTTCAGAGACCTCTTAGAGGAAATATCAAGGGCATGGGGATTTTATCTGAACTGTACATGAGAAAAACAATACATATACCGTCTTGCATTATTCATGGTGTTTCACAAACTAATACACATACACCGACAAGTCAAACATATGGAAGATTTCATCCAGATGGTAATACTTGGGTCTCTTACGCTTGCATTAAATTCTTCTACAATTTATTTTTGGAAATAACACAAACAACAGTTCTCCTGAGAAGCTGGTGTTGGTAAAATAATCTTTAAATGTGCGATATGGAATGAGATTTCCAAGGCTGAGAAAGCACTGTTCTCTTCTGTGGAGGAGATCATATACGAGCATATACTCTCCACAAAACGTTAGGGTGGTCTACATTACTCATACAGTAAGACATCCAGATGAACCTATTCTGTATATTTTGGGGGCTTTTTATTTCCATCTATGTGGTAAATCTATGTGTTCAAACATTTTTTTTAAATTGTCCAACATTTTTATTATGAAATGATTCACTGGAATGACATCTTGTAATATACTTCATTGAAGACTTTATTGAACCCTGTGGGGTAATTCATCCTCTGCACTGGACCCATCCTAGTTACTTAGGAGCAGTGGGCACAATGGAGAACAATGTGGGGTTAAGGGCCTGGTTCAAGGGCCCAACAGCTGTGCAGATCTAATTGTAGCTACACCGGGGCTTGAACCATCAACCTTCTGGGGCCCAGCCATGGAACATAGCCACTATGCTACAGGCTGCCCCAGCTGTTAACTCTGCAAACAGTTGTGTCCACATATACTGTAGCATAAAGTAAAACTAATAAATGTAAAAGAGGAAGCCATTTGCTTCTGCACAGTACCTGAAGTGGAAAGATGGCGGTCATCACTGTACGCTGATGGGCTCAGCTACTCTTTCTACTGGTAGCAGCAGAGGTGGAAAGGGAGAAGTGTAGATTCTTCCTGCTGACACATCATCCAGCTGGGACTCTGCTGTGGCTCCCCCCTCTGGAAAACCAGGAAAACCCGGAGGTGGACGACGTTCCCGTCAGAGCATTCCCCCGAAGCTAGCGCAGATAACCCCCCGCGGCGATCGCCAGGTCAGTCCTCCACCGAACAAAACTCCTCAGGGCCCGGTCCCAGGACAGTGGAGCTGAGAGGAGAGAGGAAGAGAGGATTCAGGACAGGAAGTGGACAGAGACATACTGTACAGAATCAGCACGTCAGCAGCGTGGTTGATCCTTTGCGATATCACTGATCCGCTCTCCGGTAATGGGGGCGATTTTCCGTCATATACCAATTCCCGCGCTTCTCATACCTGCCGCACAATCTTATTGGCTTTAACCCTCACAGAAAAAGAGTTTGGCGAATCTCCCACCGGACACTCCTGCGGGATTTGCTGCTACAGGTGTGGATTTCGAGGATCAGATGGCGAGGGACTGCCGGGAGCAGGGTGCAGTGCCGTGTTCTTGAGCTTTGTTTGATTAAAGCGTAAACCCGTTTAATGGCATTTCTGAGCGCTCAACGCACTGTTTGCTGAGAGATGCCTGTGTGGACGGTGGGGTTGAATGATAGCTCTCTGTTCCACATGGGTAACAGACCCGAAGCTATCCGTCTACTAGGACCAAATACACACATCGGCCATTCACACGGCTTACTGCAGAAGAATTGCTTTACTGTAATCTTGTCAAAATGGGAATGGCATTTCAGGTTTAAAAAAAGTAAATAACCGGATACATTTGTTCAGGAATCCTGGCAATATCACCTGACCTCAAAGTGTACCAGTACATTATGTATTAGTTCAGAAATGAAACCCTTTATCATCACTGCCTTGTTAGTGCTACAGTATGATACCCTTATTTCAACTTTTCACATAGACCCTTTGATGATTTTATCAATATGTTTTACTGATGGTTTGAAATAATTGAAGTATAGCCTTTTGAATATGGTTTTACGATATAAAACTATTGTATCATCGTATCACAGCTTTTACACAAACATGTACTATGTACTATGTACTCACTGAGCACTTTATTAGGAACACCTGTACAGCTACTTATTCATGCAATAATCTAATCAGCCAATCATGTGGCAGCAGTGCAATGTATACAATCATGTAGATACGGGTCAGGAGCTTCAGTTAATGTTCACATCAACATCAGTATGGGGAAAAAATGTGGCAAGATTGTTGGTGCCAGAAAGGCTGGTTTGAGTATTTCTGTAACTGCTGATCACCTGGGATTTTCACACACAACAGTCTCTCTCGAGGTGTCCCTTTGCTCAGAATGGTGTGAAAAACTAAACACATAAGTACCTAATAAAGTGCTCAGTGAGTGCATATCATTTGTACAGTTTGAACACAGTTTGTACAGTAACACAAATTATATAAGGCTTGTATATTAGTATGAGAACATATATGGCTTTACCATGAACTCTATGGCACAAACTCGAGGTTGTAAGTATAGAATTGTATAACCGGTCTAAATGACATCCCAGGCTTTGAGTGCACAGTGTGAAATTGGGCCTTGGGCCACAGTCCACAGAAAGCCTGGGATCTAGTTTGCAGCCTGTAAGAGGAGAAACCATCAGTAATAAGTGGTGTTATTAAACTAGTAGTGACTGAAGAATAGTACATGTTTGGGTACAAACTGAGTAATAGTAATAGTACTGTGGGTGCAGAAATAATGTTACCATGTCCTGAAAATGACATATTGGTATACATAGCTCATGTTTTCAAGTGTCTTAAATGTATATACGTAGTTGAATCAGCTGACTAATTTGACCATGCAAACAATCTGTAGGTATGAGTATTTGCATTGTAATCACAATGACCACAGTAAAGCTATAGGCAAGAATGAGGTCTGAAACATTTTGTGACACATTTTTGCAAACCTCTGCATTTACTGAGGCAAGATCCTGTATCTGCTCACTTAAAAATAAATACAATTCTGTATATTATTATGCAGATTGCCTACCCTGCATGACAGTGCTGAGGTGCGTTATGATCGCGGCAAAACAAGTGTCAGCATTTTCTCCCCATGTGCATCATAGCTTAGCAGACTAAATTTGATCAAATTCTATCCCCACAGCATTCGCTAGTAAGAAAATGTGGTTTAAACAGGGCAAATTTATCAGCCACCATAGGGAATATGAACTCAATGGATTTTTCCACCCTATCGATGCCAATGTACAGACTTCAAATTATTAATCGTAAAATGAATAATGTGAAGGTCATTTAAAATTGCATAAATGTTTAAATACATTTTTCAACGTGATCACATTTCCTAACCATTATTAATGAGTGGTAAATATTGTAGGCCTCATTAACATTGTCGTTAAAACAGAATCCAATCAGTGTGTTCTGAAAAAAACTGTCTAAACTAGAATGTTCATTTATTTCACTCTTGAAAGTTACTCTTACAATATGAATCATTTCCATGCATTTGATCATTTGAAGACTGTTATGATCAGAATCATCCAAACAGAAAGATTGTATATACTGAATAAGAAACATTGTAAGCTAAATATTATCGAATATCTATTCGGGCAGTAGTAAACAACTGAAAAATATGGCATACGGGCATTATGGCAGATCCATCTCTATCAGCAACTGAACCGTTTTCAGAAACACTGTCAAAATTCCTGGAGCCCGTATCACTCCCAAGTAGACCGAAGTTATTACCTGCCACCGCGATGAAAAGCTCCCTCCAGATAGTCCATTCCACCGTATCCCCGATTCTATTAACACTCCCCTCTCCTTCCCCCCAGTCTGTGAGCACATCTCTCCCCTCACTCTCGTCCCATATTGACTTTCCAAACCATGCTCCAGTAGGCTCAAATCTCACTGACCCTGTGGCATTTCCCCAGGCTTTGAAGTGTACTGCCGTTCCCCGCCATTATGTTTCAAATGGCTCCGCTCAACGCTGCCGCTTTTCGCATTTCCAAGCCATCACAGAAAAAAAATAACATTTCATAGCTGTCTGGAGTGGGGTCCCCCACCCCCCTCCTTCCCCAGATCAATCTGTGAGATGTGGCTCAGGCCCCTTCCAGGGGTACGGAGGAGTCATTTACATACATACTGTTGTGGCCCCCTTCTTCTTTCGCCAATTAAAAACACTCTGCTCTTTAAGCTAGGAACATTTGGAGGATTTGGAGAGCCTTTACAGTAATCTTCGGATTTCATCTTTTAATCTGATGACTCGATATTGTTTAATTTTACTGTGTCATTTAAAGCCTTTGACAATCGTACGCTGGAAGCAAATATGATTTCTGAAGATAATTCTATTAATGACTGATGAATAGCACAGATATGACATACGTTCTGATCTAATTTTGAATTAGAAATGCGAGAACGGTGTACTATGTGAATGCAGTGGGTTTGTGGTTTTTATCCCAGAGGAATCACAGCACTGCCAGTGCAGAGTATGCAGCATATTTTCGAGATTTTAATGGCCCTTGAACACGGCAGTGCCCAAAATGCTGTACAACCAAGTGTTACGTTCCTCTTTAGCTAATCTCGAACGGTTTGTGTTGGAATGACTGGTGTTTAACCAGAAAGAAATGAACAGAAACTGGATTTGGAGGTTACAAATTATAGTTGCAAATTACAGGGGCTTGTGAGGGCTTGTGACGTACAGTTAGGTTGTCTAGGAACAGAAATATGAGGTGGGGTTTTGGCTTCAACGGGAGGGGAAATGTTCAATGTGAAGAATGCAGGGTTGAGTATCTGTTGAGTCTATAGAATCTGTGCCGTTCTTTACATTCTGGTGTCCAACCACTGGTGGAGATATCGTGATTAGAACTGGTGTGAAAGCAGAATGGATTCCTTAATTGCTGATATCCCTTCAAGCCCACATTTACGTTTTCTGTCCATCTTTTTGCAAAGTAGGTTCAGAGATATACCGGTAAATATTCATGGGCAGTGAGAGGATTGTCAGTCAGAGGAAATCAGACATTTCTATTTTTTCAAGTGCTATGCACAAAAAAAGCCATTATTTTGCAAGCAGCCGCCTGATATAGCCACCCATTTTCACCTGTGAAATATCTCTGTCACATAGAGGTGTCACTGACTCAATCAGGCACAATGGAGCTAATTAAAACGTGGGCACACACTGTGAAGTTGTGTGCATTTGTCAATTCGAGGAGTCAAAAAAAGTAATTTGGTCAAATACAATCCTTCAGCATAACATTTAACCTTTTCCCCACCTTGTCAGTGGGAACAAGATATGAACAGAGTAAACTGCAAGATACCATTAGTTAGCCTATGAACATAATGCTTTGCTGAAAGATTTCCAAATTGCTATGATAAATTATAAAGAAAATGTTGTTAGACAGAGCACTTTAAGAGACAACACTGAGAGAGAAGGCCATTTAGAAACTGATGAATTAAAACAGTTCTTTTTTGCTGTAACAAATTGATATAAAGGAAATTATAAAGAGATTTTGCTTCGAAACATGCAATTCGTTTTTTTTCCTAACAAACTGAATTTTGTGCATAGTGTGCATAGTAGTTATAAGAAAAACACCCAAAACAAATGACTTTGACAGTCTATGCTCGTTTACTAAGTAAAATAAAGCAAAATAATAAATTAGATAAAATAAAGCACACTTCATCACTAAAGTAAAATAAGGCACACATCATCAGTTTGGTCAAGATATGCTCTGGCTTTCCACATAGAGCTTACCTTATCTCATCTAGCTATTTGGGAGTTTAAATAAGGTAAGCTATATTTTACATCCATGATGTGCATATTTGGATTGGACAGCGACGTTGTGGCAGATACAGGGTACAGGGAGTTACTTTGTGGAGCCCAAACAATGATTTTTCTGTTAACGGTAGATTGCATATATATTTTTTTACTTTTACTTTTGCAACAATCAGCGCTTGCATTATTGGGGTGACTCATAAGGTACCATTGACAAGGATTGCAACAGCGGTTTGAATTTTTGAATTGTGAGAAAAACATGACGTACAGTAAGCAATGAATACATTTTACTGCAGATGACTTGTTCAGTTTAAGGTGAAGATTGCCTTCTCTTACCCACCCAGCAAACATAAACAGAACAAACACATAGTCTATATAAATCTTTACAAAGCACCCCACATTGTTAAAATAAAAAATTGAATCAGATATAACAGCCAAAGGATAATCTTTTCATTATTGTACATTCTTATACGTTGATTGTAATGGGACAATTATAATCATATTCAATTATAATCAACATAATAATTTATATATATATATATACAGTCCATGCTCATATATACTCACCAGGTACTTCATGACATACACCTTCTCATTAATGCAATTAGTCTGCTCTTCCAAACACGTGTGGCTGCAACTCAATATACACTCACTTTTTTAAAGAATGTTGCCTGGTCTGATGAATCTTGATTTTTGCTGCAACAAGCAAATGGCAGTGTCACAATTTGGTATAAACAGCATGAACCCATGGATCCATCCTGCATTGTGTCAATGGTGAAGGCTGGTGGTGATGTCATGTTGTGGGGAATGTTATTGCCACACTTTAGGCCCCTTAATACTAATTGAGCATAATTTGACTGCCACAGCATGCCTAAGCATTGTTGCTGACCTCGTGACTGGTTTGATGCCAATGAGTCCACATGAACCAAAACTCTCTGGGGAATGTTTCACCTTGTTGAATCTGTGCCATGAAGAATTTAGGCAAAATGGGGTCCTACCCAGTACAAGATAGGTGTACCTAATGGTGGGCCTCTGGTCAAATTATCCCCAATGCCCCTGCGCAGTGATGGGGACACTGTGCTGTAGGAGATTGCTTCTTTTGGGTGTGACATTAAACCGCGGTCACCGCTGTGACATTCCCCGACACTCTTCGCAAAGAGTAGGGGGTTCCCCGGTGTCCTGGCTAAATTCCCAACCCTGACTCTTCCAACCTGCCACCTCTTCATCCCCTGATTCAGTTGGTAAAAACAATGATCTGTCCCTCTCCATCTCAGCTGATGTGTGGTGAGTCTTCTGGCACAAAATGGCAGCCGTGCATCACCCAGATGGGTGCTACACATTAGTGGTGGTTGAGGCGAGTTTCTCCCTGATCACTGTAAGCGCTTTGCATGTCTAGAAAAGCGATATATAAATGCAATGATCTATCTTTCTATCCATCTAATAGTGAGCTGTGAGTGCATGCCTGTATATAGTGTGTGTGCGTGTGTGTGTGTGTGTGTGTGTGTGTGTGTGTAACGTACTGCATAACAATTACCACCTTTATCAGTAAACATTCACATTTATTGCTGTTACTTTCATTCATAGTCTACCTCCTTTATGTTGTGGTGCCACAGTCGTAGTATTTACAACCCACCTACTATGCGGTTTAAAATGTATGTCAGGAAAACTATCTGGACATGCAATATTGCAAAGATGCGAGCATAAGATAAATGGCATTTTTAACACCGTTCAAATGAAATATGTCTGATCCAAAATAAATTCAATATTATTGCGCTTTTGCTGAACTTGAAGTTTATTACCAGAAATAGGATGGACAGCACATCGCGCTAGTCTCCACGGGTCCTGGTGCATGAAAGCTCTTTTTCTTTCCCCAGTAATGTGAATTAATCCATATTCAGACAGATATTTAGTATAAATGGTTGTTTTATAATGACTTTTTTAATAATGGTGACAGTGAAACTAGCCTCCTGTGGCACCATCGAAACACATGGGCATCCATTAAGTCAGGCTCTTTTCAGTACAATTCAAGTTTAAATACACAAAATGAAGAATCCATATCATTGTAAGTTAAATTGTACGGTACAGTGCTAGTCTTCCGACTAATGATGTCTCAGGCTTTCATGCACATGGGCTCACTTTAACTGCTCCGGCCAGGTTTCACAGGAGAGAACATTTCACGTCTCAGTACCAGCATTATAATGAAAGAATTATGAAACATGCATTTATCTTGAGCCTCAGTAAATACGTAAGAAAAAAAAGTGTTTCCCATCTAAAAGAATATGTTCAGTTTTTGACATTTTGAGGTTATTTTTCTTTTTCTAGGTCCATTTGCAATCTCCCTGGGGACATGGATTCTACTAATATTGCTGGAAAGATACCAGGACAAAATGAAGGATATTGCCACCAGTGTACTGGCCTTCACAGATTTACAATACAAAAATATTAAACAGGAAGAACTTTGACTACATTTGTTACACCAAAACACACCACTTTATGAAATAGTAGTGATTTAAGCATACTTCTATGATGTGTCCACTTGGCTCTTGCTAAAAAGGACAATGTGCAAGCTGAGGTTTTGATGACGATTTTAAACACGAGGCCAGATAAAGGCAGTACACACTGCTTGACTCAGTTCCTACGTTAAGCTATCACTATTGCGTTCACCACAGCACACTCAGTGAGCACTTTATTAGGTACTTATTAGACTTATATTTTATACTTCTCCTGAAATAGCCTATCCACTGAGTTATGATGCATTGTGTGTTCAGAGATGCTCTTCTGCATACCACTGTTGTAATGTGTGGTTATTTGCGTACCTTTCACCTTCCTGTCAGCTTTGACCAGTCCGGCCATTCTCCTCTGACATCTCTCATTAACAAGACATTTCTGCCCACTGGATTTTTTTGCAAACCATTCTTTGCAAACTCTAGAGACTAGTGTGCATGAAAATCCCAAGAGATCAGCAGTTTCTGAGATAGTCAATCCACACTCTCTTTCACCAACAATCCTTCCATGGTCAAAGTCATTTGGTTGACATGAACATTAACTGAAGCTTGTGACCCGTATCTACATGACTGTATGCATTGCACTGCTGCCACACAACTGGCTTAGATAATAGCATTGCTTTTTATAGTAGTCAGTAGTATTTTTCCCTATAACCTATAAGTATTTACTACATTCATTGACATAACATGTCTTGGATGACAAAAACATGAGGCAGTGAACATATTCTCAATTGAAAATGAACACTATATTTATGTCCATTGTAGTGTAGGTTTTGGCAAAGTAGGATATATTATTCTAGAGTTTCAGACCAGATACTCTTTCAGGGGGAAAAATGAATTCATGGGTCTAAGGAGGATATTACAAAACAGAGAGCACAGCTGTAGGCCTTTTCCAGTTGCACCTGTTTAATTTGGTTGAAATGCATTGTAATCCCATTGTAATACACAAGATGACTCTGCTGTGCTGTTGTCATCATAAAAGACCCACAGATCCACATAGAAAATGAAAATGGCTCTCAAAAAGCACTTATTTATATTGATTCATTGCTCACATTTCATTATGACAACAACAAACCTTGATTCCATTCAAAGCAGTTCTATTCATTTCAGAGCTATGTCAGAGCCACGTCTGGGAGAAATGGCTTCACAGATGTTTCTGTTCAATTGCTTCCTTGGTGCAGGTATAAGAGACATTTCTTTGGAGTTTGTGATGGCACTTGTGTTCATTAGTACAACTCTGGTCCTCATGTTCGCAACTCTGGTCTTCATGAGTGTGTGTGTGAATGGGTGAATGAGAAGCATCAGTTGTCCAGCGCTTTAGATAAAGGCACTAAATAAATGCAGACATTTACAATTTACTATTTACAACTAAAAAAAAAGTCAAGGAAGCTATCATGAGTCTAATAAAAACAGCCTGTTTGGAACGTCATTTAAAAAGAGAGTGCTGGTGAGTCAGCCATTGCAAAGGGCCTGGCACGCCAAGGAAGACCTCTACAGTTGAGGACCAAAAAATTATCATCATAATGAAGCACCCACAGACACCTGTCTGAAAGATCAGAAAGGTAGGCATGGATCTGCCAGAGACTATTGTCTGCAGAAGATGTGGCAAGATGGAAACCACTAATTAGTCACAAAAACAGGACAATGTGGATACAACTTGCTAAGAAGTACCTAAAAGAGCCGGTAGAGTTCTGGAAAAGGGTCCTGTGGACAGATCAGACCAAGATTCACTTGTATTAGAGTGATGGAAAGAGCAAACTATGGAAGCCAAAAGGAACTGCTTCACAGGTGTTTCTGATCAGTCAAATTTTCTAATTACTTCCTTAGTGCAGGTATAAAACAGCTTTCATTATCTAGTCGTGATTTTTGGCTTTTGAGACTGTTATTGGCATGTAGCAAGACAAAGACCGAGTTGTGCCAATGACAGTGAAGGAAGCCATTACAAAGCTGAGACATAAGAAAACACAGTCATTAAAAAGAACCAAAGAAAAAACTCAGACATAGGGAGGCCATGTATGAAAAGTGCTGTATTTTCTACACGGTGAAACCAAAATATATAAAAATGCTCTTTCATAAAAGCATTTCTTAGCCATTTATTTGTATAGCACCATGGTAAATATTACTCAGAATACTGTATATTCACTAGCTAACCACCTATCAAATGTCATATTTCTTGTACACTGATCCAGGTGGTCTTTCAATTCAAAAAGCTTTATTGCCATGACAAAATTGTGGCCAATAAAAAAATAAAAAAATCTACTTTCACATTTCAACTCACATTGCACTGCTATCATAAAGGAAGAATAAGGCTCCTCTCGCTGTCCACGCAGGTAGCATCTCATTGCAGTTCCAGGTCCACAGGTAATTAATTTTACACAAAAATGTGTTGAAGTAATGAACTGTGAGACCAGATTGCCGGCTCAAGTGGGTATTTTGAACACGTTTAATCAAATCAATTTTAGGTGTTTCATAATTTCATCAAAGGAGCACACAACTCCAACAGAGTGTCTGTGATTGGGGGAAAAAAAGGATCTATTAAATAAATTAACTCTTTGTAATCCGGCATCAGGAGGAAAAATGGAGGAAATCACGACAGCGACGGTTGAGTCCTCACAGTGCAACCCCCGATTACATCACAGAGTGGTGACGAGGCTGAGGGTCTTCCTTAGCACTTAGCTTCATGATGAGGCATGTCCTGAGCATCTTGAACCCAAGCATCATGAATACCCAGTGGCAGGGCCAGTGTATAAAATGGTGTTAATCATTAATCATTGTGTATGCACGGAGACCAATGGTGCAGAGAAATTATGTCAGGGAAGAGCTGCCTGAATGATTGAACACTGGAAGCAGGACAGGCATTTGAGGATATGACACTTAACCATGAATTAGCATATGAATGAGACATTCTTCGCCCCTTATAAATGTATAGGACAGGCACTACAAAATCACCAATGCCTTCACCTGGTATTTTAAGGGATTTGCAATATGAATAATCTAAATGTCAGGATATGAATCCGTTTGACCTTTTGGAGCTAGTAATTGATGTCAATGCTGTAATTAACATAGACGAGACTCATTGAAATCTCAATATTATTACCATATATCTTTCTGAATATCATCCATGACAACAATACAATCTCTGTGTTTTATAACTTTAATTAACTTTTCCCCCCTTTAATAATACCTGAACTTGATACAGATATTATTATGGACAAAAACGGATAAAGATTCAGATGAACCATCCAGGTTGCTCTACTGTGCAGAAAGACTCATGTATTGTCACACCAAGTGTTGCGTGTGTGTGTATGCATACGTGTGCGCATATGTGTGTGAGTGTGTATACAGTAAACACCTGCGAGAGGGATATACACAACAGTGTAGGAACATTGAGAGGTTCACAGAAACCTGGCTAATTCTGTCTGAGTGGGTGAATTAGTAGCCTATTAGAGAGATAGACTCACCAGACTCCCCTCCATTGATCAAACGTTAGAATTAGGGCTTAAACCTGAACACATACTGTATATTCAATTCATTCTTCTTCAGAGCACTGTGGCCAAGACTGCCTTTCATCTGTTGCTGACTGTCTAGAGCTCCAGTGGTTACACCATTTATATTTTCTCTGTGGTAGCCGCATTTCTGCATGGAAAACTGCTCTTTGGACAAGCGTACAATTGCCTGGTTATCAAAAAGAACCTGGTTTATCAGCAATTTCAGGCTTTAAAGAAAAAGTGCGCAAGCATAACGCTTCATGCCGGGAAAGATGTAGATCTTTGAATGGGTTTGCCAGTTTAAGGTCTGTACAGCCATTACAGCAGATGCAGAGAGGGGTCTGGTGGAACGCATGCGGTCGTCCTGAATGCATTAAGCCATTCAAATTGCAATGACGACATCGATATTTCATTAAAATTTTAAAACAAGATAGACAGTGAATTTGTTTCTTTCTTATTTTTCTTTTCCCCACTGCCTCATTTTCCCAGACTGCCATGCACGGTTTGTGTATGCTTGAGGCCATAGGAGGAAGAAATCCTTTGCAGGAGATTGTAGTTTGATTCTGTGAGGACATATGTGTAATGCAATAAGTATAAAGGGACAATGTATTCTAAAATGTGATACGAGTAAAAATGTTTTAATGGTACTCCTTTATTAAATTAGAGGATGAAATCATCTTTTTGCTGCAGTATTAAAGCTGTATATTTAAAGATTAGCATTGAGGTAATTTGAAGAAGTGACCTTCCATAATATCTGTAACAATACCTCAGCATGTACAATACATTCTAATATACAATGAGGCAAATTAGCATGATTCATACAGTATATGGAAGTCAAGAATATCTCTCTTTGCTTGTGCATTTCACAGGCTGTCCTATGGAAGGTACATAGAACATTTCATATTCATCCAATCCATTAAAAACCCTCGCAGTTCTAAACATAACACAAATGGGGAAAACGTCTTGTTTCAACTCACTGGTGAATGGCTTCTATACACTGAGATTTCAATAGTGAATGAACAAGAGCCTCCTCAGGGTTAAACGTATCAAGCTCCATACTGAAAACTAGCTGCAAGTGGAATCATAGCCATCTGTTGCTAAAAAGATCATTTATAAATTTCCAGTTTTGCCTGCAGCATTTGTGTGGGATTAAAATTTGGCCCTGAGATATCTTGACTCATAACTTCTGGTAACAGAATTGAATTGAATTGAAACAGAATTTCAAGAGTGCACTTATTCAGCACGCACTATAAGACTGAGACATTAAAACACCCTGCCGCACTCCATTTTAGCCAATCCATAACCACAAATTATCCTGTCATTTTTAGAAAACAATTTCATAAAATCTACCATCTGTCCAAAATCCCAATACTGCATGCATCAAAATGAGTTTGACCACTGCAAGCACAAGCTATGATCCTTTGGCAATAATCATACAAATTTCATTGCCAATAAATACTGAGGGGATTTCAGTGCAAACTTTTCCCGTTTCCCAGGTTAATGAGTGATTTTGGTGCCAGGTCCTAGGAGAGCTTCGGTGTGTCCAAACGGAGAAAATAAGTGAGACCAGCATCCATTCAGAATGCATTTAGGCATTCAGACACTTTTAGGACATTTTATTTAGGTTTATGGAGTGACCAGTGCTAATGCATCAGTGTCACAATGTCCGGAAATTGTCAGAACATATCTAACAACAATAAAGTTACTGAATGTAGCATAGGAACGGCCATATTGTAGGTCAGCGCTAATCGACTCCAGGTCTGCTCCTACCTTGCACTACACCACCTGATTTCACGATAATTTTACCCGCTTGGTTCAGATGATACGCTAATTAGTGAAATCATGTGGTGGACCGCACGGTTGAAGCAAATGCCCGCGGACATTGCGGCCCGCAGAACGTGGAGTTGAGCAGCGCTGCTGTAGGCAAACCCGTGGGAAATGGGCAGTATTAGGTGAGCCAAGGCTCAATCTCAATGGCTGCTTTTTCAGTCCAGGGTGGAGGATGGGGAGCCACTATGCTGTTCTGGTTGAATGAGCTCCCCCTGATTGCAAAGGGGACCTCATTCAACCACTGGAGCAGGAGTAGAATAGAGACATGATCACATAGCTGTAAGCTCTGAAATAATGATGTTTCTGTAAGTGTTATGCTGTTTCTCAACGTTTGTGAATCATTTACTATTTTAGAGGCTGGTTTCACAGACACAGATTAAGCTTAGCCATGGCCTAAATAGATTTTTGTATGGAGAATCTATTTCAAATAGACTTTAGTCTAGGACTGGGCCTAATCTGTGTCTGTGAAACCGGCCAAATATGGATTAGTTTTCAGTCGCATTAAGGGGAGTTCATTGTTTTAGCTCCTGGAACAAATGAACAATTAAGCAACAATTACATTTGACTTCCTTAAATGCATTTATTTCATTGTAACATTTCGAAGAGAAAGTAAGATCAGAAAGCAAAGCCTCTGTGACCATTACTGCTCACACAATCAAAGATCCTATGTAATTCCATTGTAAATGAATATTTTTTGCAACACTTTTTAAACTATAGGAGTTAAATTGTACAGGAGATATAAAATGCAGTCTTTCTCCTTTGGTTCCAGCTCGACCACCTGTGACATTTGCTGGAGAAGAGCATCTCTCACTGAACAAAGCCCACCCTGCTTCTCCCAGGAGGAAGACACGTGTGTCTTGCCACTGCAGATTCAAACCTGAGAACACAAACCTGCCCGTGTTCATTTGTACCTTCACCAATGGAGTTAAAAATAATAAATAAAAATAATTCACCATCATTTCTCTATCGGTCTCTTTATGATATTTAAAAATTCCCATTTAAAACCAACTTCCTTATTTCCATACAAATTAATGAAGGAACTATGCTAATGCTAATAGCGCACTTATCCCTGGTTATGGGTATGCACTTTGCACTTTGTACGTCATTCTGGATAAGAGCGTCTGCCAAATGCCACTAGTCTAATGTAATGTAATGAATACCAATTTGACATGCTTATCAGAATCCTGTTAAAGGTATCGCACAAAGTATTTCCAATAGATAAATTTTTCTGCACGAACGGTGAAGTTCTCCATACGCGGAGAGATAATTCTCTAAAAGATGGGAAATCTCTGGTCGTGACACTGCCCAAGGCACCTCCAGAAGAGCTTTCAGCAGAAAGAGGCCTGTAAATTATCTTCTCGTTGGAAGGAAATAACACTGTTGTTTCAGACAGCATGTCTCCCGTCTCCCTTTAGATTTACAGCTGTGGCCCTGCCTGCCTTGTGCCCGGTTTCTACGAAAGGAGAGCGGCATTAAATCACATTTCTGGGCCTGTGGACACAAATATTGATTCCACCTCCTAGCACTGGTATATTCCTCTTGTAATAAGATATAAAAAGCAGGAGGGCCTTTGGTTTCGAGAAGCGTGCGACAGCAAATTACAGGCCAGGGAAATAAGCGCAAAGACAGAGGAAGCTGCTGAAATACTGTATGAAGATTCCCGCAAAGTGCGTTATCTTTTCCTCGGTAATGCTCTCCGTCGAGCCCAGCGGAGGACCTGAAAACACCCCTCGTCCGTCATCCGTGCTGACCCCGGAGAGGCCTTTCCCAAGATGAGTGCCATGGCTTTGATTGCCTGTAATCGCAGAGGGGCCATTGTTTGCCCTGCCTCGTGCATTAGGCAGCAGGGCCGGCCTCGCACCCCACGACCGGCGTCGTTCATTCAGAGCAGCCGTTTTACACCACAGTCTTACCGCATAATATAAACGACGTGTGTGTGATGGAAACCCATAATCCAGTGGTAACCAACCCTGTTCCTGGAGATCTACCATCATGAATGCTTTCATTTCACGCCTAATTTGGCACACCTGACTCTACCAATAGCTACCTCACTCTACTCTAGCTCAATGCAGGTCTTTGAGGCGCACGGTTTGAGTGAAAACCGTCAGGATGGTAGATCTACAGAAACAGGATTACTACTGCCATAATCTCTAGTCTGTTTGGCCGCTAAGCTCCACGCTCAGTCAATGGAGGAGTAGTTTGTAAAGAAGGCTACGATGGATACATGGCAGAAAACATGGCCACAGACCAGCCTGCATATTTTCTCTGGTTGCACATTTTTATTGTTGATTCTACAAGTTACAAGCAAAGTTCTGTCAGAATAGTAGTTCAGTACATGTAAATGTTCATCTGTAGCAAATGCAAACATCACTCAACTTATAATTACATAAAATGTAATTATATAATTTCGATAACATTTCATATATGGTGTAAGAATAGTCCTTTAGCCATTGCAGTCCCAAGCCCAAGTGGCTCTACCAATAGCCCAAAGCTTCTGGCTTTGTTAGAGAAAGTTGAGAATAATTAGTAGGGTTTAATAGGGGCTCAAAACAATAGCATGGCAGGAGGTTTTTGTTGTAACCAGGAACTCACACATCTGACACCTTAGTTCCTAGTTACAACAAAAACCATCTGGCAAGTGGGTCCCAAGGACTGGAGTCGAGAACTGCCATATGGTACTCTTGGGAATGAAAGGGTTAAATCATTGTTTTTAATTAAAAGGAATGGCTATGGATGCAAATTCCAAAGGCTTATATTGGCACATTAAAAATTCAAGTAAATAATCAAATATTTGAACAGATCCTATACTACACATGGTTCGGTAAAGTTATTTGCATATATTGTTTACATAAATTTTAAGTAATTCTAAAGCATTCTCCATCTCCCACAGTTTACTGAGCTAGCGAGGCCAATAATTCCATGAAATTAAATGAAAACTTTATCTCTATGAACAGGAAATTAAAATTATCTGAGAGTTGATGAGAAAATAATTAACTTTTTGGGCATTTTTTCCCCAAACCCTGTTTTAAATAAATGTGTGTTTGTGCATCTGTGTGTGTGCGCATCTGTTTGTGTTTGCGTGTGTGTGAGTTTTTGTGCCTCTGCCTGCGTGTGTACATGCTTGCGGGTCTGTGTGTGTGTGTGTGTGTGTGTGTGTGTGTCAGAGTCTGTGTGTGTGTGAGACTGTGTGTTCATGTGTGTCTGTGTACGTGTGTTCATGCATGTGGGTCTGTGTATGTGTGTGTGTGTGTGTGTGTGTGTGTTTAGGGTTGTCACAGTGGGCCCAGGCAGGGAGGGTGTGCGTGTGTGCATGCATGTGAATGTGAGTGCTTTTGCAAGACATAAACAGCTCTGCATCACTAACCACATTAGAACTGCACAACTAAATGATGAATCAAAGCCGACAGGGTCGTGTATCATTGAACTGTCTCTCTGAACTTCCCTGCTGTCGGCCCTATTACCGCACAATTAACAGCAGCAGTCCGCTCTGACCAGACAGCTGCTTCGCCCACATGCCAACAATTCAATAAGGGCCCACAACAGGAGGATACAAAATGGACTCCACCTATCTGGCCCATCCTCCACGGAGGAGATCAGCACAAATTGACTTGGTTAAGAATGTGCGAGAGGGGCGCAGACAGATTTTGATATGTGCAGCGATACCTACCTTGCTAGCAGGACGCATCACTCTGCAGTGCCATATGGGTAATTGGATTTCATTCGCAAGCTGTTACAAACAGCCACTATGTTCTTTTCTAATCAATCTCTTCAAAGATTACATTTTTATCCCGTTTCCGGAAGTTTTTCTTTTCCTCTGCATGACTGTGAGATCTCGCCTGTTTTCAATTTGAAAAATCCAGACACTTTAATGTAACAACACCTTTGCGGTCCTCTGTGCCAACAGATGGACACAACTGTTCAACTTGAGCACATCAAGGTTTGGTTTCCATAAGCAGGGCCACCAGTTTGCCTCCCCCTGTTTTCCTGCAGTTCAATCCTCCGCCAACTAGAGGTCGCAATAGGCTCTCTGTCTAACCCAGTCTCAAACAATTATCCCATTTTCAGCACCTCAATAATCAAAGTTGATCAAGTAATTGCTACCAATTAATTACAGATGATTATTGACAGTGATGTCTACAAGCAACACTCATTCAATTCGATTTGATTTGATTCGATTACACACTACTGTGGACATGCAGCAGAGTTGTTAAATGCTTTACAGGGACACGATAAGTTTTGTTAGAGGAAGTGGAATGCCCACATTAAAATGGGATCAGTTATGGCAATCAACCTGAACTTTAATTTAAAGGGGGAATCAAGGGTTTTCGTGCTGGGAAGAAACAAAGACCTGCACTGACACCAGTGCTTTTCAGATGAAACTGCGGTGATTCTCAATCCTGGTCCCGCAGAGCGAAAGTCTGTGGGTTATGTTTTTTTCCTGTAAGATCAGCAACCAATTCAAACCCAAGAAACCAGATGATCCGAGTTGTGTAATCAAGTGTTTTATTTGATCGATTGCTTGTTCTGAGTAACAACGAAAGCCAGCAGACCCATGACCAGGAGAGAGGTCTCCTGCCTCAAATCTATGCTTTTGGTCAATGTTCTTTCTTTCCTGAGTCTCTCCATATTATATTCAAATTTCTTAAAATTAATTTCTCAATTAGACACTTGACTGTGCCATTGGAGTGCATATGGGTACTGCAGGATAAACACTGAAATACAAGTTTAAGTCCCTGCAGGGCACATGTTGGAGACAAACTGGTGACCCTACTCATAAGCCATTCTCAATGCTCACTACATACACTAAACACAATGGCATTTGTCATGTCTGCTCTTGAGGGTTGACCACCACAACATGCCAGTCACCATCAGAACATGCATGAACTATCAATCATTTTTCCCTTCATCTATAATTGTTTTCAAGAAGTGACATTTCAAATGACCAATCATCTTGAAAATCTATAATCAATAACACGTCATATTTCTATTCACCAAATAATTACTCACACAGCACAACGCACTTAGAGTAGAAGAGAGTAGAAATGGCAGAATACCAGGAGTGACCTTTGAATGGTACTCCTGTGTTTTATGAATGTGGTAGATAATGATCCCAAAGAGTTTTCTCCATGGAACTTTATGGCACAGCAAAAGTTTTGTATTAAAAACCATCAATCACTGGTTAGTAGCAGTGGCCCCAAAAATAAAATAAATAAAAGTAAAGTGCTTAGAATTTTAAGATGAAGCTGAAAATCATCTGTGTGTGTAAAATCCAGCTAGTAACATTATCAGCCACAATGAAATACACTGCTTTGAAAGGATACTCTTGCTTTCTGAAACAAAACAGCATATTAATTTGAGTAATCAGTCACTTTATGTATATTGGAAGGGGGGGGGGTGGGGGTGTAATTCAATATACTTAAAGTCTCTTATCACCAACCAGATGAAGAGAGAATTCACCATAAAGTTGTGTGCCACATGCACAAGATTAAAAAAGCCCTTTGTAGACTTATAGCAGATTCTGCTTTAATGAAGGCAAAGTATTTGTCAGTCTCATGGCTGAACAGCTAGTTACAGGAGTGGGATGGCAACATCACAATGTTATTCTTACAGAACTGCAGGTGTTAGGAATCCATTAGGCACATACCGCATTGATCAAAATTACACTGCAATCTATATTCTCACGGGAACCTCACGGGAAACTGATTTAGTGTTGGCTCGGCCAACATTTTTGTAAAACTTTTAAGGAACCATGCTGTGATGAGTTTGCATTTCACCTTGTTTCACACGAATGCAAACACTGTTCCTGTGCTTGATTTGAATGCTTTTGAAAAAAATGTATTGTGTCTTGTTGTTGCAATTTGGTGTACTTTAAGGATAACTGCCATCTGAGCTAGAGCTTGCAGCATTCGTTCAAAGGTCTGGCACTACCATTTTGTCATTGAGCAAAATGCTAATAATTGGTTAATATGCCAAATATAAGTGACGTACATGGTTATGGGAAAGGGCATCCAACAATATTGTGTAATAGAGGTGAGAGAGGTCTGTGTTCTTAAGACATGGTAGTAATCTATACTTGCAGGCCTGGAAACATGTATTCAGAGCAGCGTTACTGTAAAAGTAGTGTTACTGTAATATATCCACAACGTGTGACTGTACTGCACTAAAGAGAAGGAACTCTGTATTCTTGTCAATTTCTTACTAAGCTCCGGGTGTACTGGGGTCTTCGAGCACGGCACAGCAGGAAGGGTTGAACAGGACTGGAAAAAGCTGCGCTCACCCATTTTCCCTCTCGAGTGTGTGTGTGTGTGTGTGTGTGTGTGGAACACACAGCGTCGTTTGCTGAGACAATCAGAACTCCTCAGGCACAAAATCACCCTTTGAGATGCCTTCTACTTTTTAATAAGGATGGCAAAGAAAGAAGAAAGAAAAAACAGGCAGCAAGTCTTTCTATACACCTCTGACAAAGTAATTTACGGGAAAGTTGGCGTAGCAACGCTTATATTCAATCTGGGCTCTCGCAATTTCAAAAAAAGAGCACTGGAAGCGATACTGTTCGGGACCTGACTTTATCTTCAAGCCACACTTGGAAAAAGGGCCTTTCGGTGTAATTACCCCGTTTCAGTGCCTTGGCAGAGTGAACTGGTCTGATTACATCTCACCTTGACCTGGCCCTTGAAAACCGGATAGGGTAAAACAGCTTCCACCTCCAAGTGGAACAATTCATTACTTAATAAACAGATAATAAGAAGAGATAACAAATCCAAATTCTATTAAACCTGAAAGAAGTACCAGGCAGCCTGTCCACAGCCTCAGCTAGCAGGGATTTTAAGGGATTTTAAAGTGTTACCCTTTTCATGGAAAAGCCTATGGTTTTTTTTATTTTGTGGCATGCATGAGAAGGTGAGAATGCAAGTCATTGCAAATATTACACTTTCATGTAAATGGATAATTGTAATTTCAATTTGTAACATTAAACCTTTAGTATTTAATGATATTTTAATACTGCCACATCTAGAAATATTAATTAAAAGTGTTTCTTATGCAAGTATGTATTCCAGACCTTAAAGTGGACCTTTATTTCAAAGGACACTATAGTTGGTAAATTATTTATCTAAACCAGTTGGTTGAGCAGCCGGTTTATGGTAATTCAGTGACTGCCATTAAATATAAATGCTCCCAAATAGAATGTATCATTAAATATAATTAATTCATGAATTATGCATGCATTTGTATATATTTAAAACATACATTTTAACCCTACATCTAGGCAATGGATGAAGTCAGGCTTACAATTTGTCAACACAATAGAAGGGCCATAATGGTGTACTGACCCTTTTGCCATGATTTTCAGGTACACATATGACACATTCTGCCTGGGAAACATGCTTTGTATGTATCAAACTGCTGCGCAGGGCAAGAATCTCAGAATGCGTGCCATCTAGGCTAGCTGCGCTTCTCTACTTAATGCATATGAACTTAAGGGTGGATCAGGCAAATAAAGGGTGGAGAGATTATAAGTGTGGCTGATTAGGGGGCGGCCTGTAGCGCAGTGGTTAAGGTAAATGACTGGGACACGCAAGGTCGGTGGTTCGATCCCCGGTGTAGCCACAGTAAGATCCGCACAGCCGTTGGGCTCTTGAGCAAGGCCCTTAACCCTGCATTGTTCCAGGGAAGGATTGTTTCCTGCTTAGTCTAATCAACTGTACGTCGTTGCAACAGAAATCACAAGAAATCTAACATATAATTCATTTAATGAATGATTGTGGGGTTAATCGGTTCATTAAGGCTGGGTGTTTTTCACAGAAAATATTGAGAAAATAATTAATGAAATTAACCAATTACCATGCAAGCTGTGGGAAATGATTGAAATAACATGCTCAACCATAGTGACAGTAACAAGTGTTTGAAGTTTAAAAAATATGAGTAGGCTGAATGCATTGATGCGGCTTTTAATTACTTTTGTCCATCGTAGAAATACATGCTTTTAGCCTTTAACAGAATATTGTTAGGAACAGTGCATGCTCAACCAACAATGCTAAAATAATAAAAACAGGGTTGTATGTTTGTTTGTATTAGTTATCCTCCAAAATAATCACGGAAAATAAACAGGGAAAGACTTCTGTGATAAACAAACACCCAAACAAAAATGTCTGATGTGTTATATATCTCCAACACAACATTCCCATTCTATCTCAGCAATAGTCAAGCTCATTGCAAGGTTTCATCTCGCACTTAATTCACGATACTAGCCACCACAGCTGGAATATGTACACACTTTGTCTGGCCCTGGATGTTGTTACATGGCAGCCGACACAAGGAATACACCACACAAAGTGATATTCAATTCAACCCGCGTTTATACTGCACTGTTTAAGATATGCCTCTTTCGCATAAGACGTTAATTTCAGCACCAATGGCTGCAGCAACATATCCTCGTCAGGCCGCATTTCACAATGCGAGATTCACTACATAAATCTGGCCATACAGTTTCTGAATTCTTACAGTACTATTCATTTCAGGAATGAAATAAGCCAAAAATTTACTCAGAAATCTAAGAGATAAACAATGGTTTTTGTAATCACCAGCTAAACACATGTAAGGATCAGTATATACATTTTGGCAAACATACCAGTCTTTCATGTTGAGCTAAATTAATTTCTGCCAATGCCACTGATCATCACTGTATTTTTATTTTTTATTTTTTCAAATCAATGTGCCCAGGTGTTTATGACTCAGTTTTAGGATTTGAATGACCACCTTTCTGTGTTATACTGTAACCACAGGTCATTCTAAAATTATGGACACTGCACTCGATATTGCACCGGCAATTTGGAATAGCAAAGCTTAATTGTAAGCTTGCGCCATTATTGCAACATTCTCCATCAATTTCTGAGAGCATGCACTTCGTCCAAAATTTCACAGTCACTTTCCAGTTCTAATGTAGCAGCTGATCTGCATAAATCTGAGCATCTCTTCATGCAGTCTTTATTTTCTTGAAGAACACAATCGAGGTGACATTAAACTTTATAACTAGGAATCTAAATTGATTTAGAATTAGGCTGATAACAGTTATTGCAGTATATTGCTACTGAAATACTGCAGAAAATATTGACATGCCATTGTCTAAACAAAGAACTTACATTTGACTCCAACATGTCTACTCCAGTTTTAAGAATTCAGTTCATAACCATCATAATAATAGCAATTTCCTTCCCTTTTAAAGTACTATTGTAAACTGGCAATATTTAGAGAGGATTGTTTTCAGAAAAACAAATGAGTCAAATTACTTTGTGAAAATATTTCAACTGAATGCCACCACAACAACACTTCAAAAACTTGCACATTTCTCAACTCCGGTGCACTCAGAAAGGAAGCAGTGAAAATGCGTCAGATGGCTTTAGCCCTGATATCTTCTGCGTTGAAGGCAGTGTTGACAGAATTCTGGGTGAAGACCAGAATAAATTAGTAAACTCTTCCCTTGCAGCAGCCGGTTACCATCTAAAAAGCCAATAGTCGATGTGCTCCTTTGATTGGTAGCCAGAAAAGATGTTGCATCTTACAAGTCAGTGTCAAATATTTCACATTCTTACAGTATATCTAAATATATCTTAAAATGATGTCATGGAAATGTATATACGTGCATATAAAGTATGCGCCATAATGTTTTTTTTTTTTATTCTTAGTTTTTTTCTGCATTTTGGTTTCACCAAGATAAATGGCAGTACTTTTTAATACATAGTCCCCCTATTTCAAGGGACCATAATGTTTGGGTCAAATGCCTTTTCCACTTAACTAATCCTTATACAACCTCCCGGTCTAAAAACTAAGGAAAATAATCGCAAAAAAATAAGTTAAGTGAAATGTTAGCATTTGCCGAAAGCCTCAAAAGACAGGAAACAAAACTTATGAACCCTAACTGCTGGCTCTCCATCAAGGTGCATCAGTACAGATCTTTGACAACTGCTACGGCCCTGTATGTCTACTGGACTTCAAACAACATCTGCTCAGCACTGGGCAGATTGCTTCAGACCACATCTCAAAGAGCCCAATTCATACTCTGAGTAGCACTCTTTTGGATAGTGAAGCAGGTGGCAATATCCTGCAACTATACACACTTTATTAGGTACATCTTTCTGCAGCAATCAATCACTCAATCAAACATTTATTTGTACAGCACTTTTCATACAAGCAAATGCAGTTCAAAGTACTTTCCATGCAATGTGGTTGACTACAAGCATTAGAGCGAAGCACACCAACATTTTGAGTAAAGGTTAAAAACCTTTTCTGGCATGGACTCGACAAGGTGCTGGAAATCTTCCTGAGAGATTCGGCTCCACATCGACACGATAGCATCACGCAGTTACTGCAGAGTTGTTGTCTGCTGTGAATCTCCTGTTCCAGGACATCCCAAAGGTGCTCTATTGGATGGAGATCTGAGAGATGCCCTTCTGCATACCGATGTTGTAACACATGGGTATTTAAGTTACTGCTGCCTTGCTGTCAGCTTGACCCAGACTGGCCAATCTCCTCTGATTTCTCATTAACAAGACGGTTTGCCCCCTGAACTGCCGCTCACTGGATGTTTTTTTGTTTTCGCACCATTCTCTCCAAACTCTAGAGACTGCTGTGAAATGCTGCAGTTTGTGAAATGCTCAAACCACCCTGGCACCAACAATCATTCGACGGTTAAGTCACAGGTCACAACTTATGCAAGCATGTCTGGCCTTTTATGCATTCAGTCGCTGCCACATGATTGACTGATTAGATATTTACATTCACAAGCTTGTACACAGATATATCTAATAGAGTGATCACTATATTATTCACACACACACACACACACACACACACACACACACACATATACACATATGCAAAGAAGTGATTTGACTGACTGACACAACATGAATTTTAATCAGTTAATTTATTTTCAGAATGCTAGGGAAGGCGAGAACAAAGCTTGAGGGACTTTTTTTGTGTTGGGGAATTTGTTTAAAGGAGATCAATACCCCTTTGCTTTGACAGAACACACCAGAAAAAAGGCTGCCTCGGAAATGCATGTCAGTGCTTCAGAACGGTGCCTATTCCAGACCAGACACATGCCTGCACTGATCACTCTCAAGCTCTCGGCTTCAATTCTTCTTCTACTTTTCTGCCCCCGAAAAAATGCGTTAATAGCAAGTTAAGTGACCATAATTAACGTCTGATTTAGCACTTGCATGGTTTGCACCTTCTGATTTATGTTAGCCAACCTAGTACATTTGTAGCAAACAGTAGTTTTGTTTAATTAGGTGAAAAAATAAATACAAGCAATTATTTGCATTGGCTGAAGTTGTGTGAACACTATTCTTAATAAGTAGCACAATCAAGGCCTGTGGAACCAGGGTAACGTGTAGCCTGCTGTGATCAGAATGGTAATGAGTAAGAGCACATTTTTAAAGAAATCTATGCTAAACTCTGAAATACTGGTGAAATATTGCATAGGTATAAAATATGTTAAGGACACAGAACTGTATAATTGTTGTGCTCGGAATGTATGCCTGTAGCTATATCATTAGTTTCAGAATAGATTTCTTTCCCCATACTGAACACCGCTATCATGTATCGATCTTAATGGGACGGCAAATTGATAATATTGTATGATTAATGTACACTATGCGTACATGACCCAGTGACTCAGGTTAATACGCAAATGAAAATATGTTTGTGGGGAAAAAAAAGAAAAATAATTTACTTGAAAATAAAATGGCATTTCTAATCCAGAAATAAAATAATAATAGCACTTTTAAATGGTCAGTTTTTCTTAGAATTCATGAGACGAGCAGTAGAGGAATCTGTAGAAAGCCCTTGACGGTGTCCTTTCGCCTAATCTAACCTTCCACAAAATATTGTGTTCTTGGATACATCCCTTCCCCTGTTCCCAGAAAAGCAATATTCTCCTTTCACATCAAACTTTTTCTTGTGTCATTTTGTGCAATTTGTGGTTAGATGCTCCAGTGTCACTATATGGCCTCTGAAAATAAGACATGATGTATAACATTGACAATAACATGATACACAACAGTAACTGAGTGAGAAAAATGGGCAGAAAAGAAATCAAGTTAGATTATTGATCATCTTAAAGAGTAGTGCACAGAATTATTCAGCTTGGGGGGAATCTAAGGCTTGATCAAACTACAGGTATCACATCTGTTCTTTTCACTCTACAATATAACCATTGGTCCATTCATTTGGGCAAAAAAAAAAATCAATAAATTTTAGCATGTACTTGCTAATTAGATACACAATTTTACCGACACGACTGACTGGTGTCCACCAAATCAGGCTTCTACACATGCCATACTTTTCATTTGACAGTGGTATGATAGCATAGAAAGAAATTAGTCCAGGTGGACACACAGACTCCACCTGTGACCACTCTACTGCTCTACAAATGTCCATGAGCATCACATAGACAATACGGCGCATAGCTGTAAACGTTTACCCTACATTGTTGGCCACCATTGGTGTGCCATCTTACTGTTCTGTGCATTTGAAACTGAATGGAGACATAAGCATATTGATAATTGTTCCAGTTTATGCACTGAGCTGTTTCTATGAAGGCTTGCCATTGGCCACCATTATTCTACTTCCTCTTTATGGCACCCAAGTGTGCTAAACTGAGATTAGCACCAAAGAATGCTTCGCTAAAACAAAAATGGTCTTAGCGGTGCGCCTAGCACTTAGGTCATACTTTTTGGTGAGAAGTTTGAGATCATTCTTAAGAGTAGTTCTGAGTGGCTTTACAAGTATGCCCCCTGATGAGCAACTGTTTGTATCCATTACAACAGAATGTATTAATAGCTTCCAAAACATCAGAATAGATTTTCATTAACATTTCAGCAAATAGTATTTAAATGAAATCTGCATATTGGTATGATGGACAGCCATATGAAAGTAAAGAGGGGTGGAGAGCTACATGAACAAACATAGAGTATGGAGATGTGACACAGCCAGTCAGTTACGGGAAACTGCACACCGAAACAACATACTTTTCCAAAAGTGCTTTGAACATGCGTGTCATGTATTTAGTGTTTTCACAGGTACCCTAGTGTTTGCGCCATCAAAGTAGAGTGCATAAAGTCATTAGCACGGAATAAATAAAAGGTTTCTGCCCCTGCAAAACAGGAAATAATTATTCTCCAAGTTCTACAATAAGCGATTGTTTATGGCTGTTTATTCTGTTTCTCCTAATTGGTCCCCACCCTTTCTGAACAAGAACCGAAAAAAGGGCATTGCATGTATCCGTTTTATCAGAGAATTGTAGACAGAGGATATGTTATAACCCCCCCCCCCCCCAGTTTGCTCTCAGTCGACCCTCATTTGAATATCTGAGGTGCCTGTGATCAAAAGAGGAGGCTGGGAACCTACTGAGGGGTCCCTGGCTGTTTTTCGGAGCATCCAGCAGGGAGTGAAGGGGCTGACTCAGCATAGGCAAACCCAATACGATCTTCACGGGCGATAGGTTCAATCAGTCAGTAGCCAATTATGAGAGGCGCTCTTAGATCGCGGTCCAGAAGTAAACTGCTCAGCCACAACGTTATTTATTTCCCAGGTCTCGGTGCGGAGGAGCCACAACGTGGATATCACAACGGATAAAGCCTGGAAGCAGCTTATCCTCTCAATGATTCATTTTCTCTGGCTGCCTCTTCATACGTTCCCTTCCTTTTCGGAAAACTGTGGTCCAACCGTCGCTTTGATGTGTCAGATTTCATTTTATTTGCAAATTAGCATTTATCAAGGCTCCTGTCTTTAGATCGGTTTGACCTCCCTTTGCAGCTAAATTGCATAAACACTGGAATCTACAGAAAGCTATCGATTAAAAAAGAAAACAATCGATTATAATCAAGTCATATACATTTTATTTTGATACAGCGTGCTTCTAACCAAAGTGTCCCCAAGTGCGAAAAATCAAGCTACAAATCCAAAGGCAAGGCGTAACTTAATTACACCTAAAATAACATTTTTCTATTGAGTTTTAAAAGAAACAATCATTTGAGGATTTGTAAGCCTTTCTGGAAGGATCTGAGCCCAGCTGAGACACCCGGGCATCAGCAGCAGACCTCCATTTTACGAGCACAAAGGTCAAACTGAGACATACGCTCGCATCAATTATTCAAGCCAGGAGGGCCTTTAAGCATCCAAATCCTTAAAGCCTTTTATGATAACGCACACTATTCCTGCAAAGCCCAAAATCTAATTTTCAATGAACAATTATGCATAATGCTCTGGGACTATGAGCTGCAGAACATCTTCAAAAACGGCATTATTATAATAGCAAAGGGTATCCTAATCACGAAAGAGAGGAACTTATACATTTAGGTTAGACTGTAAACATCATTTGGGATAGACTGTACTACATTAAACCTGAATAACAAACAAAATGTCTGTTGATTGATTGCAGCTTTACACGCTGCCTTCATTATTATCAGCGTTTATGCAAGCAACACTTCTATGTTGTCACTGTACATTTACTGTCTCACATGGGGAGGTTCCAGCATTTTCTATTGATACATTTCTTCAGCCTTTTTTCTTCTTCCAATTTGGAAGTGGCAGTTTTTTTTTCCTCTCGAGTTACTGCTGTGCCACTTACACCCTGAAAAAGCAGCACTTCAAATGAAACACAGTTATTTCACACGCTTTCCTAGAAGCCGGAGACATTTCCCACACCCGCAGGCCAACCGCAAAGCGTAGCGTCAAATGCCATCCAGGTATGGCTCTCTCTGACTACATCTGACTCGCAAACGACTCGATATATAATTTCATTTTCTAAACTAAAATATGAAAATCCTCATGATTTACAAAATAAATTAAGCGTGAGCTGAAGCATGCATCGTTAGCAATTCCAACATTTTGTTGTTTACCCAGTGTCTGCCACCATCCATCTGGAGATATAATTGGAGGTGGTACACGTTCTGCTCATAATACCACTTGTAAAATTCTTCTGAATATAATGTTTAGTATCAGATGAGGCATGGGCTCTTTGAGGACGAAGAACCCCGGAGAACCAGCAGAATGACTAGGAATCATAACTAAGCATGTTAATACTGAATCCTTGTTTTAAATAAGCCCATTCTCTGGTTTAAGCTTTGGCTTGCATGCAGCGTATCGCAGATAATGGTTAATCTCTTAATCTGCAACCTTTTCCTGAGTACAGCACTTCCCTACTATCTTGAAAGGGATGAAAGACTCCCAGATTAAAGGTCCACATTCAGTCCAATAATCATGACACCAGTTATTCCATCATTTCAGGATATTTCCCCTATTTATGCTACCACAAAACTGCACACTTATAACGCTTGCCATTTCCACTATTATGACTACCACTGTTTGCATTTTTTATATCGGTTTGATGAACAGAGAATTTGTTTTGCTGCTATGCTCACAGTTGCATGTTGAACACCATCTGCAAACCTGCATTTCATCTGACTCCAGTCGATAAGAATAAGCAGCCCCTTCAAATCACACTCGCCGAGGCTGGAGTTACATCCATCATTGATAACTTCTGCTTAAATATTAGATGATGCGAGAACTTTCTAAATCAAGAGCATGTTTGCAAAGACAAAGGTCGTTTAGGTTAGCCTGGCTCGTTCCATCTGCAACGCGTACAGATTTCGCCTGCAGGGAACTCTGTTTGAGGCTAAAAATATGTGTAGTGCATCTTGGCTTTTATATAGGAAGTGTAAGCTTTGAAAACGGCGTCAGGCTTTCGGTCCATCCACTTTCTCATTTTACAGTGGTAAAAATCAATCACTGCGATGAGATGTCTGGTGCAGTCATGCAAGTATCACCCCCCACGCGAACCCCCCCCCCCCCCCCCCCATGTTCCCCACCACGTCAGATGTGCTGAAATGCGGTCCCCTCTCTATCTCCTACACTCCCTGCATTTCTACCTGCCTGGATAAAGAAAACGAGGGATGGGAAAAAAATAAAATAAAATAAAAATATGAAAGGCGGGCAGATGGTCCCATTCTCCTTAACGGAAAGAAATCTAACACCATGCTCGTACAAACGTTATCTTTTCTAATTTCAGAAGATTGACTTACAGGAAACGACAATGAGCGTCATGCAGAAACCGTTAACCAGAACTGAAAGTTGATGCCCACAGCTGTCCGCCTGCAATTGGTCTGCTCTGCGTGAATCTCCCCCCTCACATGTCAAGGTCAGCCAGCTAATCGTTCTGTCCCAAAAGTATTTCATTGAATCAGCGAGATGAAAACTGAACTGTTCCTAAAATGATTAACTTTTTTTTTTCTTTTCTTTTTTTTTTTGCTGGCGGGGCATATTTTAATGAATTAATAAAAGAAAGTAGATAAAAAGGCACAGACGAGAGCATATCGAAAATGGGATTAAATTATTCTCTCGACTCCCTGCACTCAATTATCAATGCATTCAACCACAGAACCCTGGTCAACACCATTATTCATTTTCTGTCAGTTCATTGATGTGGCAGTGCTGTACATGAGGCTGCAACATGCCAAGTTTGATGGTTGAAGCGTCTTTCTTTAAAGGGTTTGTGTACACTGCCACTTCACCAGTATCATGTCCCTGTCGAGGTAGGACGAAAACGCTGATAGCTTGATGTTGATTTATTGTACAATAACAACAAACAAAAAAAGGCGGAATACAAGCCATGTTCTATGCCACAAGGTTCACAAGGTATGAGATGGTACTTGGCCTGGCATGTCTTTAGTGTGTGAGGAGGAACCACTACTGGCACGGAGAGGACTTGAGCTACACACAGAAACCCCCACTGACACCAAGAGGAATTGAGCTACACACAGGAACCCCTACTGGCACCAAGAGGACTTGAGCTACACACAGAAACCCCTACTGGCACAAAGAGTATTTGAGCTACACAGGTTCTTTCTGCCCTGAGGTTTCCCACTGTGGCATCCAGATAAAATATGCAGGATTAGCAACCTGGGTCTTTTTCTGCCTGTCATTCAAGAGATGAGTTTGTTTTTCCTGCACAGCACCAGGGCACTATCCCTCTTGGCTCAATCAACATTCATCCTCAACCGTAACTGAAATACAAACTGAAGCGCTTCCCTTATTCCAAAATGAAGCAGTTTTGGTCCGCTTAGATATCGAAGTGTGTTTGTGAAGAAAGGAAATGACAATGGAATTGAATTGGTAATTGTTCATTAAATCCAGGTGTTGTGCCTTTAAGCTAGGCACTCATGTTTAATCCTGTTTCAAAAATTATTTTCAAAATGTTTTACGGCCACATCGAAACACCTGCAGACGCTCTTGTAAGTGTTACTTGACAACATTGACGAGTAGGGGCACCAATGTTCAAGAGAGCAATCTAGCTGCTAGATCCACAACAGCAGCGCACTAATACATGTGCGAGTTCTTCTCAAAATAAGGAATTGGAATATAATTGGAATTGACATCGTGTTGGATTGTAAAAGAAAATTAATCATCTTTTACCTTCCAACATGAAAACATTCAAGGATCGTGATCTCCCTGAAGACCATTTGGAGGGATTATACAGTGTCCAGAACATATTACATTACATGTTATTTTGCAGACGCTTTTACCCAAAGCAATGTACAATAACCTTATAGCAGAGGTCACTGGAACAACGATAGAGCGCACTATAGACCACTTCCTCTGTGGTTAACAGGTGAAGTCTTTAAACAGAGACTGAGATCTAAATCTTCCTCGAGCCATTATGCTCAAACCATGATGTGCAGCAGCCTTGAGAGGCACAGAATTGGACAATAATGTGCAGGGAATGTTGAGTCAAGGGTTCTCTACAGCGACCGCAGCACTCGAGTTTTATGAGGTTTACAGAAGTGTTGTTTCACATTCAAATGGAGCCTGGAAATGCTCAAACTCCCATGAGTACCGTCTGAATCTCTGCCTGCCATTTTAATGAAGAAGCAATTAATAGAACAAGAGACACCACTTGAGGAATGTCATGTTTGCGAGTACTCCAAGCTACTCAACAGCACCAGAGTCCTTTTCATAATTACATATTCACAAGTACTTCTGGGTTATTCACATATTTAATAAAATGCTGAGCCAACTGTTTCATACAGAGTCGTGACACCACGAGAAAGTCATTATGAAATGCTTCATGCATGCTTTTGAAAAAACCTCTTAATGTGCCATTTTATAAAGAAATACAGGCTGTATATTTAATTCAGTGTTTGTATCGCGAATGCTGTAAGCAACTGGCACGACACGACACCATTTTACACTGTATTATACTGCATTTACAATCTATTATACAGCACAGTGTATTTTCTAAATATATTTTGAATCCCCAGGCCTGAATTCAAACCTGTAATGTACCATTTCCCTGACTGAGTTCACATCCACACTGGCCCTGCTCTCTGGCAGAGAAGAGGTGATGGACAGAGGTCTCTTAATTACTGGAGGATAGACACTTTGCAAATCGTCCAAATCACATTAAAGCCATTTTCCGTGTCTGAGATGCTGTAATTAAAAGAAGCGCAGCGTACCTCTATCTCAGGGTTATCGTTAATGCCTTTTGTTTGGGACCAAGCGTGGCTGCTTTCAGAGAGGGAAGGGAGCTGTAATTCTGGCGGCTCTCGGGTTAGCGATGAAGAAATAACGGATTACCAGGGGAGGGGCACTGACATGGAACGCTTTGGTGCAGTATGGAAGCTGGAGCTTCGTTTGGGACAGAGCTGGCTGCACAGTATACTGGTATTGATGTAATATACAAAGTGCAGTTACTGTAAACACAAGCATTCTGGCCTAGAGTTTCACCATATGTACGCATCTGTTTCCTCTCAAAAAACAACATTTTCTCTACTATGGCGCTACTTCCACATTAATTTTTTGATCATAAAATGTCTCGTGCCATTGATGCTGTTCTTCGCAGCTTGCCAATATTCTCCTTGAGTTTCAATCAATGCATTGGGGCACCTACAAATCCTTATGGGCATACATGCCCCTCTGTGGTTTTTAAAATGAAAGTGGATTCAATAATTTTCCTGCTCAGTACATAATTTACTAATCTAATAATATTGCTCTAAATCATAAGGTTTTGAGAGCTCTCTAAAATACACAGTGTGAAACAAATCTGAATAATCTAACACCAGCTACTGTATGCATGTACACACAGTGAGCACTTTATTAGGTCTTTATTAGGTCTTTATTAGAGCTATTTTTTAGACTTAATAAGTCTTCTTCTACTGAAGCCTACCCACTTAAAGGTTTGATGCGTTGTGTTTTCAGAAATTCTCTTCTGCATACCACTGTTGTAATGTGTGGATATTTACATTACTGGCACCCTCCTGTCAGCTTTGACCAGTCTGGCCCTTCTCCTCTGACCTCTATTACGCAGCATTAAAATCGTGTTTCTGCCCACAGAACTGCTGCTCACTGGTGTTTTTTTCCACCATTCTGAGTAAACACTAGAGACTGTTGCGCATGTAAATCCAGTTTTAAAAGCAGTTTTATAAATACTCAAACCAGCCAGTCTGACACCAGCAATCATTCCACGATCAAAATCACATTTTCTTCCCCATTCTGATGGTTGATGTGGACATTACCTGAAGCTCCTGACCCGTATCTGCATGGTTGTATGTATTGCACTACTGCCACATGATCGGCTGATTAGATAAGTGCATGAATAAGTACATGTAGAGTTGTGTGCTCAGTCAGTGTATATTCACAGTAATATCTGATTTTATGCTCATTTTTAATCAAGGAATAACAGCTACACATGGACAATAAAATACACAATAAAAGCTAACAAATGGCTATGATTATCACCAAATATGTTTGGAATTGTCCAGTATCCCCCAGAAACAGTATAATGCACTACTGGGTATGAGGTATACACTACGAGGTCGCTTGCAACAAGCAATATGGCGTACTGTAGGCGTGAGGTTGCTCAGAACTCAAGGATGGTTCCCAATGGCCCGTAAATCCCTCTCTTATTCCCACAAGTCTTATCGTCTTAAGTTCTTTACCCAAACACTTGGCAAGGGAGAACTGTGGAGCAACAGAGATATTCAAGATTTGACAAGGATTATGAACTTCTAAAGCATGGTGTTAAATCAAGAGAATGTCAGCAGAGACAAGCATGACTGAAAATTGGGAGGGGGGGTCTATCAGCATTCACCTCACGTCAAAACCATGGTCTGTCAAAGCATGGAGCTCCCCCTCCTCCAAACAGCTTTGTCCATCTGCATGAAGGTGTGTTTTCATATGACCATTGCAGGAATAAGCACCATAATTATCCAATACAAAGTCAGACACGTACACAATAATGGCACTAATTACCAACTGGCAGAAAAACTATACGAAGCAGTGTGATTCCCTATGTAGAGTACAAACAGGTGTCTACTGTATATACACAGAGTACTGTAGGTTGTATTAGTTTGGGTCACCGTCCTGTTTATTTGCAACTACATCTATTTCCTATGGGACTCCCCTCCTGTGCAGCTTCATGCCCTGTTTGGGACTGAGGGTATCTGCTTGCATTGCCACCCGCATATACTGTAGTGGAAACACCATGGGAGAATCACAGGCGACTCACCCGTACGAGCCAGTGCCTATTTTCCAAACAACAAGCCACAGCAGACATGTGCACAACACACTACAAAGGCCATAAGCCCATCCACCATGACAGAGCTAATTCTACTGTTGGTTCCACTGGCCTAAGGAATTAGCCTGGAGCAACACCCAGGCTATAGTGCTTATTCCGTGCCAACATGGATAATTTCTCAGAAAATTCTCATCAAAACATCCAATTTTCCAAAACATAAAATTCCTCGAAACACTGCAACAACAGTATTACACCCCGTGCAAGCTCTGAGATTATTTTTTTCACTCAGAATTCTAACATGTAAATACTGTGAAGGAATATGTGGTAGGCAAAAAAAGGAACTCAATTAAATGACTGAAGTAAAAAAAAGGCTGAATGCTTCACATAATTGGGGGATGCATTTAAATAATTATAGTAAGTGTTATACATTAACTTTTGAACAATAACTGCAAGAAAGTTGGCAGTCATGTTCATGTTATTTAACAGTTTGCTTTAGTTAGTGATAACAAGGGATCTTAAAGGGGTAGTTCACCCAAAATTAAAGCATGTTTCCACTTAACCAGAGTACTATCGAATCAATGTCTCTTTGCAAATATAATGCCACAATTCCTTGAAAACATCAATCGTAAAAAAAATGCAGATTTAAATCGAAAACTATTTACTCTACTTCAGGCACAATGCGCAAGTCATTTCTCCGGAAGCACACCAGTATTCTGGGGCAAAGTGCCCAGGTCTTCTTCATAATCCGACATTGTAAACTGAAGGAGGTTATATATCATCTTGGCACAATTTCGCGAACTAAACTTCACAGCTGGCTAACACTTACACTTTGACGTTTCGATACGCAAGCCAAGCGCACCAAACACCCGCTAAAACACTGATTAAAACAATCAACACTTTGCCCCAGAACACTGGTGTGCTGCCGTAGAAACAACTCACAGTTGGGGAGTTACTGCAGTAAACAAAATAGTTCAATTAACATGTGTATATGTGTAACGCGTGTAACTGTAGCATTACATTTTGAAAGATATGTTGCTGTAGATTTTTTCGAATGTACATTTTTTGGTGGATTCATAAAAATAAAATAAAAAAAAATAAAATAAAAATAGGTCCATAGCTCCATTTTCACGTTGAACTGTGTTTCACTGAGATGTGATAAATATCACATTTTGGAGTGAACTGACCCTTTAAGAATCAGTCTTCCACAGAACAAATCATCAAAACAATGCACAATAGAATGTACTGGTTTTTATAGTTTATATTTTAAATATCTGTATCCAAACACACTCACCTCTGGTGAAGCTGTTGGGAGACTTACAATTGTATCTGCTACAATTCCCAACAATACTTGGCTTTTGATTTATTTTAGCCTGGTAGTCTTCTTTGCTGTGGAGCTATTGAGAAGACCCGTTGATCTTTAATGCATCTGAATTGTTTGTTTGTATTCACAAAGATGAACACAGGGGCTGTCTGCATATTACACAGATCAGTAGCTCTGCCCCACATCTGCAGAACAGTTATCAGAGAAAACATGGCCAAAATCGCATTTACTCCCAGCGAAGACACAGCAAAGCTGATTTGTGAGCTTGTAACATTTAGTTTGCTCGCTCCAGAGTTGTCCAGGGACGAAATTAGGAGAGTGCAGGTGTAGAGAGATAATGGCGTGCAGTGGAACGAGTGGCTTGTTCTTCCTCGGGGAAACGCAGTGGAAGCAGCAGCCAAGCTGTAAAAACCCCCAACTATGATAAATAAAGAAGCAAGATTACTGCGTTTTATTATTTTACAGTAATGCGAGGGGGATTTGGATTTTGCGACCATCCGTTCCGTGAGAGGCAGAGAAAGCTGCTAATGCTTCCATCTTCATTTATCTCATTAAACTCCAAATTGATCGTGTGCTTTACTTTATAAATGGGTTGAAACAGACATGTTTGGATAAGTACGGCACAGTGCTCTTCGTACATTCGTTGGCATTTGCGTCGGTCCTAGTTAGCACTCACTGTTCCTGTTTTTATTCTTATATTCTATAAAATACAATGGATATTCTGGATAAAATTCATATTGTATTTCCAGGTGTGAGTGTAGTTTTGCATAAGTATAATGTCACGCACACACAGGGGAGAGGAAGTGTGAGAGAGGTCCGTTTTAATAACGAGGAAAGGGCAATTAGCTGGTTGCTAATAAGGAATATACTGAGGGACCTCCTAAATGTCAGTTAATACATCAATAACAAGCTTCATGCAAACATAAAATAAACTCTCATACCTCATAAAGGATTAGTTATGGATAAATTAGGATGAATTAATTAATTACATCTAAATACAGACATAAAAAAATTGCCATCTCAAAATGAATCTTGCAAACAATGCATGACTAACTGTATTTATATTGACCGCCGTCTAACTGCGGTTTTAGTCTAGTTTTAGTCTGTTCATTATACAAATTGAGTGGCTCATTTTCATTGTAGAATTGGTCACTACGTTAAATTGTAATTACTTTCGTACAATGTTAAAACAAATCTCCTAAACAATCAACAGTAGATTTAACAGACAAGCTACTTTATTCGCTCAAACCATTAATTTAGGTCTATTTGACCAAGCATCTGATCATTTTGGTGGTAAGATTATTTGCCAAGCCATTACTGTACATTATAGATTCCCTTTAAATGCATTTGACATAAAATGGTGGCATGGTGGACATTTAAATTAAGTGGTATGTTCTTCATACCATCCAATCTAAATTATATGCAGAGACGTCTCATTAGTATGGCATCCGTGCCAACCAGACCATAACTACACAGTAGAAAGCAATCAGCACATAGAAGTCATTGCTTGACACCTTGATAAAGGCTTGACTGCTAGTCTTAATGATGTGCCCTGTACCACCCATTGCTGAGGTCAAATGTGACCTTGAGGTACAGTTGTGTTCAAGAAAATAGCAGTACAACATTAGTAACCTGATGAACCACTGTTATTAGTAGTAGTGATATTTCTGCATGGTAAATACACTACTATATCTACAAATAAAGTAATAGAAAAACAACTGACCCAACTGTAATGACACGCATGCTGCTTGTTCTGAGTAATTGACACATTCATTGAAAGGGGCATGTTCAAAATAATAGCAGTGGGGGGGTTTAATTAGAGAATTAATTCATTCTGTGAAAAAACAGGTGTCATTAATTGTCCTTTATTAAGGAAGAAGGGAAGCAAATGTTTCATACATTGTTATAAAATATATTTCCTTCTGAATTGCTAAGTAAAATGGGCCGTTCCAAACATTGTTCGGAGGAACAATGTCATTTGATTAAAAAGTTGATTAGAGAGGGGTAAACGTATAAAGAAGTGCCGCAAATTATAGGATGCTCAGTAAAATGATCTCAAATGCTTTAAAATGGCAACAAAAACCCAAAACACTAAGAAGAAAACGAGCAACTACAGTTAAAACGGATTGAAGAATAGTCAGAATGGCAAGGATTCAGCCATTCATCAGCTCCAGAAAGATCAAAGATGATCTACAAATACCTGTAAGTGCTGTTACAGTCAGAAGACGTTTGATCGAAGCTAAGCTATCAGCAAGAAGCCCCCATAAAACCCATGTTGGGTTCGTATACCAGGGATCATGGATCAGTTCGAATACATCAAAATACAGAGATTATGTTGGCGTATGCCGAAGTGGAAATGCCCCTGAAATGGGTGTTTCAACAAGACAACGACCGCAAACACACAAGTAAGCGAGCAACATCTTGGTTTCAGAGAAAAAGGATTGAGCTAATGGAGCTTCCTGTAAAAGAATAAAGAAGACTTGATAAAATTTGCTAATGCTTTGATTTGGAATTTAATGTGTAATGTTTCCACTGCACTTGAAATATTGAACTAAGAACTATTCAAAAATATTTGCACTTTATTCACTTTTTTTAAACGCACTGCTATTTATTTGCACTCAACTGTAGATGGTCACCCTAACACCATTTCAAAGTTCATCATTAGTAATTTTCCCTAAAAGGCTCTGCTACCTGTTCAGAGTTGATCATTGAACTGACCATATTCCACCATGTTGTCATTTTGTTGGTTACTGTGAAACAGAAACTCAGATTCCGCACTCACCGTTTGTTACATACAGCATATTGTCATACTTTTCTCAGCTTTCCCTCTGTAAGAAAATACTTGTGAAGACTTGTTTCAGCCTGTTATATCATACCGTTAATTTCATTCTCATTACACTGTTGTTACGAAACAGTGTCATCTTTTTGTCATTTCCAACAGTCAGTTGGGATATTTCAGTGTTCTTTCTTTTAATCATGACTTTTTTTCCCCCTCTTTCACCTTTGGTATTGCCTAGTTACTAATTAAATTTATACTCTGAGGTGACACGAGTTTGGGAATTTTACCTTCATGCCATGTGGACTGTGGGTGGTGAGGAGTGATCCGTAAACCACGCTGGATTGCAAAATGGCTTCTTTCCATTTTCACCAGACATTTGTTTCAGGATGCAAACTGAAGAACAGGGATTCAAAAACAGTTTCTGAAAGTTCAATATAAAGGAAGTTCAATATAAACTGCTTGTTTCTGCATCTCTTTTTTTCCAAGAAACTTTTAGAGGACCCCAACCCACACCCCGTACCTTGGCATTGTAGTTCCCAGCTGGGCAGCAACAGTCTGTCAGGCTGTCCTAGCTGGGCATTGTAGTTCCCAGCTGGGCATTGTAGTTCCCAGCTGGGCAGCCATGATGGCCTGTACTGCCTGACAGAGGCAGTGGGAGGGATTTTAAAAAATTCTTATTATTTGGTGAGTGACATAGGGATGTGTGTCCAATTCCCAGCCTAATTTAGAATCTATAATTGTCTTCCCAACCATGTTCATGGAGCAACCCCCACCAAACAGGACACACTGTTTCAAACCAGTGCAGACCCACCGCTTTCCTTATAAACACGTGACTCTGTCCTAAACTCAAACAGAGTGGAATCAGAAAAAGACCACTCCTATGCAGCTCCATACAGACTATAGCCTTGTCCACTGTACAATTGCGTGTCACCTCCCATGGGGGCGATTAGCCCCAGTTGGCACTGGCACTGGTCTTGCATACAGACTCAGGGAAGATAAATATTTGGGGGTGTAGCTGCCACAGTGGACGTTAAAAACGGCTTGTACTCGGAAGAGCCGCATTCCGGCAGTAATTCCCGACGCGGAGGCCGCGTGTAAAACTGTTCTGTGAACCCGGAGTAATGGAAAAGGCGGGAACGGGATCTCAGAGGGCCTGCGGTGCCCGTCCATGCGTACACACCGGGCCCGCGCACACGGAATCAGCGTTTCCCATCTCTCCCCGGGCTCCGGACCCCGAGCAGCCGGCGATCAAGAGCGGAGACGCTCCCTCAAATCCGCCATCCACTTCACCCGCGGAGAGGAGGGGGGGATCAGGCGGGTATCAAGCGCCAGATAATTAGCATTCTGCGGAGGCAGCCGGGTAATTGAAAAAAGGAGAGGGAGGGGGCAGAACCAATAGACTTTCCCCGAGTGTTTGTATTTGCTGGCCGAATGCGTCTGACATGAGGGACACAAGTGGAGGACAGGAGGGCTCTCCTATCGACAGAGCGACGGAGTGAGGGAGCTGACCTTCAGCCGATGCGTATCGGAGGCTGCGCTGCCCCCACCGTCTGCGTGTGTAATGAGAACGGGGACGCACACTCGTCTGCAATGCTAATGCCTGGGGGTTCCGGGACCCTACCACAACACACAGGCCAGCTGACACGTCTGGCCCCCCGCGGAGCCAGAGCGCGCTCACGGGTTAACGCCTATTATTTCACACTCCCGTCTTCTAACCATTAATCACACACGCAAGAAAAAGAGATTACAATTTCATCTGACATACTTTTCTGAGGCATTTCGTTTCACTGACCTTGATCTACTTTTACCATTTACATGGTAGGTGGTTACCGCCATCCATTAAGTGGATGTTATATCATGGGATTGACAAAAGGTAAAAAGCCACAACATGTCCTTCCATTTATTTTTTGGGAAAACGCAAAAGGATTTGGGGACTCATTCTCGAAAGGAATAAAAGAATTATGAGTTTAGTGAGTGAGTATAATTATATTCAAATATCATCTGCTGGCCAGCAGAATTTATATGCATTTCATTTTTCTAAAGTGGTCTTCCCTTAAAAATGAGAATATTCCTGAAACTGCAGCAACTATATCTAAAACAAGGAGGGAAAAACCTGAAGTAATATGTTACGCGATTTATTCGCTTGCCACGTTACCTTCTCTAGGGAAAATTGCAAAGATAGCTATAATAAAACGTATTCCACACATCTGGATAGTCACTGCAGAAAATAGGAAAAATGTAAGAATGGACTCACCCTCCAGATAGCTGAGATTAAACTGCTCAGTGAAAAGCAAAACTTACAAGGGGATTCCTAAACTGTTGGGCCCCAAGTTTAATCATGGGGTCACCTAAAATATTTGAAACTTTGGGGGGGAAAGTTCATATTTTTTTGTCTCTTCAAAATACAGCCTGTGAATGCTACTACAGGTACAGTAAACGTGGAACATCAAACAACATCAAAACAACCCTATAATAAAGCAGTAAACACAAAAGGCCAGTGTATATCACCAGCAGTCACAGCTAAAGGGTGTTGTTAGGCGTGAGATAATTACAGGTATTGCAACAGAGCCATGCATGTGTGTGGATGTGTACCAGGCACAGTGGACTTATTAGTTAGATTTATTGGCACCCTTGATGAATATGTATGAAAAGTGCTGTAAACAAAAAATAATACTTTAAAAAGCTTTATTTTCCAACATGCGTAAAGCAGTGTGCATTAACAATTCCATGGAATCTGTCTTTTTTTAAATAAAAAAACATTATTTCCCCCAAAAAACGGTAATACATTTATTGGCACCCCTGGTTTAATACTTTCTATTATGAGTATAATTTGGAGGGATTTCTGACCATTCCTCCATGCAAAACTTTTCTGAATCATTGATGCCCCCCCTCTTCAGTTCAGACCACAGGTTTTTCATGGGATTTAAGTCTGGAGACTGATGTATGTTTGGAGTCATTGTCCTACTGGACAATCTATCTACGACCAAGTCTCAGCCTCCTAGCTGAGGCAACCAGCTTTTCTGCCAAGATTTCAAGGTACTTTGTTGAATTAATTGTGCCATTGATCTTAGATAGTGCCCCTAGACCACGGGCAGCAAAACATCTCCAAAACATCAATGACCTACCGCCATATTTGAAGTAAGTATGAGGTGCTTCTCCTTGAATGCATTCCATTTTGTAGCCAAACATGTCGAGGGTGTATATGGCCAAAACGTTCAATTTTGGTCTCATCTGACCATTCTCTTCCAGTCATAATTTCAATGAGGTTTGGCAAACTCAAGATGCTTGGTTTTGTTTATTGGGCTCAGTAAGTCTTCGTGCCACCCTTCCAAAGAGCTTGCTGGTAAGGAGGTGACATTTTAAGGGGGTTTTCTTAGACTTGGTGACCCCGAGGCACAACCAATCTCTACAATTCTTAATATGCAATCCTTGGGTTCCTGATGGCCTCCCTCACCATCCTTCTTCCTGTCCGTGGGGATAATATGCACTTGTGTCCTCTTCCTGGCAAGTTTACAACCATTCCATATGTTTTACAGGTTTTTATTATTGCCCTTACAGTGCTAAGTGGTATGTTTAACAGTTTATGAATTTTTTTGTACCCATTACCAGACGTGTGATGATTAACTACCATCTGCGTCTTCTGAATTGATAGTTCTATGACTTTTGGCATGCTGTGGTTGACAAAGGGATTTTGCTTGTTTTTATACTCCAGTGGAACAGGAATTGATGGAATGGCAAAATATAGTTCCTTTAGTCTAAGATTGACTAAATTAAGGAAAATTGTATAGCCAATTTCACTTTGTTTGATTTTATTTATCATAATTGTAATGGGTGCTAATAATTTTGGCACCTGTGGTTTTCAGAAAAAAAAATTGATTACTAAATAAAAAAAATGAAACTGAAACGTGAGTTTAATTGTAATGCATTGAAATAAAAGTATATTGTTTTCCCGTATGTTTGATCATAAAATATAGATCGTCCATGTTATTTATTATATGCAGCCTCTTTTTTCAACATTCTTATTAAGGTTGCAAATCATTCTGGAGCCCACTGTATGTGTGCGTACGTGTACAATATATATAGAACAGTATCCACCAAACACCAATTTCATTTGCAACAGAGAAGAGAACACTCCGGAATGCTGGCCTTACACTGTCCAATCTCAGTGTTCTTTTGCCCACTTCAACCTTTTCTTATTTTTTTGCCAATTTCAAAAGTACCTTTTTTTCTTTGAAACATTCCAGTTTATTCCATCCTGTGAACTGTTACCCGACCTCCTCTGCCAGTGCGGAGGGGCGCAGAAAGCGCGTCCTCCGAGCGACGGCCGTCGTGCCGAGGCTGGCTGTCGCGCTGGCCGACCCGAGCACGGGCGCAGCTGTCACCGGCAGACAGCAGGGCCCGGATCACCCACAGCACACAGAAGCCACTAACGCGCGGAAGGTGGGATCCGTCTCCTGACTCGATAGGCCTCTCCCTCCGCGCCACTGCGGCGTGTCACGTGACGTCCCCGGGGAGGCCCGGCCACGGCGAGCGATGGCATAGCGCAGATTCGATTTTGGACTGTCGCTGCACTCAGACCCACTGCTTTAACCGCATTAGCCAGCCAGAAGCCCGGTAATGTTGTGGCGTACTGTTTCACTTCATGCCATTTGCCCTCGGTTTGACAAGCATTTTCCTCAAAAGCAATTAGCATTATTCTGCCATCACTTCAGCCGTTTCACAAGCTGCAGCTCAGAGGTGATCTAAGAAAGCCTTTAACTAGGTGCTGGGTGGGAACGCTAGAGCAGTCTCTCGTGTTCGATAAACAGCGAAAAGGTATGCGACTCGCCATACGCGCATCTTATCGTCGAGTTTCTGCCGATAAGGGCGGTGCGTCACTGAAAGCCGTGTCAATCACTTCACAAGACTGATATTTCACAGTGGAATCCATCAGAACTCAAACGCAACACTTCAAGGCTTCAGCGTCATAACCGTGGCAGCAGAAGATGAAAACGCAGGTGTGGAAAACAGACTGTGAAACCCTCACGGCCATATGTACACGCAAGATAAGTACGTACGCAATCAGTTCATTCTAAATCCCACTTAACTCACCATAAACATCACACTGCTTATCATCAACGATCTTGCACAATTGGCTGCCTCGTGGCTAAGGTACACGACTGGGACCCATAAGGCTGGTGGTTCAAGCACCAGTGTAGCCACGATAAGATCCACACAGCTGTTGGGCCCTTGAGCAAGGCCCTAAACCCCTAATTACCCCGGGGGGGGGGGGGGGGGGGGGTTGTACTCTGCTTAGTCTAATCAACTGTAAGTTCCTTTGGATAAAAGCAGTAGCTAAATGACATATTATTTTATATTTTCATCACTGTAATCATCATAAGCCAAACATTCTTGAAATTTGCATGCTGTATAAGAAATAGAGGACTCAAGAGTTACTTTGGTGTGAGCAGTACGTCAGAGACACGCTCAAAGACGATGGGGCACATCTGAATGTACATAGCCTCAAATCTCCATTAGCGACAGTGTTCACGTAATCATATAATGACTGGCTTTTAGTCCCCAGCGATTGCTGTGATTTCACATCCACGGCTGGGGAAAGTGTTTCCGGAGTGGAGGCACGGGGGGGGGGGGGGGGGATCATATTGCTGAAGGAGTGAGCAATCCAATCGATTCACCCTGGAAATGGGTTTCCCCTGGTTCGCAGAGAGCAGATGGACATCCACAGTGAAACACTGTCGGGATAGATGACACGCAGCAGATTGCAGGGAGCACTGAAACAGTGTTCCATTTCCACGTGCGCTCACACCAGCTCTCTCACGTCCACAGATGGCCTGTGTTTGACAGGGCCCTGAGACACTCCACTGCGCATCTATCTGCACAACCCCCATTTTAAATAGACTGGATACGTACGTTGCACTGTGCAAAAGTCTTAGGGCCATTTTAAAAGAAATCCGTAAAAGAGAAGATGCTTTCAAAAAGAACACATTTAAAAAGTTTCGAAGTATCGAAAAATGATACTATACTGTAAAGAGCGGTAAACAGTTAAGCACTAAATCAAATCCATATTACTTTTAAACTGCATATATTCTCTTAGGTACCCTGTTCTGCAGTTTTATAACAAACAATAAGATGGTAGGTTGGTCAACAAACACTTAAATACTCCCAGGTCTGTGTGGATGTGTAACAGATGGCTGATGGATTGCATAGACAGATCAATGCATTATTGTCTCCCTGCTCTACTGTGTGAAGACCCACGTGCATTATGATGGGGGATATGCATCGACTTCAGCTGCAGGTTAAAAGCCCGCTACACCATATGCCTCCGTCTGCCTTTGTCACAGGGCAAACCAGATTCACACGAGCTAATCGATAGCGCGAAGAACATTCAAAAGGCTCCAAAATACCAGCCTCAGCGATAGATCAATATTTACAGGGTGGGATGCTGTTAGCCGGCGAAAAATAATTCCATCGCGGGTCACGTGGCGGAGAAATTCACCGGGGAGGAGCTCGACTCGTTTAGGTGATTCACAGCACAACCTTACTGCAACTCGGACAGAATCACAGCACTCTGTCATCCTCAGAGAAACACTCAGGGCCAGGCATACCCACCAGAGTAAGCAGAGCATCCCTCTGACCCACTACCATGCAGTCTTGGTGTACCAAACAAACCAGCTGAAATGGTGGCCACACTGTTTGGAGAAACAAGCCTCAGGATTCCCCTGAACACCCAAGCGTCTCACTGTAACTGCTGAACTGCCAAACATTGTTATTTATATATGCTTATGCAGTTATACAGCAGGATATTTATGGGTGCCGTCCAGATTAAGTATCTTACTTAAGGGTATGGAAGTGCCCCACTTGGAAACCGAGATCTGTTGCGATAACTGCTCTTGAGATATCCGTTTACACCCGGCTGACGTCACTACCTATAAAACGAGAAGGCATGAAATAAAAGCCTTTGAGCCGCAGTCAAGGATGTACGTGAAAATTTATAGATACTCTCCGCAAGTCCACCAACATTAATGGAGAGATGGCACAACTATTGCTTCTGTTTTTCAAAGACCCAAATCCACAGCTCCACGTTGAGGGAACAGACTTCAGAGACGCACGTAATCGCATTGAACAGAATTGGGTCTCGAGGATAAGAAAAGAAACCACAGAGTCGAATCCCAACACAAACGCAGAGACAGAATATGCCGTTCGGGTGATTGCGCTGTCACGATTAATCTACGCATTTTCAAATCTGCAAAGGGCGGACAGGGACCTGCATGGTGCTCCATTCAGTGGCATTAAAAAGGATAGAAGCATTAGCACAATTCAGTAATTCAGTACGCTGTGCCATTCATAAGCAAGACAAAGCTCCTAGTGACAAACAGCCCTCTCCCTCATGGCCTGGTGGCCATGCACTGCCCTCTCCCTCATGGACTGTTGGCCATGCACTCTGCACATTACGTACAACGCAAAACCATATCAAATCATTCCCAAGCAAACACATCGTCGTGTCAAGGACTATCACTACATTCTCAAGTGAATAATGTGCTCGAACATCCTGTACACGTATGTATGAATGTGCTATTGTATGAAGGGAAGACTACACACGTTGGGTGCATGGATTTATGAATTAAAGCAGAAGCCCACAAAAAGAAAATGCATGTCATTTACATTTTGAGCAAGCCTCAGCGTGTGGATTTCACTTCTGCTCCAAACAGGCCATGTAGGTGCATAGGCTCGACACAATAGCACTAAGTGGCATGAACAAATAATTCAAATTTGTTTTGTTTCCTCTAACAAATTTAATTACAGTGTTTTCACACTGATAGCTGTTAGAGGAATTGCTTTTTGTATTAAAATAAACTCCCAACCGAGAGCCAAAATATTACGTACTGTTATAGAGGTATCGTTGTGTTGGCCGTGTTCTTTTCCACGAAAGGGAAATAACCTAGTCTACCACGCTGCTGCCTGAACACAGGTTTGGTCAAAATGAAATAAATAAATAAACGGACCCATCTTCTTAAGGTCACACTCCGGACTGCCCTTTTGAGCAACCTCATTTTTCCGCTACATTTTCTGTGGCCTTTTCTCTAATTCAGCCACTTCCCCTATCCTGTCTCCATAATAGCAGAAATCATGAAACAACATTTTACCCCAGCTTAGACACAGGCACAATCTACCACATCTACTACAATCAGATTTTTATTGCATTGCGACCTATTAACTCTGACATAAATAAAATATAAGTTCACTACTGCATTAGTTATGAAGCTCAGCAGGAGAATAAAACACATGTACATATATTTTTTAGTCTACATAAGATTTTATTGCAGTTTCCTGTAACCTATTTCCCCGTTTATCTCTCAGAGTTAACCGGGTGTGAGTCTACAATTCCCCACAGAGTGACTGGAGTCTGCTTGTTACCTGAAGAAGTGGTCCCCATATTGATGCCACTCTCACACACATATTAATCATACTGACACCTTCCTCGCATTAAGCAAAGAAAACATGCGCTTTGAATACATAAAGGGCAGATCTGGTTCAACTAGCAAAACGACTATACGTTACAGGTATACAACACAGAGTTTTTTTGGTCTTTTATTGTTGTACAATAAGAGGTTTTTTTTTATATTTTTCTTTTCTGAAAACACTTGAAGGAGCCTGCATGCATATTTTTAGATGACAGAAACTAGATGCATCATGAGACCAACATACCCTGATAATGTACAATGCATATGCTATATTTGGCATGTGGCATCAGCAGAAAACTGCAACACAATAATTCAAAGAATATCAGCGACTTGTTCTTGCACAACAAAATGGTAAATATCAAACTCGCAAATTTGTTGTCATTAGCAAAATGCTCCGTCAAAAAATGTTCTCGGTGAACAAGATCGATTAAACCAGATGAGTTGGTCCTCAATTGATTAATGAAAAATGTGAAACATCAATATGGACGCCATGTTATAAATTAACTTTTTTAATTGCGGTCAGTATGTCTTCACGGCAGTAAAAAAGGGAAGAAAATCAAACAGCCTTTCCCCTCCAGCTCCTGCATATTGAGAGTTAATGTTCCATGCACAGAGAGTTACAACTAATAACATCCAGAGTCTACAGTGAGAAATGCCCCATAAAAGCTCAAATACTTTACCCAAATGTTATCTCCATCAGCCCATCTGCCCTGAACAAGAACAAAGCCACAGGCAAAAGCAGTTCAATTTGACAGTGTCTGTGGCATTTTCACAAAAATAGCCTCTGCTCGGGAATAAACACGGTTCAGCATACTGTGGATGCAGCACATACAGTCTCAGCCGGAGTCAGTGGAATCGGGGTTTTAACTTGTATCGCAATCTTCTGGTCTCAAGAGCTAGCCACAACTGCCCACCTGTCACCCCTTTACTGCGGGGCTCGCGGATGCAAATCCAGTCCAGTAAATCCCCTCCAGCCCTCTATAATTCATCCCTTGAGGACGGCGTCCCTCTGCAAGCCTGTCCTCTATCCTTTTATCTACTTTCCCTCCCTTGCGCAGCACGCGTCCTGAAGTTAGCACCGCCGCCGCCGTTATATTTGGCGGATTCTCCGCGATAAGACCGCCCACGCGTTCGCCTTCCTGACTCCCGGTCACCGCGAGCGTGTGCACTGTCCGCTCGCTCAGCTCTGCCCCAAAACTTGCCTTGCGCAATCTCACTCAGGCTACAGCGCGCCACTTCACTTTCTCCCTCGTACGGAGGAGAGGCTCAAACCCGGCAGAGACACCCAGACCACAACAACAGCGACGACAACAACAACAACAACAACAACAACAACAACAGAGACAGAGACAGCGGCGTAAACGGAAGGCACCGGACCGAAGCACTTCCTCCCGCTCCAGCAACTCAACAAACCAAGAAGAAGAATAGAGAGGGCAGCGCAGAGACTCACCTGTGCTGTTGCTGCTTCCCGCGGCTGTGCGCACTTGTGAATGAGAGGAAGCGAACGGGCGAGAGGGAGGGGGAGAGACAGAGAGAGAGAGAGAGAGAGAGAGAGAGAGCGTAAGTAGAGGAGAGGAGCAGACAGCTGCTGCTGATGTGCCAGGGCTGTTGTTTCCTGCGCTCTCCTCACTCGAGAGATGCTCCAGTGTGCGGAGGTGGAACTTCTCCTCCTAATGACATCGCCTTCTCCCTTTCAACTCATTGGCTGACAGGCAGCGTTCCCCTTTCCCAGTGCTGCCATTTCTCCCGGCGAGCCTGCCCTCCCCGTTGGTCCTCTCTCCGTCCCGTTTTTTTTATTCTTTAAAAAAATGTTTTTATCTCCGCTGCCAGTCCGGCTCGACACTAATTCTGCACCCTCAACTCCTCTTGCGCTCCTTTTGTTTCTTTTCTTCCTCTCCTCTTTCTTCTGCTCGCGCTGCTCTTTGTCTGTCGCTTTTCTTTTGTTGGTGTAGTGCGAGTCTCTGAATTGTTCCTGCTTATTGCTGAAAACGGCCACAGTGAAACAGGTACTGAACAGGTACTTCACCGTTGCTAAAATTAGTGTCCCTGGAGATGCGAGATGTGTTCACTTCCCTACTTCTGTCCTTGATATTTTTCCATCCTCATTTTCGGAGCTTTCAAGGCCAGTGTACAGTAATTTAGAAATTCAGAAAAGGCATTACAAAATAAATGGTCATACGTCCTTCTTTAAATGGGTTTTGCATGATTTAGACCATATTGTATGAGGAACTGTCGGAACCATTTAATGTAAATGGAACATACGTATATGTGGGGATGGAATCACGCTTCTTCTGGATAAGATAAAAGGAATGACAATACATCCACAATGATGTCCTACAGAAAAAGATGCTGTCCTACAGAAAAACAGGTTCTGTAATGTGGAGTTTAAACCCATTCTTCAGCCTAGAATGGGTTGGTTTTATGTTCTGCACTTGGAGAATAAATATGTTTTCAGCTTCCAGGTCTACTGCAAATTATATAACATGTATCAATGCCTTCAGGGTGCCTTCAAAGCCTATGAATAATGCAACATAATGTAACCAAAGAACAATATAAAATTGCATGCTTAATATGCACGGTATAGAAAAGACAAATATAGAGGCAAAGTTAATTACTGAACTGAAACGTCAGATTTCAAGATTTCATGGCCCACCCACGTGAAAGGTCACCCTGACCAGAATGTTTTTTTGTTTGTTTGTTTGTTTGTTTGTTTACAAAAAGCTGCTGGCAAAACAGAATAAATGAAAATTCTTTAATCTTGTGATTCAGTGTTTCACTCAAATATTCTTATCCTGAAAATGACACTTGATACAATTGTGAGATTCGACCAAATTATAGTGTAACCTTATTAAAATAACCAAACAAACCCTTATCCCACAGGAAATAAACAGCTCACTTTATTCACCAGGGCTTTGCAGGGTTTTATTTAAGTCTCTGATTCCTGTTTCTTTGACTCCTAATTGATTTTTGCACAAAATACATATTGTTGTGGGAAGACAGGCCTTGTCTGACATTTTCTTGTTCCAACAATAATTGCATGTTTGAGGCAACTCTTTGATCTCCCCATTTTTTCCCCCTCACCCAGACTGTGGTAATTGCCAGATCCAATGATAGCCCCTCGAACCCATGCCACTCACGTGTGATGTCCATCTCTGCTCATGCGTCTTTGCCTATGAAAAAAATATGTTGTCTGCCTTTAATTGGAACCACTCTCCCAAAGATACTTGCTTTCTGCAAGTAAATACACCGCGCATGAGCTCTGGTCTGAACATGCAGTACACATACAGTAAGGCAATCAAGGAGAGAGTGTTTTGTGCGGTAAGCAAGTGGGCAATTTCATTGAAGGTGAATAGTAATTTAGAGTTAATTTTGTTGAAAAAGCAACAACACATAGCTCTCATTGATTTTTTGAACAATTGCATTTTCATACAAGCACGGTGAAACGGGGCATTACCAGACTGCCATACAACCTCCTCACATTCGCGAGAAGCCTCGTACTGATAAGCGCTGGTGGTTGACAGCAGGGGTGTTGCGAGGATTTGAGCCCGTCGGAGACGATGCCCAGAAATTGGAGGAAGGTCCAGGGGCATCCTCCTCAGAGGGAAAAAATGTGAATTTCAACAAGTAAACGCATCAATCTGGTGCTCTATGATATGAACAATGAAAGCCAAAATGGGTGTCTTAAATGGTGATACAGTACGACCACCTGCCACACAAGACAGTGCCAACCCTTTAACCTGCTCTGCACTTAACAGTGAAATAAAACCTAGTAATTTGAATTAATTAATGAAAAAAGGACAGGTCTTAACTACATAAATATACTTTTGTTACAATCGCTCTGGTACAAGTTAGCAGGATCAATGCTCACATTATTTGGTTAGTTAATTACTACCCAATCCACCACGTCCATCTCTCCAGATAGACGTCTTTAGTAGCATGAAAAAAATAAGATGATGTCTTTCACCCTCCATCATTTATCACTTCAGTTGTCATGCCGATTGTTCTTTAAACAAACTAACATTAATGACAGATAAAGTTAGATATACCATTAGCTTGATATACCCCCCCCCCCCCCCCCCCCCCAACCCACCAAAGTTCTCTATTAAGGGAAAAGATTGAATAGCGGTAATGATAACACAACCTTTGACATTATGTCAAAACTATGTAAAACCTCCAATAATTACCATGGATTTTATTTGCTTTACCAGTCAATTACAGCAGTCGCTTTTTAGATACCAGTTACTTGTTATGTTAGTTTGAGAGTCTAAATTTCCCCCGCATATGAATGTGAATTTTTCGCCTCTTTTTTCTTTTCCTTGCTCCTGACCCAGAAATGCCGATCTGCCATCTTTAAAGACATTTCAACCCATTAAATGTTCGGTCTAGGAGATAGAAGTAGAACTTAGGAACTCTAAAACTTTCCATTAAGCAAGGAAACATGAGTGCATCCTTCATGGAAGTATTTTTCCAGAAAGTGTGATGTATGAATGATCGACCAGTGGGTCCACCTCTCCCCATCTGCCATGACTGCAACTGACATGGCTTCGAATTGCCATTTGAAGGAGCAAGGACATTCCATTTGCCTGATTCATATTCATTCAGTTTCCTCTGTCTTCACCTCTTTTTCATGCCTCTTTATTTAGCCTCTCCTGATGTGTGGAGCTTGGAGTAAAAAAGAGAAGAAAGGTGAAATATAAACAACAGGAAAAAGCCTGGTGAGTGAATGTTGTGTGCTCTGCGATGGATTGGCAGCACGTCCAGGGTGTATTCCTGCACAATGCATGCTGGGATAGACATGTTTGATAATGGATGGATGCTTTGACGAGGCTATCATACACATCAATCAAGCTCCTGCGGGAGCCATGATGCAAATGTCATTACGCTGAGGTCCATAATGTTTGCGACAAAGATATTGTTCTTAATTTGGCTCTGTCTACTTTACAGTTTTAGATGTGTTTTTAAAGTGCCAATTCTCAGCTTTTATTAAAGGGTATTGTTACACATTTTAGTTTCACCATGCAGAAATTACAGGGCTACAGAATGGCCACTTTGATCAGTGGGTGTATTCACTGCGATTTGGCGGAAATAGTGCTTTTATTTAATGTCATTTACCTGTTCAGTATTGGAACATGGAAAAAGGATGAAAAGAATATAAAGAATATTTATAGTTGACCCCACTTTTGCATATTTTTTATAGGACTGGGTAACTGTTACCAGTTCGTAATTTTTAAGTGTTGATTTTATGAAATTACCAAATAAATGATTAAAAGCATGTCTTGCAGCGGAACTGAATTTTGAGAAGTTTGTAATATGTATCACAGTAGTCTCTCCTAAGGGGAATCTTTCACGGCTTTTGTTTGCACGTTGCTGCTACACTGTATATGCAAACTTTCAAGCAGCATAATGTCTAAGGTAAATGCATGAAAAGGGCTCATAAGGAAAAACCGTAAAATACGTTAATCTCTTTTAAAGACATTTTAGTGCATTATGAAGTATGAAGGTACTTATTTTAGTAAAGAAACAAATTAATATTATTTAAAAAACCTAAGAAACAAAAAATACATTAATATTGCTTTGTCACACTTAAAGACAATTTATGTAAACAATTTCTGAAGTAGTTATCAATACAAAAAATTGTGAATATGTAGTAAACTGAAATTGAATCCTATAAAGTAACACCAATTCTATGTTTATTTTCTGCATGCAATCTGTTTAAATATTAAATAAAAACCATTTTGTAGCAATAAAGTTTTGTAACAATGGTAGGCCCTTAAAATCACATGAGAATCTATTCCTTTTGAAATTAAAATATGCTGCTCACATTCTCAGATAACAAAATCATTGTACAGTGAAGTTGCTGTATTTGAGAAAAAAAACCTGACTCTGTAGTCAGGCGCAATGGTCCAAAGTCAGACATCTGTTCTGATTCCATAACCCTCATAAATATTAATCACAAGACTTGAGCATATTATTAACACTTTTTCCTCACTCAACTCACAACGAAAGTCTCCAAACTTAGAAACATCAAAGCATCCCTTGTTCAAGCCTCAGATTCTCAAAAAAATCCAACACTGTCTCTCGCTCTGCTCAAACGAAACTTAAATCTTTAATTTGTGTTTAATTTGGGTTTCATCCCAGCATGACGCTCAAGTTAAAGTCTAAATCAATGCAGAAACATGAACAATGTTTAAAGAAACATTAGCTCTAGCATCTATTCATTCGGGGGATGTGAGCTGCGTTCAGTGTGATAAATTAAACCTGCTATTTCCTAGAGACTTTCCTATGTAAATTACACAAATGGCATCCCACACATACTTTTTTTACCCCAAAGGTAAAAAGGCAGTGGGCTCTCACTTTGTTATGAACAGACACACAACATTGCGTGTTCTGTGCTACATGCATGTCAAAGAACAAACTGTGTTTATACAGTAGCTCAGATCAAATTCACCTCTCGTATATAGGCAGATATTGATCGCACAAACTGCCGTCTCTCCAAGCAGGTTACTATGGCAGTTGTGAACATGCAATGGTTGTAGTTTGAAGGTTGACCTTTATCCCCTTGGGGAATGACTTGATCAGATTTGTCTTCAGAACACTTTGATAGATATTATGCAAGATTATACAAAGTAAGTTCAGTAACCACCTCCAGAAAGGATGTCTGCTCAGCAAATCAATGGCAATGGCCAATTTCCTCCCAAATCAAATGTTGTTATGTGCTCTGACCTTTGTCTGCTTGTGCCACAGCAGTTATAATTTTTAAGACTTTTGGCCAGTTCTCACACCTTACTTATGGCTTTTGATGATTATTATTATTATTTTTTAATTAAACGTACATATAGCACTAATGCGTTGCATTAAACTCATTAAATGTTTCAATTTCCAACCCTCCTTACTAGCGTCTTACCCACAGATGTATGTAGATGATACCTTAGTCACTATTCCTAAAGCAGTCTTTCTGACTGAAGCGCCTGCTATTTGTGTCCCAATAATGAACCCTCTTTTTAAAGTCATTTAGATCTTTTCCTCTTGCCATCTTCACCCAAAATGGAGGTCAACTTGGCCTCCTCAGCATGTTTATACCTGCCACAGAGCATGATAGCATGTTAACTGCTTAATTGTATCATGCAGTACACTTGTATGGAAGCATCTGCACTCGTTATGTTTCTCCACTTATGTATTCAGGTTTGTCCTTTAATTTGTATCTGCATACATACATACAGTACTGTACAAGACACCTTACATTTTCTAAAATATAAATTTGATCTTAGATTATTTTAATACATTTTACAACATTATGGAGAAATAGACCACATTTCAGATGAAGAAAATGGGATTACCTGTATAGCCAGAAGGAAGTTTGCAGAAGAACTGTGACAAGTTCTCCAATATGCTTGGTACATCATACCAGCTGATGATCTTATAAAACTGCAGGACAGTGTACCTAAGAGCATTGATGCAGTTTTAAAGGCAAAGGGTTGTCTCAATAAATATTGATTTGATTTAGTTTTTGCACATATATGACATGTTTGGAAAACAAATATTAAATTTAAATCTGATATTTTCTTTCCCTTTGGTATTGACTGCTATAAAGATCTGTCTGATCATGAAAGTGCATTGACATCAAGCTGATGCATAATGACAGATTGATTCTGTCACTGATTTGGATCACTGACTTACTACTGTAATATAAGAAAATCTATTTCACTTTTCACACAATAATTTATACTCTCTGAACATTATTGGAGTAAGAGTTGTCAAACATAATCTGAAGAGGCAGTGAATGATTTATGTAATGATTTAATCAGATATGTATACCTGGGTTGAAAAATCTATATTCTGGCGCCTCACAAGTGCATTCCCAACCAATGTTATGTACATTATCTGCATAAACATTATAATTATGTACAGCCTTGTATTACTAAGCAACTTGTCCTTGTATTTCAAAAATGGTGTGTCATACTGACAGTTTATAGATACAATAGGTAAGATTTTTGTGCTAAAACATTGTTACAAGATCATGGTAAATCCCTTCCTAACATTGAAAAGGCTCACTGACATGTTGACTCACCCTCTGCCTGTGTTTATAGTCCTTAAATTTGTGTTTCAAAGAGTACATTTGTCAAGCCGTCACTCTGTATCAAGACATTGTACAGCTGTACAGCAATTAAAGCTCACTGGTTGAAAATTGGTTCTAACTGCAATAGCCAATGGCGTGGGGGCTTATTCTTCTGCAGCTGCACAAATTGCACTCCAGACAAGCGATCACTGAAACTCTGTATACTATTGCTTATTATCCAAGTGAATACTACACATTGATAGCAACAAGCAAATTAGCTGTAGTTAGCATGACAAATTTACAAATATCCACTTACGATAAAATATAGGTAATACGAACATAGTCACGATTGCACAAGTGTTGTGCTTCAGGTGGATATTTGTAAATTCTGAAAGCTAACTAATAATAGCTAATAGCGGGTATTGTTTTTTAACTCGATAAACAATAGTATACAGAGTTTCAGTGATCGCTCATCTGGGGTGCAATTTGGGCAACTACACGTTCCTTTTATCGCTTTACGTATTTAATCATCCGTGTTAAGCTAAACCTTTATTTCTCTCAAACTGTAAGTTACATTTGCATCATTTGTGGTGAACTATCATATCTTAGTTAGATAGCCCACTAGTTACATAGCCAAATAACTTTCTTGCTCACAATAGTTGGTTAGCTAAAGTGAAAACTCATTATGTAGCACACCAAAGTCAAAATTTCATAAAGTCACCTGTTCAGCAAACATGTTCTTACGAGAACACTACGACAAGATGGCAAGCTCTATTGCGTTTGTCACTGTCAGCTTCCCAAAACAGTGCACAAGAGCACTGAACTGTACAATAACGCTTGATATTTTGCATTATATTCATAGACTGTGGGAAGCTTAAACAGTGTTGTGGTCTGAGGTTGTTTGTTGTTGCAATTCCTCTCTTGACCATTAGATTACAAATTGTACCTTTAATACATGGAATGTTGTTAATACTACAAAGAAAAAGAGAAAAACTTTATCACCATTAGCTTGAGCTGTGCATGCAATATAATGTAGAATCTATCATGACCCTGATAGATTAATTATACAATGCCTTATGTGCTGTCATTGAATAAATACATTTTTGTATTTACTGCTGTTCTCATGGAAACTGAAATTGACATTCCTTTTCATAAACGGTAGAAGGCTTATCACTGATGACAATGAAAATACAGCCTCATATATATGAAGTAGCACGTTGAATGCAGTCCTTTATTTATGGCACAGGAAGCAAACATTTCAAAATGGGGTTTAGCTCTGAATAGCCCAAGCACAAAATGATGCATTGGTTTAACACTCCTAATACTCGTCCAGCATCATTCTCATTCTGAAAATGACATCTGCTCAGCTGCCAAACCTTTTCAATTAAAACCATTTCATATTTGAAGAGAATTTGCCTGTCAACATTAATGAAGAACAAATTACATAATTTGCGTTTCATCTTTTTTATATAATGGCAGGTACGTAATTCTCACATGCCAATCAGTCCGTTCATAATGGACCTCTGTAGTTATCTTGCATTGTGCCAGTAAAAGCTGGCAGCTAGCAAAGCTAACAGTGGCCAATGACATCCTGTGGTGGTTTTGTTTTGTTATATAGGCTAATATAAGCTCTACAGGCATGTTGTTTTAAGTAGACATATTGAAAGATTTTGCAGCAGTTAAAGATCTGTGCGGTACACTTCGATGGAGAACAGCCTGATGTTAGCGTCAGAGCTGATCAACTTCATTTCCTGTATTTTGAGGCTTTCGGCAAATGCAAACATTTCACTTAAAACGTAGTTAAACCAAATAGTTGAGGATATAAAATTAAGTGTGGCATGCAAGGCATACTCAACATTAGTATACTCAACATTCGTCAAACGCCAGAGTACATCACGAATACAGCTGATATTTGTACAGAACTGGCTCTCGGAGATATGATGGAAGAAATGGAAGAAATGGAAGAAAAAGTGAGGGTTCTCTTTTTTTTCCCCCGGTGGTGAGTCACACTACCTGGGCAAATGGTGTGACTGAAGACAGAAGATCTTCATTTGGTCCACTTTATGTCAAATGTGTAACAAATAATGGATGATATGTGCAAGTCGGAGTGACAAAAATGGCACAAACTCTGCGCTAAAGCAGTCTTACTATCATCGTATCGTCAACACAGAATTTGTCAGGCTTAGCTTTCCCCAAACTCTGACAGGTGCGGCCATTATGAGTCAAACAATGGGGCCACAATTCAGGGCTTACTGTCTCCAGAACTCCTGGGTGATGGGAGTAAGGATTTATATGGCACTGCGGATAATGTGGGCAGAGCCCTGGGCAAGAGGGATTTGTTAATTTTGGAAAGGAGACCTGGGAGCAAATGAGGTGCTTCATGAATGGTCTACTGTAAAAGGAAAAAAGAAATACACAACAGTGTAGTCTGTGTGGTCAAAACCGCTCGCCTTTCTGGAAGGTTCTGCTGCTTCTATATGAAGGACAAAAAGGAAAGAGAAAAAGAAAAACATTTAGCTAGAATGGGGATGGTAATGCCAAAATAATACAATATCAGGAAAAATGAATCGCATGTTTACTGTTGAATAGGCTCATCACAATATCAGAGATATCAGTGTTGGCCCTATCCCTGAGTGCCACAATTAATCAACAAAGACAATGTGAACACAACTCCTCATCGTACAGCATTAGCTTCTAAGGGAGTCCTCTTCATCTTTACTGAAATTAAAATTGTATCTCTTCTGTCTTCCATGCAGAGACTTTTATGAATAAAAAAATATATATTAATTGATACACAGTCCTTAACACGGATGGCCATGCAGTCAGAATAAAAGTATGAAAGTTCAGTTTCAGTAATTTCAGTCATTGTCACAGACAACACTGACCTCAGTAATGTAATGAGAAAGGGAGATGCATTTAAATAATGCAAAGTGGTTAAATAAAGTCCTACTGGAGTCGTAACCTGCAAAGACACTATGAATGAATATTTTACAGTATTGGCCTTCACTTCATTATCACTCACTGTCATTTGTTGACCTTCACTAGCTGGCTAGGCCACTTCTCACAAACTACGGCTAATTAGCTGCATTACTGTTTTAACACTGCCCACAGAGGCCACACCATCCAATTGTCCCAAAAGGAGTCACCAATCAATAAATGATTACCTTTTGTTCATCGCTTAATAAAGCACAATTGAATAACCTAATCATTCCGGAGGACATCAACGAATAACAACTCTTGTGCTACTTCTTCCCTAATACAGGATTAAAGAAGGGTTAATTTCTCACTCTGCTATTTTCCTTGCAGAAGTGGCATGGAGGAAAAATGACATTTGAAAAGCTTTTCACACAAAGGCAATTTGAATGCTTGCAACGTGAATGCTTGCAACAACAAAAACAGTGGAATATACATGTAAATCTGCTTTTGCAAGCAAGGATAATGTGTGTACAATGATGGCCATTCACACACAGGACAGTGTCCTTGCTCAAGTTGGATTTTTCAGTACCTCCAAGGTTAGTTTTTTACATTACATTATATTTAGCAGACGCTTTTTTCCAAAGGCGACATACAAAACGATGCATATCAAGGTCATACAACAAACAACCGGCACATGCTAGATAAGGTACAATTCATATACGTAAGGCCATGAACATATGTCCAGTACAAAAGGCAGATAGCCAAGTCTGTAACTAACAAACCAATACAACTACAACTTGAGGAACTATAGTCTTATTACATCGTAACAGCATAAAAGTACTGCCCACTATCTCAAAACTGACTGCTAAAGCTTTGCCCAATAAAGAACATAGGAAAATGCCCCAGGTTAGCTCAGACCACCACTCAGATCTTCTTACTCAATGTCATTGATTGGCATCATTGACTCACGTATCACTGGCAAATCAAATAATTACCGATTCCCTACAATGTAATTGATTGAATGAGTCGAAGGTTGACTCCTATGGCAGAATCACAGTAGCTATTGCTCATCCCGTATTCCCCTGCGCTTGCCTGACAGGACAGCTGTCTTTCAAGCCGGGAAGTTAGCAACAGGGGAAGCATATTCACAAGCTAATATAGGCAAGATAATAATCATTTGTTATTTTTTGTCCAAAGCTTTTATCTCATCATGGCTACACCGTGGCTTGGACCACCAACCTTCCAGGACCAAGTCATCTACATTACCTTAGTCACTAGGTCACTTTATTAGGTATACCTGTACACCAGCTTATTAATGCAAATATCAAATCAGCCAATCATGTGGCAGCAACTCAATGCATAAAATCATGCAGATATGGTCAAGAGCTTCAGTTGATGTTCTCACCAAACATTAGAATTACATTACAGTTATTTAGCTGATGCTTTCAAATATACTTACAGTTGATTTGATTAAGCAGGGCCCAATCCCCCTGGAGCAATATGGGGTTAAGGGCCTTGCACAAAGGCCCACAGCTGCATGGATCATGAACCACTAACCTTATGGATCCCAGTCAAGCAACTTCACCACTAGGCTATAGGCTGCGGCACTAGAATGGGGAGGAAATGTGATCTACTGTAAGTGACTTTGACCATTATTGGTGCCAGACGGTTTGGTTTAGTTATCTCAAAACCTATTCCACTCCTGGGGTGTTCACAACAGCCTCTAGAGTTTACAGAGAATGGTGCCCAAAACAAAAAAACATTCAGTGAGCGGCAGTTCTGTGGGCAAAAATGCCTTGTTAATGAGAGGTCAGAAGAGAATGGCCAGACTGGTTCAAGCTGACAGGAAGGCTACCGTAAGTCAAATAAACTCTGAACACAAACTGAAGTGGATGGGCTATAGCAGCTGTAGGCCAATATGTCAAAAATCCAATAAAGAACTAATAAAATGCTCACTCAGTGTATGAAGCTTATGAAGTTGCAAACAGAATAAGACTGCAAGTTATCTCATTTTCTACCTACAGGGTTCATTTCTAATATATTGAGGTTTAAAATGGATTAAGTTCGCTACTTAGCAAGTTAAACATTTAAGAATTGTCCCATCCAATGTCAGTTGTGTTTCCTAGCTAACTGATGAAGCTGAAAATCTGCACAGCAGTTAATCTGACTGAAGACTGAAACATCTCCACAGTTCATCCCATGCTATGCTCCTTAAATCTCTTACTGACATATAAGTTGCAAAAAGGCAATCAGTTTAAAAGACAATGTAATTTGCTTTTTCAGTTTCGTTTAAATGCATTTGTTTTGGGGTGGAATAAAATACCGTAGCATCCAGATGGAACCTCAGGAGTAACATCAAGTCAAGTCCATCTATTCCCACAGCTAGGGGCATTAAAGCAAACACACAGTATGAACTGGACACACATAAGACCGAACATAACATTAACCTCTCACACACTAGTCAATGAACACAATGAGGACCCTGAAAAATGTATAAGGCATCACTACTTGTTTCAGTCAGGTTACACAGAGCAACATAACATCAATATGAATACATACACTATAATTCACAATAAATACAATAACAGGTAGTATCAGAATGTTGTTGCCAGATATAAATATCACAATACATGTTTTGCTTTCACATTTCTACTGGGGACTGAGCACTTCTCATCTCTAAATGATATTACGAGGCGAAAGTAGAGCTGCTCTTTTCTCATTACACAGGCCGGTGGCTGCGGGGGTAAGATCATGTTTATAATGGTTACACTTGAGCCTGAGAGCTCTCTCTCTCTACCACTGGCCAGATGGCAGAATTCTGATCTGTATTCAAAGTGAAAGGAATGCATACGCTTTGAAAGAAAACATTTGATGTACAACTTGTTTACATTCAGCTTAGATTTTTATTTTGAATCCAACGATTAGCTACCCAGCTTCACTTCAATTTGGCCTGTTAGACTCAATTAAAAACATAAAACAGATTTAAAAATAAAAATAGTTTTAAAAGATTTCCTCACACAGAGTATTCTCTGTTCAAAGGCCAATTTAATCAGAATCAATGAATGTCTATTGGTATTTACAGTTGTCAACAAATTCTACTCACTGACGTTTTATTGTGGGCTATTGAAATAAACTACTGTGTCATATTTTGAGCTAATTATATTGCCTTTGAAGTAAATTATACTTGACCATGAATTGCGGAAATAACACATTAGCAGCCACTTGAATATTATTTTCTTGAAGGAGATTATAAATAGCTGAATCATTTGATAATGTCCTGGCTCTCATACATGCCCAACATATACAAGTTATTGAAGGACTGAGAAGACATGTGACATCTAACAGATGAGAGAAGTAAATAGGAAATATAATCATTTCACTGTGGGGAGTCCTTTTAATTAAGAAAAATAAACCACAAAACCCAAGTTAAATTGATCCATGGGTCTTTATGATATCAGGTGAGTTGAATGATATTAAAGGCATTTGAGAACTAATAAAGAAAATTGAGGAAGGACGTGACAATAAAGAATGTCATGTTCTCTGTGGATTTCATACTTTTGCCACTGCAAGAATTTTAAATGAGCTTTGCAAATAGAAGTGTTATGATTCCAAATAGGAAGTTATTTTCATTGCTACTGTTGACAGGTACTGTGATTACATTTAACAGTTTAGCCTCTCTGTGACTACTCTGTGCTACATAATTAATAAACATACTGGCAAAAAGGTGTAAATATTATTTTTTACATTGGTAGTGTGACTGTATCTCCAAAGTCCACCAAACAGACATCAAGTGCCTGTGTCATAGGATTATTTGAAACATATCATGGTTACTGTCAGTACATTAACCGATAGAAAAGTTTGAATTATAGCCGCCTAACTGTGTTGGAATATGTACAATTATTGACCATGTTATTAAGTACATCTGTACACCAGCTTGTAAATTTAATCAACCAATCATGTGGCAGCAACTAAATGCATAAACACATGCAGACGTGTTCAGCTGTTTTACAGACCTAATGTCGGAATGGGGAAGAAATGTGATCTTAGTGACTTTGACTGTGGAATTATTGTTGGTGCCAGACAGGGTGGTTTGAGTATCTCAGAAACTGCTGATCTCCTGGGGTTCTCATGCACAACAGTCTCTAGAGTTTGCAGAGAATGGTGCAAGAAACTAAAAACATTTGCAGCAGTTCTGTGGCAAAAGTGTTGTTAATCAGAGCAGATGGGCCAGACTGGTCGAAGCTGACAGGAAGGTGACAGTAATGCAAATAACCACATATCAGCATCCCTGAACACATAATGTGTTAAACCTCTAAGTGGATAGGCTACAGCAGTAGAAGTAAAAAATTTTAATAAAAATAAATTCAGAATAAAGTGCTCACTGAGTGTACATTGCATACATATTATATTACCATTAAAAAAAATGTAAATACTGTATCAAAAATACATATTCATGTATTACAGTATAATGTGTATATATTATGCATAGTTCTGTTATAGATATAACAACAAGTTAATTCAAGTGTGTCATTGCTCAGAAGATGTAATATGCTGACAGTCATTTTGCCTTAATTTGCGGGTATAAAGTCAACAGTGTGGTTTACGAGGCCTGCTTTCCTAATCGTACGCTGTACCTTTCGGTTTGTGTCTCCTCGGTTGTCAAGACTGGCTTACATCTCTGTCTCCAGAGACGAACAGCTGCAGGAACCAGGAGTGGAAAGAGAGCCATCTGATCGTACACAAAACAAAAGGAAAGGCATTCCAATGTCCAGGAGGAGATGCCACTGTCACTTCTAAGCGCATCTCTTTTCATGTTATTTTCCGGAATTATTTCCCTTCCTGAAACTCACTGATCACAGGAAACAGACAAAGGCACTTGAGGAAATCAGCCTTAATTACTATACAAGCACAAGATGAGCTTTTATTCTCATTATAACAGCTGTGTTGGGGGGCTGAGGATACTGTCAGTGCAGCATTTGTGCATACCTAGGACATTCAAAGAGAGCCGTTTTTAATCTTATAATTTCCTCTGGGAAAATCTGGATTCTGTGTCTGTGGAAGCCATGTTCTTTCAACACTTTTTGCATAGGATTTAAAAAATTTCACATAACCTGGATGGATTTGTGGCTTTAAAGACAAAGACTATGCCTAGAATCAATGTCATAGCCAATCAATCATAATCCATCTTCCTGTACAATATGCTGTAGGTCATTGTAAAATATTCCATCACTCTCCAGAAGCATGCCTTGTTTTGTGTCATCATTTTCATAAATCGAGATTACAATGCAGGTGGCACGGATGGTGCAGTGGGTAGCACTGCCGCCTCACAGCAAGGAGGTCCTGGGTTCGAATCCCTGTCGGCCAGGGCCTCTCTGTGCGGAGTTTGCATGTTCTCCCCGTGTTTGCGTGGGTTTTCTCTGGGTACACCGGTTTCCTCCCACAGTCCAAAGACATGCAGGTTAGGCTGATTGGAGAGTCTAAATTGCCCATGGGTACGAGTGTGTGAGTGAATGGTGTGTGTGCCCTGCGATGGACTGGCGACCTGTCCAGGGTGTATTCCTGCCTTTCACCCAATGCATGCTGGGATAGGCTCCAGCCCCCCCTGCGACCCTGTTCAGGATAAGTGGGTTAGGATAATGAATGAATTAATTAATTAAATGAAACCCACCATTCTTTAGTCTGCACGTACAATCATATTTTGGAGGGTCAGAATTTAGTAACAATCTTTTGACTGAATTAATTTGGCTGACTGGATTGGGACCTTCCTCGTTTTAGTATGAAGGACAAATAAGGGCAAATATCCGGATGGGACAAGCAAACTATTATTACTACAGCTTCTAAGGTTTATACATTTATTCTGACCCAATACCTCATGTATCTTTGACAAACTGCACCCTGTCCAGGGTGTATTCCTGCCTTTCGCCCAATGTATGCTGGGATAGGCTCCAGCCCCCCTGCGACCCTGTTCAGGATAAGCGGGTTAAGATAATGGATGGATGGATGGATGAGATTACAATGCAGTCTCAGACAGCAAAATTACCCCGTTGATGTGAAAGGGAGTTCTGAACAGCAGTGGTGTAAGTGGGTGAATCCAAGTGTGGTGCAAAGAACATGACAAACATTTGAGAACTAAATGATATACTAGACCAGACCTCCATCACCCTGTCAGAATCAAATGACCTCTATCTCTCTGGAATTTAAATTATTCTAATTCAGCTAGAGGGCTTCCTTTCACTCCCCCTCAAAGTGGTAGGTAGCTGGAGGAATGGAGATGGTAAATTCCCAAAAGCACTTCTAGTTATCTCTCGGCCCTGTTCTGAGCTAAATGAAGGGAGCCCAGATAAACCTTGCACACAGGTCATGTTTAGAGTAAGGAAAATAGAGATGTATGGAGACTCTGAGCAATATACACTCATCGAGTGCTTTATTAGGAAAATTTTTACTTTATTACTTTATTATTAATGTGATTATCTAATCAGCCAATTGTGTGGCAGCAGTGCATACAATCATGTAGATACGGGTCAGGAGCTTCAGTTAATGTTCACATCAACCATGAGAACGGGGAAAAAATTGATCTAAGTGACTGTTTGTGATTGTTGGTGGCAGACAGGGTGATTTGAGTATCTCAGAAACTGCTGATCTCCTGGGATTTTCATGCACACTAGTCTCTAGAGTTGGCAAAGAATGGTGCAAAAAACGTCAGAGGAGAATGGCCAGACATTCAGCATCTCTGAACACACAACACATCATAACCATAAGTGGATAGGCTACAGCAGTAGAAAAATAAGTCTAATAAATACCTTATAAAGTGCTCACTGAGTGTAGGATATGCAGTTCTTCATCCCGGCAGTACAACTGGAAGGCATGTGTATAATTACCACTCACATACTTACATCAAGAGAACTCCCCTACCACCCACCACCGCAAGATTTATTCTTAGTGAAAAGAAGAGATGCTTTAGTGTGACAGGGAACAGGTGGTAAAGTACTGATTATTACTCTACCAAAAACAGGGCGAATGATCTGGAAAGTTCCTGTAGTTTCGGTATGTTTGTCTCGCTGAGTATCAGAGGCTGATGTGGAGACCAAATAACTCTCCTGCCTTATAATTTGAAGACTGAGTCATCAATCATAAGGTGATTTCAAAAAGCCTGTCTGAACCAGCAAAAAAAAGAAAAAAAGAAAAAAGAAAGCTTACAGCACATGCCATGCCCATTGCTTTTGGAAACAGAAATGTGCTACACTGTAGGTAACCACAGAGGAGATTATGGATCGCTTTGCATATTAAACACTTCTGCTTGCCAGCTCAACCCAATGCACAACCATCTGCTGTTTTGACAAGAATGACAGAAATTGAGATACTAAAGATAAGATTAGCACTGATGTGATACAGTGTAGATCAAATATATAGTAGCATTCATCGAATATGGTTCATTACTCCAAAATAAACACAGCCCGTATTCTAGTTTGGATTTTTTCAGAGACAATGGAGCAGTCCCAGTGTTAATTTCCTCAGTTGTATTCACTATGAGGCATTCTCTGGCACCAGGCTCTCTGGGTTCACAGCAAAAGAGAACAAAAAGCTCATGCCCCTCTCTGAGAAAAGAAAAAATTAACTCATAACTTAACGTTAGAACAACATCCAGTGGCCAATTTTACCCTCCGTAGCTACTGTACAGATGTGTGCAGCCATTTCCCCGGGGGGCCCTTGCCCTGAGTTCTCAGACCACTCCAGCCCTGTCCTATCCCAAGTAAAACACTAAAAAAACTAGAGCCCCAGATGCATCACCCCAGCCCTCTGAACAGTACACCCTTTAATTGGACTTTCTACTTTAACAGCTAGTTTAATACCTCAACTGTACAACCTGCTCAACCCATTTAATTATTTGCTGCAACAGATCCCTTACTGCATTTCTGTTACATACATTCTTTTGCACAAGATGGGCTCTCCCATCCTTTACCTTGCTTGCTTTTTGGGGGTGTAGACCTGGTTTCTATCCAATTTTCCTTCTGTTATTCTATTGCGCATCTTTGTGACAGTTCTCTGTAAAAAGCACTACACAAAAAAAATTGATTTGATTTTGCTTTCCTCATTTTCCCAATGCTCTTTGAATTCAGGAGAGTGCAGTCACTTGTGTGCACTACTCCAAACTGCTTCCTATATTGACTGCGCAGTCCCCCAGCTGAGCTGAAAAGCTATTATACTGCAGGTACCGATTGGACCTGAGGAGATGGTGAAACAGGGACCCTGCTGCAAAAACCAGCTCAAGCTAGGTTCTGAATCAACTGGTAGCCGGTTGACCAGTTCAGACCAGCTTGACATGGTTTAGCCGGTTGACCAGTTCAGACCAGCTCCCAGCTCGATATGGTTAGCCGGTTGACCAGTTCAGACCAGCTCCCAGCTCGACATGGTTTAGTCAGTTAACCAGTTGAGACCAGCTCCCAGTTTGACATGGTTTGACCAGCTCAAGCTATAGTATGTTCTAAAACAGCTGGTAGCTGATTGACCAGCTCATACCCAGCTAGACCAGCTTTATGACCAGTTTGGCCATGCTGGTTGACCAGCTCATACCCAGCTAGACCAGCTTATGACCAGCTTGACCAGCTCAATTTTCAAGCTGGCCAATCTGGCACAGCTGGATTTCACAGCAGGGAATACCATGGGCTAATTCCCGCTCAGCCTCCAGGGATACATTTATATTGAATTTAGCAACTATTCATATCCACAGTAACTTACAATATGGGTTACTGTATGCACCCTGTTCACTCAAGGTACCCTTGACAGTGCCTCAGCAACGTGAATCAAACGTTCAACCTCTACAACTCCAGTTCTCACTGTACAGTACTGTCACAATACCAAATCTTAGCGTGCATCACATCACTTTGACAAGATATGTTACCTGATATACTGCACTGTACAGCATGTGAAAAGTTTATTCAACTTCCACTCTAATTCAGCCAGTTTTGGAGAAAGAAATTTCCCTCCACATTTACTTCTAAAAATAATGGCAATTCTCTAACAATGAAAACAGAATGGCGGAAAGAAAATAAATAAGCTGGCATATGTGTTTTCACGGCCCTCTTCTGAGCTGTGCTTCTCCCGAGGGGAAGGCAGGATATGTTTAAGGTGTAAGAGCACACTAATTGACAGGGCCCAGTTAGTCCTCCTGTCAGAGGGAGATGCGTGTCTGTCTCCCATGGCATCCTCAATTACCTGCCCTTTACTAACATGGATTTTTGGAGGATGACCTGACAGAACACTTATATTACCAGGGCTTATTAAGTCTCCCTGGAATCTTTTGGGAGGAATGGACTTGGGTAGAAAATGCAGTTTTCTCATTGTCAATTCAGCATGATTGGGAGTACCGCATTTTAATACAATCCATACAGGCCTGATGTTATACAACTGAATTTTAAGGTACGGTATGTGCATTCTTGCCAGGGGCAATATTTGTGGAGAAACTTATGCTGAAAATGCATTAAAAATGATAGCTGTTTTACTTTTTTGTGCCCTTTGCACAGATGCCAAATCTGACTTGAAAAATGGCTTTCATGAAGCAAGACATTTGCACAATTTGCAACTTAATTTTGTTAATTTATATCAGAATTATGAAAACAAAGTGGTGAAAATACAAAAATTAAGTGGTTCTCCTTCACTTTGAAATGAAATACTAAGAGGAAAGGAAGGGTTGGAAGGAAGGCTGTAACACCCTTAAGCTTACATTTTCTGTTCATCCCTTCCCTTTATTTTACTTCAATGCTTTTCCGGTGCACTGTATTGGTGATGATGTATTAAAGTGCTTTTTGGCAGTATGCTGGACTGTGTTTGGTTGGGTGGTTGACCACTTGAGTGACCGGCTAATTATTTCACTTCACCAATTGATACTTTCAATGACCCAAATGTGTCTGTAATACTTAATCGACTGTTTGACTTTGGCATAATAAATTACATTGCAGTGCCTGATCAAAACAAAAAAGCTATTTAAATCCAAAAATTAGCATGTGTGAATATGAAAAGCAAGTAGGTAATTATTTCCAAGAGTCAAATATCAAACTCTTGTCTGGAATCCTCAAGTAGGTTAGTAGTTCACTTCAATAATTATTTGTTCATGAAAAAAAAGAAAAGAAAAGAAAAACTCTGGTAACTCTGGTAACACTTTACTCCAATGAATCTCCTTTCAAGAAAGGGCACTAAGGCAGTTGCTGGGTGGCTCACCCTATTAAGCAATGGTTTTGCTGCATGGATGAGCCTCAAGGTTTAGTTTTGAATGTATACTGATTATGGGTGGCACAAGTAGCATTAGCTGACAGCCTCACAGGGCAATGCATACTGTAATTAGCTCTAGTTTTCCCCAGGGCATGGAGGTCTTCAGTTGGCCAGGAACACACTGAGGGCTTATTTTTCTTAGAATGGTAAAATGGTAAATGGACTGTATTTATATAGCACTTATTCAAAGCCCTTGGCAATTAATGCATTCACCCATTCACACACACACACAAACACACACACACACACACACACACACACACACACACACACCAACAGCAATAGGTTGCCATTGGAGGTTAGGTATCTAGCTCAGGGACACACCCAGGACGCAGGGGATAGAACCAGCGACCTTGTGACCGCCAAACGACTGCTCTTGACCTAAGCTAATGTCACTGGAATATAGCGGTAGCATATTTGGAGAAAGAAGACTGCCTAGAGACAAGCAATAGCCACGTTTACATGCAGAATATTTCTTCATTCCAAATAATTTGTTACGATTGGAGATTCCAAATGAACCGTTTACATGCACTCTGAATAAATTTGATCCGATTAAGGTGTGCGTTTACATGCCAAGCATTTAATCAGAATAAAACATTTTAACATGCACAGAATGATCTCGCACAGCTACACAATACATATTTCTCCAAATATGCGTTGCGTATTAGGTACAATAATTGCATTTCTGTTGTCACTTTTCAGGCAGCAGCATCTGCTGAATATAATTATCTTGCAACTAAACGAGAGAAGGCGAGTGCAAGAGCAGCTTTACCGCAGTCTCCAATAAGTTCATCCATAAGTTCATAAAATTTTACATTTGGTCGGAAACCACTTTAAAAATTTTGGCTTTTAACCCTTTAGCAGTCTTGAAAATTTTCCAGCGTATTTTCATTTTCTTTTTATTGTTATGTCTGTGGATTCCGCTTTCATTCGTTTTTTCGAACACCAAAAAGTGATCGTATATGTGAAAAAGTATCATATATGGCATGTTTTATGAATAATATATATATTTTTTTTATATGAATACAATAAGATAAATTAATTTAAAATTATAAAAATGGTGCGAGTTATCATGGACCTTGTTTGTAGTATCATTATAGGTCAAAAGATGAATTATAGTCTAAAGGTGTAGAAGCAGAGGTATCAGAGAGGAGGAATCGCAGAAGGTAATTGTGATAGAAAAAAAAACGTGCAAAAGTGATCTCAGCAAAGCACATCGGGTTACAGAGATAACACTCTGCAGGTGGACTTGGAGATGCAATCGACGAACCGTCAATCAGGAATATGAATACATCGCCTGTGTTATGGTCTTTATGGTTCAGAGCATCAACTGTTTCCATCAATAATGCATGCAAGGAAACATTTAGGAGGGTGGCGTGCCATTGGAGGCAGATCTCACAGGCTGGTGTGTGGGGGGGGGGGGGGGGGGGGAGGTGAAGAGGGAGACTGCATTCATCAGCAAAGAGGAAGAGGAAAATGGAAAGCACCATACCGGGATGAAAAATCAATATGGACATGAAAACTCATTTGTATACTTCTCTGCATCCTTGAGAATGGCTGTCAGCTGTAATGGATTGGATTATTGAAAAGCCAATGGGGAGGGAAAGGCTCCCTCTTGCGTTCCACCGGAGACCGAGGTGGGTGCTGGTCTGCTGCCAGGTCACTTTTATTAGATTTTAAGAGCAAAAAAATCTGCAAATTAATGCATTAATCATGTTTAACAAACCTGTGGGAACAAAGTACTAATCAATGTCACATTTTTAACACTATTTTTTTGTAAAGCTGTAGAAATTAAGGTGATCTATAGCTATTTAGCAATTGCCACAACTGCTCTGGATTTATCTGATGAGTAAGAGAATACTGACGATGAGATCCAAATTGAGAAAAAAAGAGCCTTATTAGCAAATCTTTCTTGTATCTTGGCAAGGGATCACAAACAAGCTTTGCTTGCAACAGCATATGCAAGGGCATAGCAGTAGGACACAGCGGTTCAGAGATCCAATTTGTTAGTACCAAAGGGTTGATTCCATGGTGGGGCTCAAGAGTCATTTGACATTCGTTTCACATGAGACGTGTCAAACCATCACTTTACTGTCAATATTTATGTGGACATCTGAGTGACCCCCGAGTGATCTAAACGCAAAAACGAATAAACAAACAAGCAAAAAAAAAGAAAAAACCCAGTGCTACTGCAGATTGACTGATCAACTCATTATGCAGTGGCTGTGAATTGATTTATCCCTTAGAAAGAAGGCATGAGAGTGACTGGTGTAAATATATTTTCTAAGAAAGTAAATAACGATAATGCGTAGCCTACAATACACCATAACTCACATGAGGATTAATGGAATAATTTCAGAAGTACGGGGTCCAAAAATGATTATCTATATGTACATACATTTCTTAGTGAATGTGAAAACTCAAAAGTGAAAATGTAATAGGCCTACAATAGACCGTCTTTCACCACTTAATCCTTTGCGATGTAACTATAGCTTGCTTGCTTTGCAGGGTGGCATCATATTTTAACAAGCCAGCCAGCTGGACCATGTGGTATTAGATTGATTAGATCGTCCTTTATACAATTTATATTAAAGTTCAAAAGGTGCGTATTGATTGGCTGTTTCCTGGGTTACATTAATGTTAACCCTTTCAGACCTCATAGCTGTGCGGATCTTATTGTGGCTACAACGGGATTAGAACCACTGACCTTGTGTGTCCCAGTCATTTACCTTAACCACTACGCTACAGGCCACCCTATACCTCTATTCAAACCCAGAAAATGCTCAACTTTTTCGTAATTGCCAGAGGCATCTGGATTGTCCGGAAAATCAACATCACACCAGCTCGCAACGCGCCGGAAAATATGGCCCTTTAACTGGATTAAAATTAGACTACTCTTTGTTTTTTATTTCTGCAAGCTTTTCTACCTGGCCTAATGTCTTAAGTGAACACAGCATTCAACACAAGCTGCAATTACATGGGCCTTAGGGAGGATACAGGTAATCGCCAGGACTGTAAAAGTTACCCTACTTTCCGGTGTTCAGTTTAAATTGTGCTACCTTGTTGAAATATGTAATAGTCACATCTATTATTGCTATGGAAAATAACAAGTATATCGCAGTGTACAAAAAAAAGCCCTTTTTACCTCATCAGAAATTGCTGCTAAGCTAATTACATTATTACTTTCATCATTTCATCCAACAACAGTCTCAAAAACCTTCTGGTCTGGGTTCCCTTTCGAATGATACATTGCCAATGTTAATGTTCATGTTGATGGTACATTGCCCCTAAACCAAGGCACCATGTTTTCATATTCACCATAATTTGCCCCATCAGAAAATACAATGATTGGTACTCAACAGAAAATATCAAAGAAATTCATGAATAGTCCATAAGTAGTGCCACTAACATGAACCTTACTATTATGCCTTCCAGTGCATGCTTGAAGAATCATATCAGTGGGTTATCAGACTACAATCAAGGTTTGGCGAACAAACTAAATAAAAATGCTGAATAACAATAAGCTGGTTTTGTGTTTAAAGAAATGTTGAATTAACATATAAAATTGAAAAAAGTTCAATAAAAACCACACTGATGAAAGCATGGAAAAAAAGCCTTAGGTAAAAAAAATTATGAGAAATACATGTATGGGTATGCCCCTAAACACAAACAAGAAAAATGATGCGACTATAATGTACGCATGTGCAATACCCCATGGTAGGACAACTAGATAATGAGGATGAAATGTCACAACACCGGCTCCCATGACTCACATACAAATGTTGTTTTCTGGTGAAGTTTAAGTTTAGTTTACATGAAAAACTGTATTAGTTGACTGTGTGTAGGCATTTTTTAAATCACAGTCAGTGTAGCCATTTCCTAAACATGGGGCAAAATCCCCCAGGTGATCACTTAACACTGCCACGAAAATACGGTAACGTTAGCATACAAATATCACGGAACCTAACTTGACTAGACTGAGCAATATGACGGACAGCTCTGACTTTGTTGAGTTCGAGGATGAGCCTTTTGATTTTGACGAAGAAATACAACCTTATAGTTTTGCACCGGAATTTACAGAGGAAGAATTGCGTGAACGAGAGAGGCAGACAGCGAAGGAAGAGGCAGCCGAAGCTAACCGAGAGGATTTATTGGAAGCAGTATCCACAACTAAGGGGTCTAGCAGGGCAACTAAGCAACGAGTAAGTAAATATCTTGCTAACAAGTTGTATAAAAACGTTAGTTGTATTCCTTATCAGGGCTGTGGTGTGAGTATCCCAGCATGCATTGGGTGAGAGGCAGGGATATATCATAGACAGGTTGCCAATCCAGGCTGCATATACATGTATACATAAGTCCTAATGAAAACTCACATAAGCTTTAATGACTTGGAAACTGATTGAAACCTCAGTTTAAACGTGAATTGAAAAGGATGAGACAGAAGTATAATTAACCAACATGATATCATCTCATATTCATCTGCAGGCACACAATCAAGATGATGATGATGGTCAAAATCGGTTTGTTCTCCACCATGGTGTCTTTGAAAGCACACAAGAAATATAAATTGATTTCTGCTGCTGATGAAACAGTTTTCTGTAGTTATGTAGATCACAGGGGAGCCATCAAAGAGCTAATTGAATCAGCCCCATTAATTTATTCTCTGACTGCCCTCTCACCATCTTTCACACAGACAAATTAAGTAGAGTGATGAAAAGCAGGATGTCAGAGTTAAAAATGCACATAATCACTGTTCTGAAATTTCAAAATGGATATTTGAAGTATAGGATGAGGGAAGGGGTGGAGGAGGGATGTAACAATGGTGGGATGCGAGAGTTTGTGCACTCAAATATTACTAACCCCCCTTTTGGCTTTATCATCAATGGCTGATGAAGCCAAAAAGGTTCAAACTGAGAAGCTGCCTATCTAAAATAATTAAGATTTTTGCAGATTCTGGTTTTACTTTTCAAAGTTTGAACCGTTTTGAGCCACCAGCGCCACCCTAAAGTACTTGGAAGTCTGACGTAACACAGAGCAAGACCTTGGCCCATATATGGATTTCCTAATCAAAGCAGAATTTCTCGATGGAAAAAATGAATGTTCCATCTCTGTCAGTCTGTGATTTAAGCTGCCGTTTCAAATTTGGACGTTTTTATCCCACTAAATTCCGCTGCCACTTCCCAACTAGTCAGAGCCAAAAAGCTAAAGCAACTACTTAAATAACTTAAGGAAATTACTAAGACAATACCAACAATAAAGACATGTATGGCAATACACAACTGTATGACTAAGACCGTATAGCTACAGTTTTGAAGAAAATGCAGTAGGGCTAAAATTAGCTTGGTATCCATGATAGAAAACATGAGACTATTTTGACCCAAGACCAAATTCTATTTTAAGGCTGTTACGTGGGTGAAAACGAATACAGCATAATGCCAGTTAATTACATAATTGCCAGTTACTCAAGCTAAGACGGAAGTTGCTGCTTATCAAACATTGGTTACGCTTTATAATGCAGCTTGACAGGCTAGCTCACAACAAAAAAATGTTACAAGTGGTCACCACTAACGTTAGCGATCTTTTGCATTGGTCAGTGGGTCCGGGGTTAGGAAAGACACCCCCCCCCCGGTGCTGGATTGGGGAAGCTAGGTTCGACCTTGTGAACTAAAATAACCCATCCTTTCCCACTGAAGGATGTACACAACACAGAGAACACATACATACATTTTTATGTCTTCTGGGGAGAAATATGACTTAATCGCCCTGCGTTGCTGTTGGCTACCTCAGCACAATCGGCTGCTGTTCATCTCCCCAGACAGAGCACAGACAGCTGTTTATCTTGTAATTTTTTTTCTCTCTCTCTCTCTCTCTCTCTCTCTCTCTGTCTCTGTCTCTCACACTCTCTCGGCCTCTCTCTCTGTCCATCTCTCTCTCACACTCTCTCCCTCTTTCTCTCTCTATTTCTCTCACTCTGTCCCTCTCTTACTCTGTCCCTCTCTCACTCTGTCCCTCTCTTACTCTGTCCCTCTCTCTCTCTGTCTCTCTCTCTCTCTGTCTCTCTCTCTCTCTGTCTCTCTCTGTCTCTCTAACTCTTTCAATCACAATTTGATTTTACTTTATTGGCAGGACAACTACAGTTATAATGCCAAAGCAATACCATATAATACTGTACATAGAAACACACAGAAATATGGAAATCAAATATATGACATGCATAAACACTTAAAGTATTCTCTCTCTCACTCTCACTCTCTCGCACAATTCCATTACATTTTTTTCAATTCAATGTTCTTTATTGGCAAGAAATACATTGGTATACTACTAATTGGTTAATACTACTTGTAATTATAATTAGAGCTACTGATTCAGATAAAATAAGTGGAATTAATAGTGTCAACAAAACAACAACAATAATAATAAATCAGTCATTGTCTTCATCTCTGTCACTCACTGTCGCTCAGGTTAAGGCAGACAGGGTCACGTATCTTCCTTCCTCTCCTAGGAGAATGGGGAGTTTCTCATTATCAGGGAGATGGATGAAATTTGGGCAAACCCGCAATTTTATGGAAAAATGTTTCCTTTTCAATTTCATATTTTGTGCAGTATAATATAACGTGTTTCTCTGTCTCCGCCTCTCCTTGTTGGCACTGTGCGCGTGGTTAGGTAATCTGCCAAAATGTATTCTTTTTTAAGGGCCAGATAACAATTAAGTTTACTTTAAACTTTACTTTGATTATTTCAATAGTTTAGTCCTGAGTCCCGAGGCTCTGTGCTCAGCTCTTGGCATTTCAGGGCTTTGTCATAAGAGTTGGGGTCGCTGTGGTTTAGATGTTGGCAAAATGTAAATGGTCATTTTTCAATGTTAATTAGTAGTGAATATTGGCTTAATTCAGCCCTGCATGCATTATTGGGTGTAAGATCTTTAGCCAAATTTGAATTGGAATGTCAAATTGTATTCCCCTTTCAATGGCATAAAAAGCCCTTCTGACTTTCTCTTTCAGTTCACAGCCAAGTTGAAACTTCCAGATCAACTCATTGTGAGGCCTGAATAAGTATAATTTGTTATACTTATACATTATATAATTTGGTATAATTTAATGTTCTTTTGTGTTTGATACTGAATTTTCTCACTCACTCTCTCGGTGCTGGCCTGGGCTGCCAGGTGAACTTCCCGGGACATAACTATTGGATTATATTATTCCCGGGCCTTGGACAACAATAATATTTACCACAGGGTCACAGACCACTAACGCCACCCATCCCCCCCTGCCTCCCCAGGGCGTGGGACTCCTCCCTCCCGACAGCAGCCCTGGTTTTGCCACACAGAAGTCACCCAACAGATTCACCTACTTGACATGTATTTCCCTAGACAGATGGAGAAACTGATAGATGAACAGAGCATTACTAACATAGTTAAGTGCTGTCACAGGCAGTACAGTACAAGAGACATATGTGAGAAAACACAACACACACATTTCTTCAAGTAAATGGATGCTAAGATGAAAATTAGATTCATAACCAAAAAACTAAAAATATCTAACATCCTTCCCTTGGGTCAGTAGACAATGAAAGCAAGCAAGTGTTCAAATTCACGCAAACAATTAAAGCCCACAAGAATAACAACATTTGTACAAAAACGCTTCTCACAAAACCTTTGTAAAATTATAGAAAACAGCTGCCGATGGAAATGTAATGTTTATGGATCCTAGATACCCGGTTACCACTGCAAAGGCAATATCCTTTGGAAATCTCTGGTTGTAAATATAGCTAATGTGCTGAGGCTGCAGTACTCCAACACCATGCTGTTTAATACTGACGTGAGTTATCTGTGCGATTCTTACAACAACTGAAATATGAAGGCTGTAGTGAACGAGCTCCTCGAGTGATAAACTGCGCTACCTGTCCAGAAGATCTCAGTAGGATTTTCCCCCAAATAAAGTATGGGTATAAAGCAAGTAAATACATCTAACCACAACAAATAATAAAATAACAAAAGGGTTGTTTTCTTCCTACAGTCCTATTAAGAATGTTCTGATGTCATGGGGATTTCACAGAAAGGTTTGTGTTTCTATTAAGTGAGCCCAGTGCAATCTCACTGTCCGGAATGTAAAAACCGAGCTTTTCACTGCGGTATCGTGTACTTATTGCAAAATTGTCTAACTATCATACCGAGGAAAATATTTGTCACTCTATGTTTGGTTTTTCCAGCTTTGAACCTGGGTGGGACTTCCTGTTTGCATTTGGCAAGGAGAATATAGGTTCCGCGGTTACTCCCAGGCCACGACACATTTCATTCATCGCTCTCCTTCCTGTGCCATCCATCATCCTCGACTCGGTTTCTGATCTAAGACCGGATCAATTTCAGTCCCTAGGAAAGCCAGGTCTCAAAAGTAAATCCTTTCTCATAGACCACAGGATGTGCCTTTCGACAAAGCAAACTTTCTCTTCGGTCTGAGAAACACAGCACTGCTAGTCGAGAAGCTTTTTTTTCAAATTTGTCTTGAACAAAGGCAACACCATTCACCTACTTATTCAACAACAAAGTCTCAATGAGCAGCACGTTTCTCATAGCTAGCACCTGACGGAAGTAGAGCAGGTAAGTGAATGCATGCATTAAAAACGCAAGACCAAGCCCAGCCTTCCCTACACTGCCGGTGAGATATTCCACTCCGAGTGCTGACTGCAATGCAGCATCTAGTTCTCTCTGTTTTTGAGGAAAGCCGTCCCTCTGAGATCTGAGGGGAGTCAGATTAGAACCAAAATCCAATGTGCAGAAAAAAACAGGGCTCTCCCACCAGACTGAAACCTTTAAATGCTTGAGTGTGGAAACGGCAGTCAGAACCGGCTGGTACACCACGTCCACGCACACACTGTTCTCAGAACAAGCACGGGGAGGGGGAACAGAAGGCGGAGTTCAACTAAGCCTTTTTAATTAATATAAGACTAATAATCTGCTTATGAAATGATGTAAAGGATGTTTGAACATGGACTCTGGCAGGGCTTAAATTTAATTTAACAGGATGTTAAAGAGCAGATTTTCCTTTCTTGGCACCTGGACCTGTTTTCACTGGGTATTAGGTCATCTCAAAATCAGAGAACTACATTTCTTTTGATAGCAGATATGTAAAGTAATATGACCATATACTGTATGACCTGCATTGTTTTTGTAATATATAATACTGTAACTGCATGCATAATAAAAATAAACATTAAAATTCACTTAAATACAACATATAAAATACAGTGCAGTCTGTAAGTATTGGGCCAGTGGTACAATGTTTGTTGTTTTATTTCTCTGTACTCCAGGACATTGGATTTCAAAGGAAAAAAATGTAGATAAAGTGCAAACTGTCACCTTTAATTTTAACATATGCACATCCATATTATGTGATCAGTGTATAATTTTTATACATAGTCCCCCCATTTTAGGGGACCAAAAGAAATTGGTTTCATAACAGTTTCTGATTAGTTGGGTATATTCAATCGCTTCATTAGTGTAGGTATAAGAAAGCATTCCGTGTTTAGTCTTGATTCTAGGCTTTTGATTGCCTTTGTAGTCTGTTATTGACATTTGTCAACATGATGACAAGAATTGTGCCAATGACAGCCAAAGAAGCCATTATGAGAATGAGAAATAAAAAACAGTCAAAGACATAGGCCAAATAAAAGGCTTTCCAAAATCATCATTAAGAAGAAAGAGAGCACTCCTGAAGCTCAATAATGGAAAGCCAAGGAAGTCCTCTACATTTGATGACCGAAGAATTCTTTCCATATTGAAAAACAAACAAACACCTGACCAACAGATCAGAAATACTCTTCAGAAAGCAGGCGTGGATGTGTCAGTGGCTACTTTCTGCAGAAGACTACAGAAACAGAAAGAGGCTATGCTGCAAGTTGTAAACCACAGGATAGCTGCAAAGGATGGCCAGGTTACAGTTTGCTAAGAAATACCTAAAAGCAGGGGTGCCACCAACTGTCTAAAAGCAGTTCTTCCCCCGTTCACATAAAAAGCTACTGCTATTCCAAAATTGAAGGTCATCACATAATGACGGGCATTTTTTCTTTTTTAATTGGCTACTCTTTTGTACCTCTAAATCCTTCAAAGTCACAAAAAACGTAACCAGCATTACACCACTCCTTTGAAAACTCACTGCTTTTCAATGAACCCCATACATGCAAGTTTAATGTTTTAGCTTGATGTACAGTGCAGTCAGTAAGTAGAATTTCAGTCAGTGGTACAAACACTGTTCTGTTGTCTCTTTACTTGATCACTTTAGATCAAGTGAATCTATGAATATGAGGTTAAAGTGCAAACTGTCAGGGTATTTTCATCTGTATCGGGTGATCAGTGTAGGATATACATCCTTTTTTTATATTTGTTTTTTATTTTAGGGGACCAAAAGTAATTGGACAGTTTGTTCCAAGCTGTTTCTGATTAGTCAGGTGTATTAGTATTGGTATATTAAGTATATGATGCTTCCAGTATCTACTCTTGATTCCAGGCTTTTGACTCCCTTTGGAGTCTGTTATTGCCGTTTTTCAACATAAGGACTAGAGTTGTGCCAATGACAGTCAAAGAACCAATTATGAGGCTGAGAAATAAGAAAAAGTGGTCAGAGACAGATACAGAGACTGAGGCCAAAAAATAGGCTCTACAAAATAAACAGTTTGGAACATCATTAAGAAGAAAGAGAGCCCTGGTGAGGTCAGTGATTCCAAACGGCATGGAAGCCCAAGTAAGACCTCTACAGCTGATGACCAAAGAATTCTTGCTATAATGAAGATAAATCCCCAAACACCTGTACAACAAATAAAAAACATCCTGCAGGAGACAGGCTTGGATATGTCAGACTACTCTCCGCAGACAACTCCACAAACAGATCTACAGAGGCTACTCGTCAAGATTCAAACCACCAGTTAGCTGCAAAAATGAGACCAAGCTCGACTTGTATCAGAGAGATGGCAAAGTGTGGAGGCTAAAAGGAACTGCCAAAGAACCAAAGAACCCCCCATCTGAGGGAGTTACAGTTACAGTGTGTGTGTACAGTATGTATGGCTGCTGCAGGTGCTTGCTCATTTGCCTTCATTGATAATAAAACTGCTGATAGCAGCAGAACGAATTCAGGTGTACTGAAGCATCTTATCTGCTAAAGTTCAATCGAATGCATCCAAACTCATTTGACAGTGCTTCAACCCACAACTGCTTGGTTTGCCTCGAAGATGATAAATGTGTCATACATTATCTTGATCAGAATTTAAATGATTTAGATAATACCGCATTCTTTCCTGAAGATTATGATATATAGCCCTTGTGATCTCAACAAACAAAGTATAGTATGAAGTACATTTTAATTATGAACAGATTAATTTCGTCCCCACAGATTTTAATAAGTTTTTGGAAGGACTGGCAGAGAATTCAGTTGATCACCATTTTTTAAAATCATTTTAAACCAAGGGTTAACACATCTGCTTATCAAAAATAATTCCAGATACCCTTAACCCTGCTAACTCGTCTGAATCAACAAAGTCACAGAAGTATTATTTTAATTTTTTTCATCTGGAAATATTTCTCCTCATGAATTATTTATGTGTTCTAGTATTCTGTTTCAAAGTACAAACTTGTTTAAGCATAAAGCCTACAATGGCAATCATGCATGGCCGATGAATGACCTACCACAGGCTCCATGATTTCATATTAGGCAGCAATTATTATCAAACGACATTTCAGATACAGTGTACTGCAATTGCCACGTTGTCCCGATGCATGTAATTACCCATTGTATTGGTTTGAGTCTACCACGTGTTTGTCAGCAAGGACAAACACTGGGAATACACAACATAATATTTGCGGAAGGAAATGTGAAATGGATTAATTGTATGTTTCTGATTCACCTGAACAATGGTTTGTAAGAAAAAACTGTAATTACGAGCCTTAAGATAATTTTAGTTGGCATATGATTATTGTATGTGCTTGTGTCCTCCAGCAAATTGGATTTTACATAAACAATGAGGCTAAAGTCTGATTTAATTTAAGGGCAATCACATCCATGTGACATTTTAGCACAGCAGAGTAATTGGACAATTGGCTGCCCACCTGTATCTTGCCCAGCTGTGGGTCTCTGCATCATTAGTATGTACCAGAAAGCTAACAAAAGGTCTAGATAATTCTAGGTGTGGCATTTGCATTTGTTGTTCTTGTGTCTCAACATGATCCCTACTACCTTGAGAATTATACCTCTGCTGAGCCTAGAGATCTAGTCAGTACCTGCCTACACATGGGACCAAGCAGAGGCTCCTCTATGGAAAAGATTTGACAGCCCGTTAATTACATAGTACTACTTACTGGGTTACTGTAATTATCAGATAACTACTTTCATTTCAGTGCTAAGTACTATAAAAAAAGGTCAGTAGAACTATGTAAGTATGTTTTACTGCCAGTTTGAACTGTAAAATAAAGCGTTACGAAAACGTCTTACACTGTCAAGGCTTTGAATTGGTCAAACGTCAAATCACAGGATAACCGAGCCCTAATCGTGTATGCCCTCTGAGAGGACCATGGAATAATGTCAAGCAAGAGCTTCAATACATGAATAAACTAGACAACCCTTCTAATCTCAGACTCATACTTTCAAAACTGCCATAGAAGATGAGGAGTGAATGGAGTTCAGTCACTCATATTATTATGCAACGCAGCAATGGGCAGTGTTTCAAAATCTTGTATCCTTCCGGGAGAGGCAAACAAAAAAAGTCCACAGATACAAAATGTTTAGCAATCTTCCGGATTCTGCATAGGAAGCAGCAGAGAACCGTGCCTGTAGGAATTAAACTGCTACTTCCAACCAAACTGAACTGTACAAGTGTTCAGCATTGTCTGTCTCTCCTGGACAGTTGGACATTCACTTGTTAACCATCAGCAAATAAGGTGAAAGCAGAACAAGGATAAAATAAAATTGTATTAAATGAGAAAGGCTTGTGATGTCTTACAAAGGGACACTTAAGTAACGAGCAGGGGTGCGTGCAGGAATTGTAAATCAACCTCTTGTGGGGGGGCAGCAAGCATATTTAACATTAGTTTAGTAATGTAGACTGTGTTCCAGACAGAACATGAAAGTTAATGGCCGCGTTTCCCGAACGCGTTAAGAACGTTCTTAAGCTAAGAAAGTTCTTAAGGACCTTCTAATTGACGGTCCTTAAGAACTTTCTTAGCTTAAGACCGTTCTTAACGCGTTCGGGAAACGCGGCCAATGTCTGTTCAATGATAGTTTTTCTTCTGACAAATGTGGTTTATGATTATGGTTTCTTATTCACTATCACAGACACTAAAACACTTTGATTTATGTGAATTGGACCAATAATTTGGCTATGGAGAACACGATAAATAACTACATAACTTCCCTGTGTTCATAAGACTGTGTTAGCTCACGATGCAACAGTACCTGAAGCACAACTACTACTTCAACAAAAAAAGTGTAGCACTCATCCTGATATTGTGGCTGCTGCAAACTGTAGACTACCCAGCAGTTGCATATTTTGTTTTTTCAGTTGTACTAATTTGTGTATTTAATTTATTATGGCAAATGGCCATTTGTTAAAAAGGTTTCATTATTCGGCCTATAAATCTCTATTTATTTTTTTTGCCAATGATGGGGTGGAAAGAACCCCCCCGCCACAATGAGCACACACCCCTGGTAAGGAAGATGATTAGTCAAGGCTGCCAGGGAAAGCATCCATTACACTGTGTATGGACCAAGAGCAAATAAGGAAGAGAGACACACAGGATAAATTAATTCACAACTGCTTCTAAACCACAGAAGTACTCACGCTCAAGTAAAGGCTCCCAATAAGAAACATCCTGTGAGTGCGCACCATCATAGCTGCACTGTTGAAAATAGAAAAGGCAAATAAAAGTATCACCACTTATACCTCTCTGGATCCAGGCAGCTCAGCAACCTTTTCCACAGAGAACCTCATGAAAAGGCTGAATGCTAAAGCACAGAAATCCAAAAGCGATGGCACAAGAAATGCCAGTGACTACACATGAAGCACGCGATTTGGAAGTTAGTGACATTCAGGGCAGCACATTCATCACAATAGCTTGCCGGCTAAAGTTTACCCAGAGCTTCAAATGAGAACCACCAGTGATCGGAGAAAGTTGACTCGACTTGAAGGTTGTTCAGTCAATATACTGTAGTTTGATATATATATATAAAGTTATGGAGACTTGGCAAAGGTAATGGACTGTAGACAGTACACTCTTGAGATGGATGGTCAATTGTCCATTCAACTGAATCATGACCGATAAAGCAAGCCTACCAAGAGTGACAGCAAATAGAATTTCAGTAGTGACCATAGAACTCCTTGTCACAAAGTACCCTCAAGACCTCTCTGAAAAGCAATAGAAAGAGATAAATTATATGCCAGAGAAAGACAAAATGAAGATTATATCCAATAACATGGCCCTTAAAGATTACTACCTTCCTGTCCCCTTTTCCAATGAGGATATAGTTATGCCTTACAACCAGCAGATGACAATGAAGCATGCTATGAGCCTGCTCAAAAAACTGAAGAAGAATTAACCCTATCATAAAGAATACAAGAGTTTTATAGAGGGCATGACAGATAAGAGAAAGGTGCCTTAAACGGTACCTGAGGAACAAGCACTTGGTATCCAGTGGGACATGGAGAGAGATACATTCAGTTTCAAATTGAATGTCAAGGAGCAGACCACTTACAATTATAGGTATTTTCTCAGTCGCAAATTCAGTATGCAATCCACTTGCCTTCCTTGCTTAATTCATGCTCAGAGTAAAACACATTCTACAGGAGCTCTGGAAGACAAGCAGGAGATGGGGTGAGTCCATTTCAGAGTCTGTGTGAGTCCTGACAGAAGTGGCTTATGAATCTTGATCGGCTCTCCAGTGTCCAAATTAGCAGATTTGGACTTCACAAAATCTCAATTATTTTTCTGATGCAAGTGAGTCAGGTTCCAGTACTATCTGGGATACACAAATAACAAGAGTGAAGTGTGTACAGCCTTTGTTATGGGGGAAGGTAAGAGTAGCAACACTTACATCATGCATGGACAGCGTGTTGAAAAGGGTACTGCAAATGCCACTGGCAGAATCCATTTTCTGGACAGACAGCCAGTCAGTTTTGAAGAACATCAACAATGAAATATACAGTTTTTGCCAACAGGCTTGTCATCGAGAGTTATCCACACCAGGAAAATGGAGATATGTGAATTCAAAGGAAAACTAGGGGTTTGGATGCCAACACCTTCCTGAATAGTGAGCATTGGCTACATGTCCCTGAATTCAAAGTAAAGGAAGATAAAGATTGTCTTAACATTAAAAAATTCTCACTATCTCAACAGATGACCCTGAGAGTGAAAGTGTTACTCTGTAAGAAACGTCTGATGAAGTCTGAAGTTACTTGAGTTTGACTCAAAATGTAACAGTTTGAAAAAAGTTGCATGGATTCTGAAAGGAAATCCTTTAAATGAGATCAAAATAGAAGGATACTGCTACTACTGTGATTCCTTATGGATCTGACCTCAAAGCGAAGATGTCGGGACAACATCTTTCAGAAAGATCTTAAAATGGCAGAGCAGTCAATCATTCAATACATTCAAAGGCAACATTTCAAAGCAGAAATGAAAGACTGACAATGAGGGAATAAAAAAAAAACCCTGAAGTCCCATTCTAAACCATACCCAGGAAAATGGACTGCTGAAAGCTGGAAGCTGACTCAAAAAACAATGAACAGATGCAGTAGGTCATTCTGGTAGAAGCTACTTGCTCTCCAACTATGGCAATGTAATTGGTTGCCCTGTGTCAACTCCTTAGTGAGAAAGATCACTCACTGTTGCATCTTCTGCAGATGTTTCCAAGGAAAAGCCAGAAAACAAAAGATGGCAGAGCGTCCGTAAGAGGTGCAATGTTAGACCTTCCACCATTTATACATGTGTATGGGCTACTCTGGCCTCATAGAGGTCAAAAGAGATTGTGCTGGTGTAAAAATATATGGAATCATGTTTACCTGCCTGTTGACATACACTGTCCATCTAGAAGTCGCAAGTAAGTCAATCACAGCAAGATAAAAAAAAAAGGTGTAATATCATTACACATTAGTCTCCCACGAGTAACACATTGCAACTTTCGCGTAATATCATTTAGAGATGAGAAGTGCTCAGTCCCCAGTAGAAATGTGAAAGCAAAACATTTATTATCTGGCAACAACTGGCAACAACTTCTGATACTACCGGTTATTGTATTTATTGTGAATTATAGTGTATGTATGGTGATAACAGAGTTGAAGGGATATTCACAAGCCATTTGCTACAGTTAAAGTGTCAGCCAGTCATGGTACCAGGAATATTCCAGAAAGATTATCTGTACCCATGCTGCAGATGGAAGCAAATTCAATAGATTTCAGACATTTTCTAGAAATTGTGGATAAGGGAATACCTGCCCTTAATGCAGGAAAGATGTAAATAGAACCCAACTTGAAGACACTTCCCTCCCTGGTACCTGGCGCTCATAGTTGATGACAGAGCTCACAGGTACTGATGGCACTTCCTCCTAACACTTTATATTTTGTGATTTAAGGCATTTGTGTATTGTTATAACTACCGGCAGTAGTGAAAAGCTTCACCTCCTGGAATGCACCATGTCAGTGATGAATATACAAAAACTGAAAACATCCAGTAGGTGTGTTTACAGTCAGAACTGCGGGGCGTCCAAATACGGACCCATCTGTGACGAAAAGGTAATGTCGCTAATCACACCTACTTCATTTGCGATATGAAACACTTTATGCAAAGGAGGTTTGCGTTCATGCTTCTATTCATTCTTTTTCTGCCATACACTCCAGGATGTTTCACCCTCTCCTTTGTATAACTGAAAAATAAAAACATTTTCTACATTGTATAGATCCAAAGTCTCTCTTGAAAACAAGCTGAAATGATGCATTTTAATTAAGAGGAATCATTTATCCTTCAACGATCCGAATGCTGTACTACTTCAATTTCTATTACCTTCAGAGTAACCTTTTGCATACCTCCTAATTCATTGGGGCTCATGTGGCTTTTTGTGTTGAAGAGGGGTGGGGTCAAGTACTGTAACCCTGCACGATCACGATCCTGCACTTTCTTAGTTAAGGTGCAAGAGGACACTATTGGCCAGGGTTCCCTGTATTTTTCTTGACCATTTCATGTGTTGAACAGGATATACATTGCTCAGCTACATTGCACTTTCACCTATTATGGTCTCAGGCCTAGAAATGCATTTGCACAATGCATTTTAACGGTCATGTGTCTTGAAAAAACAGTCATAAGATCAAATACAACACTGGTGTCGCATCCGTCTGATAAGGGTGATGTAATGGGCAGGTCACATCTGTCTGTTAAGGGAGATGTAACGTGCAGGTCACATCCGTCTGTTAGGAGATGTAACGTGCAGGTTGCATTCGGAGTTAGATCCAATTTTTAAAAAATCATTTAAGACCAGACCTGAGCATATTCCTTGAGGGTTTTCAATTGTCATTGGGGGTCTTCAGAGGAAAAATCTCATTATTGAATCTTCCACAGTTAGGATATCTATTTCAACACAAATATGCTTTAGGGATGTACATTTTGTTCATATTTATAATCAATGTCTTAATTCACCACAATGGTCTTGGATGGTCAAAATGTGGTTCAGTGCAGTCTGTTGTGTACTGTAGGTGCAAATGAAGTATAATGTATGCAATATAATACAATATAGTGTGAATTATCCAGTGTGTTATTTCTCAGATAATTAAACGGCAATTAAGGTTCAAAATGGTCAGTAGACAGGAAACAAAAGACTCTACATTTAAAATTCAGAACACAAACCATGATTTTATCCCACGCAGAGAGGGGCTACAGGAGCTCCAATCTGCATATAAACTATTTCTGATATTCAGCTGGAAATGCAAGAAGCCTCCTAAGGGCAGGGGTTTTCTACAGAGAGGAGACACACTTTTGATGGCGGATCGAGGTTTTGAGGGTACAATTGTGGCAGTGAGACTGGAATTTGATCAGGCAAAAAGGTCAAGTGCATAGTTCTCCCCTGTTGTTAAGATAAGGATACACATATGCCACTGCTAAAGGTCAAATATCAACACACACACTGTTGACACACAGGAAATGGGAGGCAAGCACTAAATTATTCAATTTTAAAATGATTGTACAGTATATTAGGAAATTATGTGAATACAAAGCCATAAGTGCCAAGCTTAAAGTGTTAAAGTAACAACCAATTAAAATGGCATGTTTCAGTTGCAAACTGAGGTGGAACGTGTTATCTGGTTTGACATCATATAAACCTGGGATGTGAAAAATTAATATCATTACACATTAGTCTCCCACGAGTAACACATTGCAACTTTCGCCTAATATCATTTAGAGATGAGAAGTGCTCAGTCCCCAGTAGAAATGTGAAAGCAAAACATTTATTATCTGGCAACAACTGGCAACAACTTCTGATACTACTGTTACTGTACTGTTGAACTTCTGATACTACTATTGTATTTATTGTGAATTATAGTGTATGTATTCATATTGATGTTCTGTTGCTCTGTGTAACCTGACTGAAACAAGTAGTGATGCCTTATACATTTTTCAGGGTCCTCATTGTGTTCATTGACTAGTGTGTGAGAGGTTAATGTTATGTTCGGTCTGAGTCAGCTTCCAGCTTTCAGCAGTCCATTTTCCTGGGTATGGTTTAGAACGGGACTTCAGGCTTTTTTTTTTATTCCCTCATTGTGTGTCCAGTTCATACTGTGTGTTTGCTTTATTGCCCCTACATTACATTACATTATTGGCATTTGGCAGACGCTCTTATCCAGAGCGACGTACAACAAAGTGCATACCCATAACCAGGGATAAGTTCGCTGAAAGACCCTAGAGGGAAGTACAATTTCAACAGCCCCTAGCTGTGGGAAAAGATGGGCTTGACTTGATGTTACTCCTACACATGAAATTCAAAAAAATTCATATCATTACACATTAGTCTCCTTGTCTCTGCAAGGTAAGCAACATCACATAACCTGCAAGAAGATCCATTACGGTTTATTTAAATCATGAGTACTTGATGAATGACTGGCATGTGCCTAATACAGTACATATTGATGTCCCTAGACAGGTTTATCATGATTTTAGAACCCTCACATACGTTTGAAAAACATTCTGGGCTAAAAAGAAACGCCACAGCTTGGTAAAGTAACAGAAATGCACTCCCATACCACGTGCGATTGTGTAATTCTGTAATTCTTGGAAGAAACAGCTTTTCCAGTCACTGAATGAATAATGCATGAAAAACCTGGAGCCATCAGTTAGAAATCCTGCCAAAGTTGTCCAGATCTTAGCCAAGTGCAGGAGGGTGCGGTGCCCTTTTAGGTAACCTTGGGAGGCTCGAAAAGCACACTCAAATAACTTAAGGGGGAGAAAACTGTAAAGATTACATAATCTCTCAATTGATGATATGCATAGTACTTGTTTACAGAAAATGATAATACCTATTTAATAAGTTTAATCAGTCTGGGAGCAAAACCTTGCTTTATACGGGCATGTTAATTACTCTTTTTAATTTAATTTATTTGATTTCACTTGAAGTTCTTTTTTTATCTCGGAGCTGGGAGTCCCTTGGGAAGACTGCTCAGAGGAAGCTTTCGAGAGGAAGTTCATCTAACGCGGGGGACGAGTCCGTGAGTTCACGGGGTTCAGCGAGTGGCACAAAAGCAGATGCAGAACAGGGGACATGCCCACTGAAGTAGGAGGCAGTGGCTTTGCAGCCTGATCCCTCTGCCTGCAGTGTGCCCACAGAGGCGCAGAAGAGCTATCTGGCACATCAGGGAGGGTAGAGAGAGGACGTCCATGGGGAGGAGGCAGTCTGCCACCTGGACACAAGACCAGGTCCAATCAACCTGGAGGGCATATGATGCAGACATGGGTCAAGCACGCAGTACTTTTAGATTTGAATACATCTCTGTGCTCGATTGATCTTGTCTGGTGCTATTGAGCCAACCAAGAGGACCAGCAGGATCAAATTGGAAGGTATTTGTCCAGGAGTATCAGAAGATTCAGAAGTATAGTAATTATTTTTATTTTTATTTTAAGTCCTTTTAATTTATTCATTTATTTAAATAATTAGTTATAGTATTCTAGCTTTTAATTACTATATACTTTAATAAATGCAATATTTGAAATAAAATCTAACAATTTAAAAATAAAATAATGAATTGCTCAAAGTGCATTAATTGCCTCAATTTCTGCATATTGTTAGGACTGCAGTTATATGGAGCTTTTTTCCTGTGTGCTGGCTGTAGACGCTTTGACGGCCAGCTGCATGTTTGTTTTCCATGAAACACATCCATCAATCACACAATGCCCCCCCCCCCAGGTTACCCCCTGCCATCATTATCCAGCATCTCATTCACCTTGGGTGTCTGTTCCCCGCTTTCCTGTACTAGTAAAGCACAGCAGGAAATGGTCAGCTGTATACGCAACAACGATACGCTTCCTTACATCATAATACCTTGTAGTCTGCTCTAGTCTGGCAATGAAAAGTGAACTGCGCCAACATTTAAATAAAAACAAAGATATAACTGAAATGACTGAAATATTGGGAAGACATACACCAACAATACTATTATCTGGCAAAGCCCAAGCTGGTCCGTGCAGATTTGAAACAGAAAATGGTTTTTGCAACTGTCATGATAGCTTTTCAAGCAGAGTGTGTGCCATGTTTATGAAGGCTGAATCCAAATGTCCGGTTTTCACTCCGCTTGCGGACTGGCGGACTTAACGGGCACATTCCCATGAAGTCCGGAGTGCCTGGGGCTGCCTAAGTCTACAGTTAATCAAGTCCACAAGGGGGCCCGTACGGACTTTCATGCAGATTTCCAGAGGCTGCTTGACTGCAGGGTTCAGCAGACTTAGTCAGTGAGATTACACACTATTCATTACACTAAGCATGTGACGATATAAGACACACCAAGGAAGCAATGCCAAAAGTGAGAAAATAATGAAAGCAGGGCGGAAAAACAACAACAACAAGGTCTCCCAATGTATGCAATACATAAAGTATGCATTCAGGATATACAGTATGAATTATTATATGTATATATACTTTTTTTTCAACAGGGTCACATCCACTGCAATGAGTGAGGTCTTACGTCCAGCTACATTAGCAGATTTACCCTGGTCGTCCTGTGCTGTCCTTGCACGTCATGTGATGACCTTGAGCACTTCTCAACATCACAGTACGTAAAACCGAAGTCCGCCTGTCTGGAGTGCAGACGTTTAGATTAAGCCGTAGCAAGTAAATTAGGTAGCTAGCTGCCAACCCAGCTAGTTCCTCCTTTCCTTGGGCTAAGTTGCCAGTGGACAGGAGCAGGTCGCTTGTATGTGCTTTCCGCCATCGTGATTCTACTACTGCACAGTACCCATATGCAGTAGTACAATCACAATGACGATCACCGACTCACCCTCTGCCTGTGTTTATAGTCTTAAATTTGGGGGTTAAAATATACAGTTTATGGGCCGTCACGCTGTATGTACATTGTACAGCTGTACAATAATTCAAGCTCATTGGTTGAAAATTTGTTCTAATTGTCACAGCCAATGGTGTGGGGGCTTATTCTGATTGTTTGTGTGTAGCTGCCCAAATTGCACTCCAGACAAGCGATCACTAAAACTGTATACTATTGCTAATTATCCAAGCGAAGACTACATATCTAGTTATAAAACAATACCAGTTTGCTATCGGTAGCAATGGATATTTGTAAATTAAAAAACAAATAGCTAATTCACTTGTTGCTAATGATAATGAACTGGTATTGTATTATAACTTGATATGTAGTCTTCGCTTGGATAATAAGCCATAGTATACGGAGCTTCAGTGATCACTTGTCTGGAGTGCAATTTGGGCAGCTGCATGTTCCTCTTTACTTCAATCATGCGTGTTTAGCTAAACCTTTATTTCTCTCAAATTGTAAGTTACAGTTGCATTGTAGACTATCATATCTTAGTTATACAGCCAGCTAGTAACATAGCCAAATAAGTTTCTTGCTCAAAATATAGTTGGTAAGCTAAAGTGAAATATAAATAGTGCTGTATAGCACACTAAAGTCAAGATTTACCCATATGTATAATAACGCTTTATATTATGTTTTATATTCATGGACTGTGGGAAGGATAAACAGTGGTTTGAGGGTGTTTGTTGCTGTAATTCCTCTTAACCGTTAGGAGTCTGAAATTACCTATTGTACCTTTAAAAAAATGAGTGTATTCAATTAATTGAGCCAAACAGCAGAATTTCAAATGGTGAGTTTTGAGGTCCTGAATCACTATCGCCACTAAAGCAGTGTGGAGTGAGTGTGCAGTGAGCTGTGCTAATCTGAGCCTGAAGTCAGACAGGCAGGCCCTACCTGCTGAAATGATACAGCAGCTGCCAGCAGAGAAATGGTCAGACAGGCAGGTCCTACCTGCTGAAATGATACAGCAGCTGCCAGCAGAGAAATGGTCAGACAGGCAGGTCCTACCTGCTGAAATGATACAGCAGCTGCCAGCAGAGAAACGGCCAGAATCCTGCTAACTGAGACATTGTGTCCCAGAATGACAATCTCCTGAGAGCATTCCACATGAGCTCCCAGTTAAACCTTCTCATCTGCACTGGGGACAGCATCCTACGCAAAAGGTATAAATACAAGGTCAGCAGCAGTGCAAAATCAGCAATACTTTCCACTTTCTAGCAGGGGTAGAGGGCCATATTTTAAGGAGGGAAGTAGTAATGTAAGTGCTAAAAAAGATATGTAAGAAATGTAAAAAAAAAAAAAAAAGTAGCATGAGCACATAGGGCTAAATGTGTGGGTCGACTTGTGTACTGAGATGAAGCTGTGGTTGAGGTGTTCACTGGACCCCACAATCCATTTAAAGGGACCCCTTTAAAGCAGGGATAAGCAATGGTCCTCAAAGGCTAACAACTGCTGGTTTTCTACCCTCCCTTTACCTGGGTGTCCGGTGTGAAGGCTTTTATCCTCTTACCTGGGAGAAAAGAAAGAGCCAGAGATGATTATCCCTTTTTTAACGAGTGCATGCGTCACGTCTCTACCACTCTTAACTCACTACTCTCACATGTGAAGGATCATTTTGCCGATAGTACATCATTAGATCATCTTCTGAGTGTTTCACATATAAATTACTAATTGCAGATTAAAGTAATTTTAATAACGGCAAAAAATAATAATAGCCACAATGGCCTTTTACACATTCAAAATATGGCTCATAATGTTTTTAAATAAAAGGGATAGGCCTACTGTAGGAATTAGCACCGATAATTGGCAACAGTTATGTAATACAAGCACTGCATTACTCTGCATTTAATTGGTTCAGGAATTTAAGTACAGAACAGCTATCGTGCTCTCATATAATTACCACAGAGTCTGCTGTTAAAACCAGCTAGAAGTGGAAAGTAGTTTGAAGATGTACCGTCCTATATTCTTACTTCTTGTAGCACCCTAACTCTTGCACCAGTACAACATAAAGGGCAGGGTGCCTGTTTTTAGGGGCAGTTCCATGCTTTCTTGTAATTTCTTTTAACTTCTTAAAAACACACAGCTTAACCCGTTTGGGTTATTGTGTGCAAGCACAGCAAAATGAAGACCCATTTTTGAAATATTTTACCGAGCCTGTCAAAAAAACTGGTTTTACAACACAGCAGTCTTTCTTTTACTTAGCCTGGCAGATGTATTTTATCAAAAGTTTCAGTTATTTTGAGGCATCTCAAAAGGACACTGTGCAATCATTTTCAATCTTGTAAACATGACACTGGCTTGAGCCTTTTCAAGCTCTCCTCAGCCAACAGTTTCCAAAGACTACAGTTCCTGCCATCTCAATGATACATAAGCACAGACTTGCTCTCTAGATTCTGAGTGCAGTTTGACTGTAATACCCCTGAAATATAAAGAAGCAAACACAAGTCAGAAGATGTAAACCGATCTTTTGTTGCACATGAAAAGGCACAATATCCTGTGGCTACATCAAAACACCATTAGTACTAATACTGAGACACAACATGAGATTTCTCACTCCTTTCATTGTCCACCCATTACAAAGTTGGAGCATTTCTTGAGCAACAGTTATAGTGATAATCACTCATGTTATTCGATTTTGTCTACCCAAACAGCAACATTCAAAATTCAAATAAGCAAACCGAAAAAACACTACTGAAGAAACCAACAGTGTGGCTTTCCTGGAATAGGGGAGCTGGCAGGTTCCTGTCAAACGCGCGGGAGCCGTTAGTGGTATGAACGGTGGACATCACACCTGAGATGGCTGCGGGGCTTTCAGAGGTAAGGACAGAGGTCCCCTGCAGCTCAACTCCACACAGCTCTTCTGCATTCTCTCACACTCTCCCCAGTTCTCCCCAGGTCTCTGTCAATCCGTAGCCTCAACCTTAAGGCATCTGTCTCTTTTTCAGCTTCTTTATGAAAAAATGGAAAAAGGAGGACAAAAAGGAAGCTTTTTATTATTCATGGGATGGACAAGGACGAGCAGCACATTGAGCAATTGTGCGACTTTTTGAGGTTATTATACAGTATATTGCAAAGCCCATAAGTAATTTGGCAACTATTTTAAGTCAGATGATTTGTCCCATATTGTTAACATTTTATTCCCCACAAACTCAACCATATAGATTTCTTATATACATAGACATATAGATACATATACTTATATACATTTTTTAAGGTTCTGTACCTCCGATATCTCATTCTAACCCCACATCTATGAAGATACAAGGCCTCAGAAGATGGGGAAAGACGTCTGAAAAAGTTAGTATACTTCCACCTTAAGCTGTACCCTGCTGAGTTGATGTGCGAATTACTGTCAAAGGTTATGGACAGCGATTGATTACTGGTCTGTTGTAAAGATCTGTTGGATTTGAAGGTTGCAGCAAAGGATTTGAGAAGGGAAGCTAAGGAAAGTGGAGTGATGCATCATAGCTTATACTCTTATACGCATATGCACTTTATTAGGTACACTTGCCCAGTAATGCACATAGCCACAAGCAGTGAATCCTGCAGCAACTTAACAAATAAATCTTGGAAACATGGTGAAGCGATTCGGTTGTAATTCAACCCAACGTGAGATTAGACAAAACATGTCATCTCAGCGACTTTGACCAGAATGAATAAAACGCATAGAACCTGGAAGTGGATGGGCTACATTAGCAGAAGACCATACCGGGTTCCGCTCCTGTCAGCTAAGAACAGGAAGATGAAGCTACAAGATCACACATCTTGCCCCCATACTAATGTTCGGTTGAACAACTAAATCTGCTGCTCACAGGATGTTTTTTATTTTTTTGCACTATTCTCTGCAAACTGTAGAGATTGTTGTGCGTGAAAATCCCAGGAGATCAGCAGTTTCTGAGATGCTCAAACCCTGTCCTGGCACCAACAATCATTCCACTGTGAAAGTCACCATTTTGACTTTTGGTCTGAAAAACTATACCATTCAATTTAAGTTTACGTGAATTTAGCTTTTTACAAACACTGACACAAAGACACTGGAAATAAACAAACAAACCTGGAAATAATACAGTATATCAGTGTGTGTGTTTCAAGTGCACCACGTTTCAAGTGTACTTCCAAACATTTATTAATGATGCAATTTGTTTTGATTATTTCTGGCATTTCCAAAACAATTTAAACTTTAGCAAGATTTTCATCCATTGAAAGTCTGCTGACTTCCATGCATTTCTAAATGAGGCCTTGCAACTTCCTCTGTTTTTTTGTCTCTGAAACTTAGAATACATTAAAGCAAACTGTTCAAAGGAAAGTTTAGAAAGTTTAGCGACAGACTGGGAGGCAGGCAGAGGATCTTAAGAAGGTACCACTGTGTATTTGACAGCTTAACTGTAAAGTTGAATTTATGAGGCTTGAACGAGACTCCATTATCTCCTAATTACAATAAATATAGCACAGCTTACTTTGGGCAAGCTGCTGAGCACCTGCTGGCATTCCACAGCCGCCCCCCCTCCCCACAACCATCCACCCTCCCCCCCACATCCCCCCTCACCCCACCCCTCACTGCCAGCCTCCACTACCAAGCACAGAAAACAGCCTCAATGCTGACAATTGGATTAGCTCAAAGGCCCTGTTCATCTACCAAGAGACTTACTGTATGTTATGTCCACTGCGGACAAATATATGTCCATTTTTTTCTTACCTGACAAATATGAGTTCCTTTCGTAGTTTCTATTTGCACTCACTGAGCACTTTATTAGGTAGACCTGAGACACCAGTTTGTTAATTCAACCATTTAATCAGCCAATCATGTGGCAGCCGCGTAAAAACTAAATGTGTAAAACCATGCAGACATGGTCAAGAGGTTCAGCTGTTTTTCAGATGAAATGTCAGAATGGGCAAGAAATGTGATCGAAGTGACTTTGACCGTGGAATGATTGTTGGTGCCAGGACAGGGTCATTTGAGTATCTGGGAAACTGCTGATCTCCTAGGATTTTCACACACAACAGTCTCTAGAATTTGCAGAGAATGGTGCAAAAAACAAAAAACATCCAGTGAGCAGCAATTCTGCAGGCGAAAGTGCCATGTTAATGGCAGTACAGTGAGTACAGTGAGTACAGTGGAGAACGGCCAGGCTGGTCAAAGCTGACAGGAAGGTGACAAGTCCTAATATAAAAATACCTAATAAAGTGTTCACTGAGTGTATATCCTTTGACTAAATTGTGAAACCAATAATGATATATGTATATTCTGTATTTATCCAGCTTTATAAGCTTGATAGGCACTTGATCAATATTAATTTTCACTATCTAGATCTTACAATGACAGGATTTGTATCCAACGAACATCCATGTGTCTGCTTGCAGAACTGGCCTGCATTTTTTAATAAAGGAGAAGACATCTCTGGATAGCCATATGAGACACTCTAAACCATGACAGATGTTGTCGACATGCCGGTAACAGCAAAATGGCCACAGAGAAATGGTTTGAGGACAGGCAATGAGCAAGGCAGCCCCATGAAGAAAGGTCCCTGGAGCTGTGGGACTCACACAACACTGCAGACTCTACGAACGAGACCCGTGTTACCAGACCGTTCTGGGATTTCAGGTTCTCTAATGCGGTAGAGCATGACAAGGTCTCCTCCCATTGACTGCCCCCAGCTCCATGGAGAAATGTAGGGTGGCCAGACTGGGGGGAGATGATCCCATCCAAACATCAAACGTCATCTCTCAACTCATCATTCATGCTGCTGATATTTTCTAAAGTATTTTGAGATGCAAGAGGATGAGACCTTAGCATCATTCACTTGCACAGACAGAGGGGCCGATATGGTCAAGGCTTTTCACAATGTGAGATATAATATGGCCAAAATCCTGGAGAAGGATTAGCAGACAAAGTAACTGTTCGGATTTTGTTGTCCGAGTTATCTCTGCTGTTGCAGTTGGATAACTGTAATTGGAAATCCGTTCCCGTCCCTAGTCAGAAGGAGAATTTTCCTGCAGAAATGGACAATATGGTGTTTCAGACCTAACTCCATACTGGGCTCATCAAACATGGCAAATAATAATAATAATTCATTTTAATAGTTATGCTGTTATGGCAGCGTTCATAATTGAGATTTGTGATGGATATAATATGCATCAACATCAAAATATCTTCGGAAAAAGGTTTTTTCTCCACATATCTTTCAGTAGCTTATTTTGAGAAGTAAAGGTGCCATCTAGTGGAAACTCTGTATAAACAACTGATGCTCAATATAGACTACACCCGTGATAGCCACACCAGGGCAGAAATAAATAACTGACTGGACCAAAGAAGCTCATGAATTGTTACCCAAATCCCCTTTAATCGCTCTAAAACAATTTATTTGTCCAAACAAGAGACAGTGGTCTCGAGTAATTTGACAGTTTCCCATAAATAACACCAGCACTTTTTGAGGTGAATGATGAGGAACGACACAAAACCAACCACTGAAAAATAAACAATTATATTTTGAGGACTGAAATGATACTTTCCTTTCATAGCGCAGCATAATTGCATTCTATAACAAGCACTATTTCACCTTCAACTGACTTGTAAATGGAAGAGAAAAGAAAAGAATTCTCCCTGCCTTTCCTGCCAGAACCACTTAACACTAAAGAATCCTCCGTAATATACAAATTCTCCCCAGGTGGCTCAGTTTCCAAAAGGAAGCTAGGAAAGGGTGCTGCCGGAGACGCTAAAGGCATAACTGTGGTTATGGAGCCGAAATGGGGCGAGGCAAGAAGAGAATGTTAATTTGTGGTCTAATGTCTGGAGGGGCAGGGAGAGTGGCTCAGTCTCAACGGGGCGCTCATGACTCTGTTTCTCAAACTCTACCCTGATGAACCCCCTCCGTCTTCACCCGTGGGGGACTGGGTATTTAAGAGATCTCCTGCGACCCCCATCCTACACCGTAATCTCCATCATTTATTCCGTCTTCTCTACATCCCTCCGTCCTGAGAGTTCTGTTCTTCTCTCTCTTAGACCAGGGGCATATTGCGTTCAATGCGGACTACACAATCGTGTACTCAGCTCCACTGCGGCGGAACGCATAGCAAGACTCTGGCTACACGGCGCCTGTTTGCAGAAGCCCCAAAGCACGCTCAATGTCAGTTTATTCAAATGCAGAATGGTGGACCAGTAATCCAGTGTCGAGGCACGTCAACAGAAATGACAGCATTTATTTTAGTCTACCCGCTAACTGACGTCGCTGGGAGGCGCGTGCAATGGAAACGGACCGAGCGTTGCAAAGAGCTCCTTCAGTCTCGCCGAAGCTGCATCCATAGCCTTACACCACACAGCACACGTCTCCATGATTCCCTTCATTACCCGAGGCGTGGCCAGTAGGGGAGCACACGCCACGACAACTTGGTGAGCAAACAGACTTCACAATAACCTAGGACGTCTTGCAGAAACAAAAACATGGAAGTCCTATTAATTATCCCGGAAAATGAGTAAAGCAGTGCCCTGAAATGAGAAGCCACCTTGGTCTGGTAATTAAGGAGAAAGAGAACACCTGACGGTTGTGTTCTCCATCTTTAACGGTTCAGGATGTGTAAACGTGTGGAGGAAATACGTTTTCCATTATTGTGCTTCTGCCTGAGACCATCTATGTCAGTGGTCACCATCCTTGTTCCTGGAGATCTACCGTCCTATAGGCTTTCACTCCAACCCGAACAAAACATACCTCATTCAACAGCTAGAGAAGGCTGCCCCACACTGTTTCTGGACATATACCATCCTGTAGGTTTTCACTCCATCCCTAACAAAGCACACCTCACTCAGCTAAATATCTCATTGAGGTGCTAATTAGTAGAATCAGTTGTGCCAAATTAGGGTTGAAGTGAAACCCTTCAGGACAGTAAATCTTCAGGAACAGGGTTGGTGACCAGCTGATCTATGCAATGGCCCCTTATGAAAGGCAAACTAAGTAAAAATCCATAAAACACGTGGATACTGAACAAATAAAATGAAAAGATAATAGCATGCACACACTGTAAAATGTGGACATATCCGAGTTAGGTGAGTGTGCCTATCCAAGCATTGACCTAGAATAGCAAGGCAAGCAGTCAGTCAACTTGAAACAGTCTTTTCCATTAGCTCAATGTGTGTATGAGAGGGTGGCAGGAACCATTAATATATACATGAATACTGAATGTAGAGATGAGATTAAATCCATTATAAATGATGCACAAGTTTCACTTATTGAGCACTTTATACTGCCTCGGTTTTGTTACAATGCTGCATACATTGTGCACTTAATGTGCTTTGTCTCTTTAAGGGAATTAGCAGTCACTTTTAGCTTAAAATTGCTCAGCTAGTTCATAGCCTTTGGCACAGAGAAGATTTTGTTGACTCTCCTGTAAAGTTTTGAGGAAGCGCATCTTTCAGACTAATTCTCTTTTAATTGCATCAGTGAGCATTAGCTCGGAAATGACATGTAGCGTGCAGCTGCTGGTGTGGCTATGGGGCAGCACTTTCAGCTCGTGCCTTCCTGCTCAGCAGAGTGGATCGGAGAACTGGCATTGTTGAGAATAATGAATCTCTGGGATGTTTTTTTCCCCCTTCTTTTTACCCGTCAGCAGCCAAGGGTGCTTTTCCAGGGCTTTCAAAATGGGTTTCCTTTGCATTTTCTTTTTTCCGACAATTCAAAGCTTTCTCTCCTCCTTGAATGTCCCTGTCCTCTCGGAGAACAGGGTTTAGATCCATTTGCCGCTTCTTCTCAAGATTAGGGCAGCGGTTGGCATCATGTCACTTCAAAGGGTCCTTCACAATTTCCGGAGAGAGGCCCACGAACACAACAAACGGACTGCTGTTAAGGGTTCTGTGCCACCATTACTGTCATCCGAGTGTGCAAGCCAAGTTCAGGAGTAAGACACACAAATAAATAAAAACATAGGTGAAGAAATAAGTACATAAATACATACATAAATAAGTAAATAAGTAAATAAATAAAAACATTAATAAATACATAAGTAAATAAATAAGTAAATAAGTAAATAAGTAAATAAGTAAATAAATAAATAAAACCCAGAATCCAAGGAATTATGATCATGGGACCATTGTTAATAATTGGCAGGCCTTTCTGAAGCCATGAACACAAATATTGAACCTGGGTGATGCACTGGAACTTAATTTTCATTTTTCACGACTGAGATTACAAAATCAATATAATATTGGACACGTATTGTGATATGACATGCACGTGTATAAGCTGCTCATGCACATGTTCCAGTTCTGCTATTGCAGAGCAGAATTATCAACATTACGGATGTAGGAAATGATCTACAATGTTACCAGTGTAGACAATGCTACATATGTTTCACAATTTACTAAACCGTCACAAGACAGCGAAAATGTAAAACAAATAAAGTAATTTGACAAGCCATCAAAAACAAACTTAAAAAAACAACAACAAAAAAAAACATTATGATTCACTGTGAATGATCTAACGGTTCCTTAGTTCCAGCATGTAATTTTCACCAGGGAACATTCAGCCTAGTGCTGCTTTGATTACCTCATTAAAAGAACACCTCGAATCACGATGGCTGCCATTCTACTGGGGGACCGAGGTGATTTTATTCACCAGGAGGAACATCTGATCAAAGTAATTAAACAATTTTTAATCACAACGCCTAATTAAACTGCTAATCACAGAGACCATGCCAATTCAAAGATTCAGCAAGATGATACCGCATCTTAAGGCAGAGCACAGGAATATTATTATTAATGTTACTTTATTTTCACCGAGCTTTGAAACATTCACAGAGGGCAGACAGAATGCAGCACAGCCCACCTACCATGTAATTAAATGGCGGGGCCCAGATTATTCAGCTCTCTAATGCAGATCTTTACTCTGAATACTTTTAATGTTCCTGCAAAAGTATGGACTGCATGGCTTCTGTGCATCTTCAGGTCTCCCTAAAGGAAAATCTCTGTTGCCAAGCAACGCTCATGTGAAACACTGAATGCTTAAGAATCCTTTCGTAAATTTATTCTGGCCAGCAGCAAAGGGGTCTCAAAGTACAATAATGTAGCAAATACATTTGGAAACTTTGTAATACATAATAGATATTAAAAATGTGAATCCAACTTCGGAGAAATTGAAATCACACCGGTTGAAATAAATCAAAGTGTAAAGAATTTTGTGGCCATTTGGTTTTCAAGATGTCACCTGAATTTCCATTCTGCAGCCACACGTGTTGATCGAGACCAATTCTCAATCCCAAGCAACTCAGTTCATTTTTACTGGATTAAATGAAGTTGTATCCTGTCTTTCTGGTGTTGATTAAATCCTGGCATTAGTCAGTGCAAGAGACAGTGGAGTTGTCCCTGTGGTAATGTGCTCAATGAAAGGGCAGTGGGTTGCATGATGGGGCAGTTTAACCACCCTTGGCGTTGCTTTAGCGATGACCCGAGAGAGAGAGATAGAGAGAGAGAAAGAGAAAGAGAGAGCCGGTGGGGTGGTTGCCAGCGGTTCCCGGGAGACTATTTGCTGCTTGGACGTGAGCCGGTGACAGTCTGAAGCACGTGTCCCAAGGCTGCCAACAAAAGAGTCTGCCAACAAAAGCCCCTGACACTGCTGACAGAGTACAGAGAGAGAGGGGGACTGAGCGCAGGGCGGGCTGCAGGAACCGGCCGCAAACTAATAAAACAAGTTAGAAAGTTTCAACTAATAAAAACTTTCCCAAACTTTACAAAGCAGGGGGAAGGGGGTCCACTGATTAAAGCCACCTTTCTCGTTCTAGGAAGAACCCCCTAGAGCCAGTCCTTCAAGACCCATCCAGTGCTGACTGTGGCTGGTAGCCCCACAGGGTGAAGCACAATTAGAGGCAGTGTTGGCCAAGGTTAGGGGGGGTATCGATCGGCATCTGCCTCTCGTCGTTCTGGCTGAACGGGCGTCCACGCGTCTGCCTGTTAAGCTCCACCAGGCGCGTCTTCCTCCGACTCATCTCCATGCGAGCCCGAAGCAGCCACGGCCCCATGACAAGGTTGACATTTGGCTCCTGACATGACATGCTGTGAAGGAGAGGGTGTGCGTGTTTGCACTCTTCCACACCGAAAGCTTTGGAATCGAGTGCGAGCGCTGCTATACGGACAGGCGTTCCAAATCGGGATGAAAGGGGCTAAGAAGTGAATAAATAAACAATGACATACAGTATACCGGGGGAGGAAACTTGAGCATCCAGCCACCAAATCCGGTCCGACAGAGCCAAGAGATGAGGGCGGTGCGAACAGGTGCTCCATCACGTTAGATTAAAGCCTTTTCATCGTACCTCCTCGTTTCACCGGGGAACGTCCACAAGCGTGTGGAGCGTGCCTTGCTTCATATTAGCACATAGGAAAAGGGGAATCTAGCTCCAGATAAACTGAGCGTATGCAAGCCAGGCTCCGTGCACCTGTACTCCGAGTGGTGATGGACTGACTGCCTTCCCATCCGTCACTCTCCCCAGTGAAAGATGAGCCCGCTCCAGACACTCGCAGATTGCTGCAGGCTGTCGAGATTAATTACGAATTCCCCGACATGCACGGGGCTGACTCGCCCGCATGCATTTCGGGTTCCCTCCGAGGGGCCATAGCTCAAAGGATGCTGGGATACAGAGCGCTTCGACTGGCGCACGACTGACAGAAGATAATTTCAGTCCCTACATTCGTATCGGAAAACAACATTGATCAAGCTCTTATAGGACATCAGGAGGGTGCCATTAAAAGGGAAATGGCACAGGGTTAACACCCCAGAATGGCCATTGATATGCAGCAGAGTAGCCTAGACAACTCTACATAGGCTGTGGACAAAAATAAAACACATTTTCCCATTTTAGAAGGGATAAAATACTTGTAAACTCTACAGAAAGAATATCTTCAAGGATATCATCAATAAAAATGTTGCATTAAAAGCTGATAGTCTGGATTTTACAGTGCAAAACGGGCAACATCCACCAAGCGCCACGCAGGAAGGCAAAGGTCACCATTTTCACGGCTTCATTGGAAATCCCCCAGAAGAATAATTGTGAATATTTACAGCTGAGATCAAGGCTGACTGAAGCAAGGCTCATTACTTTCACAACAGGAATGTTTTGGCTCGATGAAACCAGCCATAAGTTTATCAATGAATCACATGCGAGAACATTTTGTCTGAGGAGGAAATGTGAGACTGAAATGATGATGATGATGATGTATGTATATACAGTATATGCTGTCCATATCTTTGCCATTTCAGACAGACTAGTATGTTAGCCTGCATTAAGAAGTCAATAAGTCAATGATGATGATCATCAACATCATCATTGAAACACAGATGACTAAGAATAAGAACAAGTGTTTGCAAGGATATAGTGCTTTTCAGCTTTTCACACTGAAAGTGCTTTCCATTGATGAGGGGGAAACTCACCTCAACCACCCACGTGGGTGATGCATGGCAGCCATTTTGCACCAGAACGCTCAGCACACATCAGCTGAGGTGGAGAGGGAGAGAACAGGATGATTAGTTGGCAGGTTGAGAGAGTCAGGTTGGGAATTTATTCAGGACACCAGGGAAAGTGTCATGGGATCTTTAATTACCTCAGCGAGTCACGACCTCAGTTTAACATCTCATCTGAAAGACAGCTTCTCCATCACTGCACTGGGACACTGGGCTTTATTTTACCAGAGGGAATATCGCCCCCTATTGGCTCACCAACACTGCCTCCAGCAGCAAATAAGTTTTCAACATCTTGCTTAACTTCAGCCATGGCTACTGTGAAAAATAGCTTGACATCTTGAAATGGCTTTGATGTGGTGCCCATGAACAAGGCACAGCAGCTCAAACTGAACAGTAGACATACTGAACAACTCATTATAAAATCTGAACTTCTCACAGCGTTAGAAAACTGCAGGTTTTCTGTGTCCCTCTCAACATGGTGCATGTTTGAAAGCTCTTTCGTCAACTCAGTATCAAAAGACAGTGCATACCATATCGCAACCAGTCTTGGAACACCTTCTCTTCTGGGATGGAGCATCTTGTTTCCCGGATAACAATATCGCAATGAAGACCACCAGAGCCAACTAGACCCAACAGGTCTATGACGCTGCGCTGCTAAAATCAGTAGCTTGTGTTAACACAGATATTCAAGTGTCATGGGCATTTTTATGGTGCCTGCTTAAAGGGCACAGTAAATCAAACACTTCATACAAACATGCCGAAATCCTTTTAAAAAATACGAGAGGGATATAATTGTTGGCTGAATGGTTTCCTGTAAAGCATTCTCCTAAAGCTGCGCTCAATAGGATGTGGAACTTGGGAAATGGGACAAACTGGCTTAGCAGTGAAGAACTACAGGAAGAGAGCACACTCTTATGACCCTGTAGCCCACCACAGAATGGTACAGTTTCTGTAGTGTGGAGGAGGAATATGTTCAGAGATATGAAACAGGGATAACAAGAAATCTTAATCCGAGCAGGCCTGAAATACTGAATATAAAGTTGATAAGTAAGTCTGTGGTTTCAAACTGGGGGTAGGGCCAGGTGGGGGTTGGCATGGGAGGTTCATGTGATTGCAGACCAGGGGCTTCACAAAGAATCTTGGGCGCAACACATTTTTATGTCCTTTGTTTGCCCAATAAATCACTAAACTATAGATTTCTGAAACTATACTTGAGCTCAGAAACCTGGTTTCTTCCACATTTCAGATGTAACCATCTGTCGTGAGAGTCCTTTCAATCCCTCATAGATATATATGGAATGCGTTAACTTTGACCTATCCTGCAAATCAATTCTGTGACTTTTAAAAAGACGTGGTGCTCTCATTATCTCACCCGTATTTTATCTCCTCAGTAGATATTTTTGGACCATGAGTCACATCTTTCTGAGCAATAAAGAAAGCATCTAACTGAAACATCTACTCCAGCTCAGTCTAACCTTCTGCACTTGCACTTTTATCTTTTTCAGTAACATGTATTTTGGCTAGATATCAGTACAGCACTAGGCACTAAACTATAAATTAAGTGTAAAAAGTCACAGAATCCAAATGGTTTTTAATATACAAAATACAAAAATAAACACGGTACGGATAGGTAGTTATGCCCTTGTGCCGTAGTAGATACGCAGAGATAAAAGCGGAAAGTTCTGCACGGGGAAATCGGGGCACTGGAGGGCTCTTTCGCTTCAGAGTGAATTAATGAAACTGAGTCGGTGGGAAGGCTGCAGGGGCAGCGGACCGAACAGGAGGACTGACACGGGGCACAGCGAAGGGAACGAATCGCTGCAGCCATGAACTCCGTCTCATAAGGGAGAGAGAGACAGCTCTGCTAGCCCGGCGAGAAGCGAAGGGATCCGGGTTCCTGAGAGACTTCACACCTTGCCGACCCCGTGAACGGATTCATTTTAAGCTGTGGGCTACAGAGGCCAATCGGGCTTAACACACAAAAGTAAGGCAAATAAAAACATTTCTCACAAAGTAATGGCAAATATTGCTCAATTCTAAACGCCCACCTACCAGGCTGAGCATTCCTTCCCAGAAGGCACTTGTTGGCTGAATGCCACAACATGCAGTTGATGTTTGGGTCACTCAGATCTGAACTGAACCATGCTCGGCTTGTGCCATAGCTGTAAGGGATGTTTTTTTGCATTCACTTTCTAGGCCGAAGCAATGCGAGGTTTAAAAAAAAATGAAAACTACAGTCAAGTGTCAGGGTCTGACATACGTAAATGCCACCACATCCTAACATTAGAATCAGCCTGACTGACTGAGTCAGCCATGCGATTTGGTGGGGAAAGGGTGGACAATCGTAAAACTGAAAATGCAAGCATAAAATACACAAATATACTTAACAGTGGTCTCTTTTGAAAGATATTTCAAAGATATTTATTTACAGAGGTTGTACAGCGGAATATAATTGTCAAGGGAATTTAATTTTCCCTTAAGATTAATGCTTCAGCGTGCTCCTGTTTTTTAATGCACTTTTTGTACTTGGACTTTTCAGGCACAAATAGTAGGATCAACTCAGGTGAGAAAGATGTAATCCAGATTTCTTAGGCTTTGCATGCACAGAACAACAAGCACAAGTTGTTCCCCCCCTGTGGATAGCCCTGAACTAATGAAGAATCTTTCCAATTCGGTGTGCTTACCTTGTTTTGTGTAAACTAATTTTCCTGACAAACAGTGTGTGTCCAGCATGATTACAGGATTTAATCCCTTGTAAATAATGATAGCAAATAATTAGGACTGAAAAGTGTCATTACAATGCCTAAAGTCCGCGGGGATGCTCTTGTAGATGAGATAACCTTGTCTCAATTTTTCCTAATGTGATCTATTTTAGAGGAAGTTAATAAAAATGACGAGCCCGGGTATCAAAACCGACACAGGGCCAGATGAATTTCTAATAGGCCTTATGAATCAGTGGCCCACTTAGGGGAGGCGAAGCGACTTGACAGGCTTGTTACTTTAACTGCCAATAAAATTCATGCATGCCTGACAAAGACATGTTCATGTAGGTATCTACAGTTTAATTAGCAGAAAATAGGTTCCATTGTACTGCTTAAATCAACAGCTATATGAGACAGTGGTATCCACCCCTCAGCAGGTGAGCCTCTCAGTTAAATTATATACCAGAAGACACAGATTGCAATGGACTGCAATAACGTGTACTTATGGACAGCCATCTGTAACCATCTAGAAGCCCCGTTGCCTCGCTCAGAAATTACATTACATTACATTATTGGCATTTGGCAGACGCTCTTATCCAGAGCGACGTACAACAAAGTGCATACCTATAACCAAGGATAAGTTCGCTGAAAGACCCTAGAGGGAAGTACAATTTCAATTGCTACCTTTACAACAAAGATAAGGACGAGGGCCAATTATTATTATTATTATTTTTTTTTTTTTATAACAAAGAAACAAACAAACAGAGCAAAAGTGACCAAAGTTAACTATCCAAACACTGCTTACCTAGCCAACTAAAAATACCAATACACAAAGCAAGTCACAGAGACAACAATTAAGGTTCACAGGGAGGTAGGGAGGGATGGGGAGAGGTGCTGCTGGAAGAGGTGTGTCTTCAGCTTGCGCTTGAAGGTGGGGAGAGATTCTACAGTTCTGACCTCAACGGGGAGTTCGTTCCACCACCGCCAGAACAGACAGTAGTCGTGAGCGTGAGGTGGAGGTTCGGAGAGGGGGAGATGCCAAGCGGCCTGTGGAGGCTGAACAAAGAGGTCTGGCAGGGGTGTACGGTCTGATGATTGCCACTGTAGTGTGCAGATTCAAACAATGAACCATTCGTCCACTGTAATAAGCCGGGTGTAGGTTTAGAGCCTTGGGGCCTGTATCATGAAAGTATCTCAACTTAGGTGAGAAAAGTCCAAGTTAGCCGGCTCAACAAATCCTAAAAATAGCGGATAACGGGTATTGCAAGGCTGGTTATTAGCTCTGCCAAAGCGGGTTTTCACACTGAAGCCATCTCCGCGCTCACACAACAGGGTGGTTTTGGTAACAATGGACTACAGTGCTGCCTATGTACGGGGAGAGCCACAGTTTACGTACATAAGCAACATTCGTTTCACAGGATCGGCGTACACCGTCATAGGTGAGCAGACATCGGACTGCTACACCAACCTCAGGTAAGTACTGCTGCCAAAGGTCAAAATGTCCCCAGCAACCAACTGTCTGCAGTTCTGGGCAACAACTACACACGCACAAGAGACCTACACACCTCTGCCGATGGTGGATGAAATCAGAGACTGGCACCAAGGAGGAAGTGTGGGAGAAGTAATCATCACAGAGCAGCTGCTTGATTACCTCTTTGATGACATCTCCACCGGGGTCAAAGAGCACGAACCGGCCGAGGGACTGGAAGCAGCAGTTGGCGCAGCAATACCTCAACGCCAGACGAGGTACTACTGAGTGATCACCACCACTGTCCAGGGAGACCAGACCAGAGAGAGGGAGGTAACTGAGAGTGGATGAGGGTCATGGGGGATATGTCAGCGGGGGCAGGAAGGAGGGTGCCAGGGGCCTGTTCTTACCATCAGCAGCCAAGACATAAAGCCTCTACCTGTCCCCTTTGGTAACCAAAGCAGTCTAGTTACTGTTTTGTCCCAAGGGAAGGTCATGTGCAGGGGGGTGGGTTGAACAGCATTGCTGACTGTTGTGATGACCATGGTGGAGAATGGAAGTAAGCTACAGGTTTTGTTGGAAATGACGAGCTCACCGCCACTTAGGTAGAAATATGTCTCAGAAAGCTGAATGGGCTATCGCCACCACACTAGGGTGAAATGTGTAAAACAGGGAGACCGTCTCTTACCCTATGGCAGACGTTACTGTGGCAATTGAGGAAAATATATTTCTGTTGAGGTGGAGTGATGTCATTCTTGCCCTGGACGTACAAGTATTGTTGGATCTGCTATCAGTGAAGAGAATTGATTCATGCCCTGTGGTCACTAGGACCAAAGCAAAGCAGGGGTGGAGCCTTCGTCCGATGTCAGTGGTAATTATTTGAAGGGACGTGAAACGTGCCTCAATTTTCGGTATCAGCACCACGGCATAAAATTCGGAGGCACTCCGTCAGTTGATCATGAATTATCCACAGTACATGAGAAGTGGAAGGTTCCATCAAACATTAGCTCCCTGCAAAGGGCCTTCATACTGGCCCTTCATGGCGCCTGTGATAGACCCCTCCTAAAGTGAATGGTGCAGTCCAGTCATAAGTGAGCAAAAGAAAGATGACTCACTCTGGGTGTGCATTGACGTCCAAAACGTCAAGGCCATCTCCAGATTCAGCGCCTACTCGATGCCTCCATTTGATGTTTTGCTGGAGGTCGTTGGCCAGGCCCTCAGAACAGTAATGTAATTAATCATGGGTACTCCTGGCTCTGAATACGTGCTACAGTATCATTTCTTCATTCCAGTTTTTTTCTTATATAAAAAGCTTTGATGATTTAATCATAATATTGAACTTAACAGCATTAAGTCCTACGATATTACTAAAGATTATCATAATTAATTGTGATAATCTTTCATCTTTGCACAGCTCAGTTCAATTTGTTATAAGGAGAAATTCTATTTCACTTTTTATGTCAAAAACGAATCTGCTGTTGATTCTTCACGTGGACCACTAAGAATAAACAAAATGTAAAAAAATAATCAAAATCAAAATCATATTATGCAAATCACATCTCTTCTTTAGCAATCACATTCATCTTTTTAATCTGAAAGTATAACTCAAAAGCTGCTCATTATTAATGTATTAAAACTGGGCTTGAAGTGCAGTCCCATGTGGGGAGCTGGCGACCTACTGTTTTACCTCAGTCCTCCACTAGGTGGCTCCTACACAAGTTGCATTCATCAAATGCCCTACTATACCTTGACAATGCCATCTCCAGGCATATGAACATGTTAACATTAGACTGGCCAATACCTCACACTTTGAGATGTTCAAATATGCGGAAATGATTAATTGTATGATTGATGTCAAATTGATTTGTTACAATTTAATCATTTGATTACAAATATTGCAACATTACAGAACATGTACAAAATGAATAATGTAAGACTTATAGAATATAGTATACCAACAATACCAACAAAAAAAACTGAAATACAAGACAAATCTGAAACTGCATTTCTGTATCTAAAATATATAATATCCATTAATCAAAATCCGGTTTTCTTTTTATTACTTATTATAGTAGTTATTAAATACTATTAATAATCATCATTATTATCATCATCATCATCATCATTACAAGTGTGTCACTCATGAAAAACATAACCCCATTAAAATTGTAATACAATTAATCAAGCTGAACATCTTTGTGCATTACACAAATCGCCCTCTGTCTCCCCATTAAAATGTTTGAAAGAGTGCATCTTATTGGCCCTGGGCACTTGGTCATAACATTGCGAATCCTCATTTGTTCTCTGGCACAGATAGCGCGCGATCAGCACCCAGACAGAGATGAGAAGACACAGCTCGGTCCTGACTGCGGGGCACGGCTGGGCCGCTGAGGCAGGAGAGCAACATCTCTCACCTTGATTTATGAGGCCGGCGCAAAACGAGACAACGTTATTCTCCAACTTCAGAGAGGAAATGGACTCAAATGGTCACGGGATTGCGCTTAGATGGTGCTTTTATCTAAAGCGCTTTGCAATTAGTGCCTCTCATTCACACGCACCAACAGCTGCAGGCTGCCATGCGAGGCACCGACCAGCTCGTCGGGAGCAACTGGGGTGTCTTGCTCAGGGACACTCCGACACACCCGGGGCGGGGGATCGAACCGGCAACCCTCCGACGAGTCATCGATTGAACTACAATACTACCAGTAGGGGGCTCCCGAATGGAAGGTAGCAGGCAGGGGGCTCTTTGTCTGCACATTATCAGCCAATCTACTGAGAGCAATGACCTTCTTACAACTCCATTAGGACTTTCCGTCAAGACCATCCTTAATGTCCCTACTGCTGGGTGAACCATGAAGAAATCCATACTTTTTTGGCTCTAAGAAATGTCAGATTCGCTCTAAACGGCATCTGAGGAAAGATTATCATGATGCAATATCTATTTGCTATATGCCCTTTTTTAAATGTTTTTTTAAACAAAAAAATGTTTTAGATCTTCGGAGACAAACAGCTGCAAGTTTATTCTCGTTTGTTGTTCCAAAAAAGTGAGCATCGCATCTGCACCGGCCACATGAGCTGTGACTGCAGAAAGATTTTCTGCCAAGCACGCCTACCTGCTCAATGTCATTTTAATTGCAGTCATTATGACAAAGACGTTTAATTACACCAAACAAAAACCAGCTCAGCCACGTCCATGCGCTCATTTTATATTTATACTTAAAAAAAAAAAAAAAAAAAAAAAAGAAGTTGCAATTGAGGCAGACATCTGTGCGATATACATTATTATGAATGGTCGCCTTTATTTTCAGCACATTTATCAATTCTGAGATGTGCTGCATGGAACATATGCTGCTTCTCATTCCTGTGAGGACCAAAACAATGGCACCATCAAACTACATTTTTTAATGCACCAGAATACCAAAACAGAGCACTAAATTGCAATCTTTTTTCTTAACTTTTTTACCCTCCAATTATGTTAAGATTTTATGATCGGTTTTACATTTGGGTCAAATTGAGCCCAACATTTGAATGAATACAAAAATGTTGTAATAGAAAAGTTGCCTTCTTATTGTCTCCCAAAGTACTAGCCTTTTATCCATAAACATGAAAAATCTGTGGGAAACATCTCATTTTAGAGCCTAAGGAACAGTAAGTGGAACATTTGGCACCTGTAGGGGAAAGTGCCACTATAATCATTCACAAAGAAATCTGAGAAAATGGTTTAAAATGGTTGTATATTTTCTTACATTTTATGCAGTTACAGATGGTCAGAATAACAGCGCATGATACATTTGTGTGCTTGGTACAGGACTTTGCATAGCATTATGTTTATTTTTACCAATACCAAATTATTAAATCATACAGTATCAATATAAAAAAATGGTTAACTGGTTTTTAAGAGAATTAATTAAATCAAATTGTTTCCAAACATAATAGGAGGGTGATATGTAATAATTAGAATGGCTTTTTAACTGTTCTGATACTCTAGCCACTTAGGGTATTGAAACTAATGTTGATGCTTTTTCAATTTCAGATCTGTTTTTGATGCACGCCATGTTGTTTATTTCAGTTGCAACATTACTGTGCAAAAGGCCAATGAACTGTGATAACCAGGAGAGACACGTGGGACACACCACTCATAGAGATGACTTTTCCCATAGAAAAGGGAAAGCAACCAAATTAAATTACATACTGTACATACACAAAGGGAAACATACACTTAACACCCCTAAATACCCCTGAACCAAAAGGATTACGTATCAACTTAATAAAACACAAACACCCCAGTGTGTGCTTTCGAGAGGGTAAACAAATGCTGCCTAGACTGTCTGACATTTGTGAAGTAATTTCCCTGGTGGGGTTCAATAAAGCTCATTTCCTCTGACCCACCTTAGTTTAGGTCAGCTCTGCCTGCGTTCATACTCCACCTGGAGCCACGGTGCACTGGCCAAACAGAAGAATGAGAATCCAACTTCTTTCCCCCAAACTGGCAAAGAAATGCCATACGTGCACTTCGAAGGATGTCGAGAGTGACTTAGTCAAAACGTGAGACGCCATGTTGGCTCACATTTCAGTAGCGCACATACAGCCATGGTGAGTTATTGGAAACCAGGCCAGCAGTGATTTAGTGACAGCCCTTGCCTGTAATCTGACAGCCCTCAGATCCACAGAAATCACAAAATTGAGGTTTTCTTTTTCTCCCCAGGAGGACTAATCCATTTGTGAGCTGTACTAAAAAACACTGCTGGTTCTGCTTGGTTTCCACAGTAAACATGTACCCTGCCTCTATTTCCCCTGACTGCCGTCTAACTCAGATGTCTGACATTGCAGGCATTTGCCTGTTGAAGTTCCACTTTTGACTTTCAAACAAAACGCATTGTTGTTCTGGGGCACGCGTTATATAAGAGCCCCCTCGAAAGTAATGTTCTGAGCGATGTCTATGAGACCTGGGGAGTTAAAATAACAGAGGTTTAAATGCACTAGTACACAAACACAAGCACGCACGCACACGTACACACAGAGCTTCCCTTCAATGACACATTAAATCCACTTAACATGAATGTGATATGCCAATCTCATTTACAGCATGGAGACGGCTCACACTGACAGTGTGTCTCTGAAACAGACACTCCACCAGTGATGATGTACCTCTCAGAAACAGACACTCCACCAGTGATGGTGTACTCTCAGAAACAGACACTCCACCAGTGATGGTGTTCATCTCTGAAACAGACACTCCACCAGTGATGGTGTACTCTCAGAAACAGACACTCCACCAGTGATGGTGTACATCTCTGAAACAGACACTCCACCAGTGAGATGGTGTTTGTCTCTGAAACAGGCACTCCACCAGTGATGGTGTTCGTCTCTGAAACAGACACTCCACCAGTGATGGTGTTCGTCTCAGAAACAGACACTCCACCAGTGATGGTGTTCGTCTCAGAAACAGACACTCCACCAGTGATGGTGTTCGTCTCAGAAACAGACACTCCACCAGTGATGGTGTTTGTCTCAGAAACAGGCACTCCACCAGTGATGGTGTTCGTCTCAGAAACAGGCACTCCACCAGTGATGGTGTTCGTCTCTGAAACAGGCACCACGCATTTCCTCTCGATGGTTCAGAGCCCCATAGCTTGAGGCCTGGTACACAGGGCCCCCATGCGGTCCCGGTCCAGATGTGCCGTCCTGTATTGTCCGCCCTCACAAAGCACCCAGACCGGGCCTCAGTGTGTGCCCGCTCGCACTCTTTGTGCGTCCGCCCCCGGCCTCCCGTTATGCGGAGAGGCAGCCTTTGACCGGACACAAGGCACACTTAACACCCCCGCCCCCTCTCAGCAGGGGTGAGAGAGCCATCTGCCTCCCTCGACGTGTGAGAAGAACAAAATCACAGTGCGGTAATGGGGAGAGGTCGAATGCTGTTCAACATTTAATTCAGTGCTCTTCCTTTTAAAAAAAAAAGACAGGCCGGGGGCATCAGTAGTATTTCTGACCGGCTAAGGAGGGCTAAAGAGGCAGAGGCATCCGGTGCAGAATAATTAAACCCGGTCTGTGTCCACAGGGATGAGGCCCGACAGGGCATCATTTCCGGTCTGGAACTCGGACAGGAATGGGCTCGGTCCGACAAACGATGACAACACGATCATGGCCCTGATCAGCTCAGGTCACACCTTGTGAGCAAGCGGTTAGCACAACAAAAAAATGTATTATTTAATTAAGGTTCCACTTTACAATACAGTTCATGAATTGGCATTAACTAATGTAGCTGTTAACAAAAAATAATTATGGACAAATCCAATCAAGCATGAAATTAACTTTTCATGAGTTAATGCATTTGATAACAACTAACTAACATATTTGTTACATGCTATTTATACATTAGCAAACCATGGGATGAATTTATAATCAGTTAACCATTAAAAAATGCATTAACTGACTTCTCACTTTCATTCCAATATGAATTGGCAATAACTAATGTAGTTGCTAACATAAATGAATGATTTACAAATACATTAACAGAGCTGTACAGATTTCTCAGTTGCAGTCAGTTAACTACATTAGCGCATAGCAATTCATGGAACCGTATTGTAAAGTCTCATCTAATTTTATAATAAAAACGTGTGGCTCAGATTTTCAGTTCTCCATTTTTGGGAATCCCACCCCAGTCCCAGGGCCTTATGACAGTGAATCACCAGTCGCAGTTATTTATTCATCTCTGGTCTGCTGCTCCCACCTCAGAAGAAAAACGTCATCCGCCTGGAAAGGGGAAGTATAAGTGTTACTGTGTTCCAGACAGACGGCAACAAACACGCGAGGTTCAGAGCGAGGTCACGCCCTGGAACAGCGCGGCAGAGGTAACAGGTGTAGACTGGCAGGAGCTGTGCAACGGTACAGCAACCAATGGCAAGAAAAAAAAATACAATAACATGTTTGCCCCGATTGTTGTCATAATAACTCTTGTTTTTAATGTGTCTGTGCGGTGCTAAACTGGAGCCGTCAAAAGGTGAGTTGCCGGTGACTGGCACTGGTCTTGGCAACGGGATGGGTCTTGGAACAGATTGCACGCTATAAACTTGATTTTCTTGTTCCAAATTCAGTCTGGAAAATCCTGCTTCTCTCTTGTTTTTTTTTTCTCATTTAGTATTCAGTATACAATCATGTTTGATCGGATAATAGTTAGACTAACACAAATAATTCATATTATTCTTAGTATGTTCATTAAATTAAATTAATCCAGCATTCATGATTATTATATTCAGTCATTTGTAGCTATAATCAATATCTAGATATATCCATATTAATATTCATATTTTCATATAATATAACACATACAGTATTCATGTATATCTGTTATCATATGACACGGTATGTCCAATCACCAAAACAGTTTCTCTTAATTCATGATTAACCTCCAGTAGAAACACAGAGAGACATATGGCATATGACATAAAGCTTATAAGTATGTGAAACTAAGTCATGAGACAAGAACGCTCTCTCAGTTCTGTGATAAACCTGCTTTATTCACTCGCTGTACAATGCTTTAATCAAAGAAATACCCAGACAGGGAGATTCAGCTTTCAGTTCAGCATATGAGCAATCAATAGGCAAGCTGACATGAATTTGAAAAGGGCCAGTATTATGGCTGTGAAATTTTTTGCTGCATCATATATGTACATAAATACATCTCGACAAAACAGCAAGCAAATCCAGTTAACAGTGGCAGTACAGGAGCAAACAAATGTGTCACATTTATGGGTTAAGCAAAATAACCTAAACTAATTTAGTCGGAAGGTTTTTTTCCCCCTAGTCTATTTAACATTGTCCTGAAGACATGCCATGCGCACGCTTCCTCTTACGCTACAGGGCTGTAACATTTGAAATGGTCATTACACCTACTGGCTCCACTAAACCTTGTGTTCTCACATTGCCCAGTTGCCCCATGGAGCTACACTGTGTGTTAATGCGTTTAGCAGTCAGCCCGGCTTGCCCTGTGCATTTGAAAACCAGATGGAAGCAGAACTAGAGAAATATCCCTGTCGGCTGAATTAGTCATTGGTAAGATTCAGTGGATTCCTTTGTAATTTGAATGATAGTTAACTAGGTGTGGTCACTGTGATTGCAAGATATGTATCTGTGTGTGGGAGGGAGAGGGAGGGTGAGAGAGAACAAGAGAAAAGGTTAGCAAAGGACAGTGACTATCTGTGGTCTCAATCAGTAAAAGAGCTAATTTACTAATATCAGACAGACCACGTGGATCGTCTAGTTGTGCAGTCTGAAAAACAGCCAACACGATATCAGAAAACTAGAAAGAAGACAAATAAACATCAGCAACCTTCAACAGGGAAATAGAGTACATTTGAATGACTGCATGTACATTGGCTTAAAAAAACGAATGATCTCCACGGTTGGATATGATGAGCAAACTGCTGTATTGAAATGCAGCACATTGACTCGGAGTGCTCAAATTATTTTTAAACTACATACATTAAAAGAAGGTCTTTGCAAATGACATTGTGCCCACCACTGTCACACTGTCAGACATAGATAAGCAAAGCACACGACCCCTGTGGCTAAGTAGATGCACCTGATAACCCTGCAAGTATGTTAGAGCGCTTGATAAGAACACTGAGTGCAGTCAGCCAGCCAGCCAGCCAGCCAGCCCTTCACCCAGCTCCTTGTAAACCAAGTGGCACCACAAATACATGTGTCCAAGTACTCAGCAAACAGTAATCTGATACGGTTATTCTCCCAGAGGCTACTCCTGAGGTCTGCCACAAACTGTAAGGGCAGCCTGGGTCAGCCCAACCCTAGAGATTATAGCGATCCCATGCTTCTGCCACAGCTTCTCCAGTCTTACTAGGCAACTGATGCTAATTTGTTTTCCCCCACCATCTACTCAAGCGCTTGCTTTTATTTTTGGAGCGCAGTGCTCATTAAAAGGAAAACGGTGTCCGTGGGGATCCAACCCGCAATCCCTTGGTTCACAGTCCAGGGTCTCACCCCATATAACCCACTGGTGTTGAGTGCTACCCCACACCATAATTACTCATCTTCCGTGGTGAGAATCTATCACACCACTGTTCAGAGGACACCAGTGAAGGGCGGGAAGGATGATCTTCAGCTTTCATCCCGGCCTAACATACAGTACAAAGCTATTGACTCAAGCCGACAACTGATTAAACAAGCACTGACGCCGGCTCCAGACACAATTTTGTTTACGATTTTAAATTAAACTGTGAGGTGATACTCCAGACAGCCTTAAAATTAATCTGCAAATCCCTTCTCAAACTAAATATCAGGTAGTTGTTAAATGTGGTAAATTGTACCACAAGTAAATCCAGTTTCTCGGTTCACTTTTCTCGTTTGTTTTTTTTCCACAGCGATTATATTATAATGATCCCTAAACTGTCCTGTACATAAAAATGTACAAATGCATCTGCCTGACTGGGTGTTGCAAATACACAATTAAAATAAACTTGGATAGAATGAAGTCCAGGGGTCCAGTAACAGAAAATCATACCTGCTTTTGTCATTTAACGCAAACTGCATGACAGTCGATGATATCAATGCCCGAAGGTATTTTTATAAATATGCTCAATAAATGAGCAAAATGAGTGCTCCGTGACCCGAGGGATTCATGAGAAAAAGAGGGTTCAATTGTATTACAACCTCTGGGAATATAAACCCAGAAGCAGAAATAAAGACCTGCCAGCAAAGTATGAGAACCATATTTACTGTATGTGGCCACAAATGCAACCTGTGCCCCAGCCTCATGAGTAACATACATTAGATCTTTCATTTTTTCACTTTGTAAAAAAATGATCGACATGCAATCCACTCCACTTGTGCTTATCGCAGCTGAAGAGGTTTAATTTGATTCTGAAGTGGCAACTGCTTCAAATTGCATACTCACAAAATAAACCCATTCAGTTTCATAGTTCAATGTATTGTTAAAAAAGTGTGCCGTTTGGCTCAATTTATTCTAAGCAGACATATGTATCAACCATCAGAGATGCTGAGACCAATGTGTGAGATTTCACAAAGAATGAAGTTTGTGGATTATGACGGATTATTGTATTGTAACACATTCTATGGAACTGATGATAACATTCCACAGACAGTAGAAAAAAAAACAATGAAACCATCGTAATTATAAATCGCAATTTCACTGGAGATGATAATTAAAAAGCACGGCTATGAAAGAGAACCGTTTTAATGTCTGCTTTCTCTCTCCCATTCCTCCAGTCTCCTCTCTCTCTCTTTCTCCAATAGACGTACCGTAAACCAACTATTTGTTTTCTTCTTGCCTCCAGCAAGATCCTAATGTCACCTGATGTCAGACTTCAAGGCACCAGACTAAGAGTCCCTCTGGCTAGATAGACACAGATACATCTCTACTCCGCTCGACTAGCATAAGGTCCACTCAACACATCAGTATTAATACACTAAACAACATACATTTTCCATTTTCAACCCGAATAATATCTTCCCACCTGTTTAGACAAATAGAACAAGACCACAGATTCACACAGGCCCTGCCCTAATATGTGCAGTGTGGCCGTTAGAATAATCAAATAATTATTTATGTTTGTTGTGACATGCTCTATAATTAGGACACATTCTTTTTTTTTTTTCTCTCTCTTGCTCAGACATTGTGTTAACACCACAGGCTATAGGTGTTTTTAATCTAGGACTAAATCTTTATTGTCCCAGAGGGGCAATTTGGTTGCGGCCTAATGAAGACAATCACCTGAAAATACACAAGATGCAACAACACACCAGAAAAACAATGATTAAAAACAGAAATACGAAACATTCATGCACTCTGTTGTGAAAAGTAGAAATTCCATTATTTTGCCAATATTCTCACTGCTGAAATTATATGGCCAAAATGAAGATGAAAACATAATGGCATGTGCATTTTTGTACACCTCACCAGGCGATAGCACTGACACTTGCTGGGTTTCACTTAAAGACTTAAGTGTCATGGTGTTGTGTATTTAAACATCATCTTCAGGAATAACAGCAGGCTCCCCACTTTCATCACGCAGATTATGTCATATCAGTCTCTTACTCTTACTCACTATGGTTGTATGTGGTTTCTCGGACCCATTGCTCAGAGTGTGAGTGCAGTCTACCTTTGACTGAAGCTTGTGGCCTCACAAGTAATTTCCAAGCACTCAAAGATTAAAATGGAACCAACATTAATATCATTGGTTGTCCTCTTATAGAAATGTGCTTATAAATTTTTGTTGTTTTCTGCACCCCAAAAGTAGGCAATAGTTGGCAGCACTGCTGAAGTTGGGGAACTGAGCTGATAACCAGAAGGCTCCCGGGGCAGACAAGTCCATTAATCTGGTCTGCTCCAGTAAATATCCAGTATACATAAATGCATATTTTTGTTGCATTGCATTTTGAAAAATATTAAATGTGCAAAAGGGGGACAATTCATGAAGCCAGCCAACTCTTGCCAAGATACTGTAGTTTAACTGCAAGCGACGGCTGAATAAATGAAATTAAACAAAAGTAAAACAGTTGTAAAACCGGATTTAGATTATCATAATACGTCAAGTCATCTGATTTAAGTTCATTTAGAATGTCAAAACAGCTTTGCTGAATAACCCCAAGCTATACAGGTCTAGACCCTAGATGACAGTGCAACTTCTTGTTCTTCTTAGTAGTATTACTGCTGCAAATAAATACCAATAATCATATATTGTTTACAATTTTTCTTTATTTGATTTAATAAAATTATTTTGAAACATTATTGATTTGCATATTTTTGGAAGGCTTGGTAAAAGTTCAGGTTGTTTCTCATACTGTATGTACAGTACATCTTAAAAATCTACTCGCAGTGAGAAACAGTGGCTGGCTCAGTGGCTTGCGATTTAACCACAATTTAAACGTTATGAAAAAAAAAAAAAAGGAACCCATGTGCATTTATCACCTGCAAACAGAACACTCCCTTCCCTGACACATTCTACCAAACGGCAAACTTTCCCAACTACTTTCCCAACTGTTCTTATGGCTTGCTTGGGCTCCTGGCCAATTGTGAATACAGATTTCTCCCAATAGCCCAGGGGAGTGTGTGAACAGTTCTGTTGTTCTATTTATGTATTTTTTAGGGGGGGGGGGGGAGTAGGGATTGGGGGGGCTGCAGGATAACTCGGTCAAGACATCTGGCTGCGATGTCATGTTGTCAGGGCAGAGGTGTCCGACTGTCTGCTTCCTGTTGAGTACAAGTTAAGACGAGCTTCCAGCCAGAAGTACATATTCAGAGTCGAGAATGGCGTGAATTCCTCCATGTATTTATTCATAAGGCATACAGCAACTATAATGTCAATTCACTTCTCCTTTATGACCACTGTTGATCCTCTGATAATGTACAGTGATCCATGAAGACAGACACATCCTGTCCTGGGTGTGGTCTTCTGGATAGTCACGGTCGGTAAAGTGCACAAAAAATCTGGAGAAAACATTCTTTGTTCAGCAAAGCCTGTTATTACAGAATGCAGGGAACAAACAGGCGAGAGTCTATGGGCATGCAGACAGCTGACAGCATGTAAGAACTGACTCCAGCCTTAGAATGTGATGGTGAGGAAAGGCCATCTTCGCACATCCAGGACCTGGTGTGAGACAGCACAGACCCAAAGCCTCAGTGGAAGTATAACATGCCATTATTCAACCCAGCTAGGTACAAACATCACTGCACGTCCCAGGTGATACTCAACATTTCCTGTAAAAGACTGACCCCTGTTAATGTAGCCAAACTTTTGTTCTACACTAGTTGAAATAAGCGCCTTTCCTTAAAATAGATAGCATATGCAGATCATGTGCTGTGCGTGAAATTAGGTACTTGAGGCCTCTTTTTACATCCTTCTATTTCCACATACAGCTTATTTTTCTTGCATACTTGGGGGTGAGGTTTACATTGGGTCCTTTTCTTACTGTCTTGAAGTGAGAGTTCATAGTTATGTCTAAAAAAATCCATCCCGAGGACAGTAACAAGTAATTGGAATATGTCTGAACTCCCGTCGATATGCCGTCTGAATATTAATTGACTGTAGCTACTCGTTCTCCATGTTGTATTTAGATAACAAATACTTTTATGCAGAACTCATTCTGAAAAACACAATGCATGTCTGAGAGTGTTCTCTTCAGCTGTCTGGTGTTTATGAAACAGTCACAAAAAAATGCCTGTGGCAATCTCAATGCGCAGTTTGAATCATCGCTCAGCATATAGGTCAGCAGCACCTGTGAAGCACCCCTCAACTGTGAATGTTCTGAAGCAGCAAACCATGCTAAAAATGATTATCGAATCAGGTCCATCCAGGCGTGTGAAGTGGCACCCCGCTACACGTACAGTAGTAGTGACAGAACATGTTATAGGTCCAATTTACAGGCATTGCACATGGAGTACTGCACCTGAGCTAAATATTCGATATGTAAAATGTAGGATATATAAGAATGAGACCGATTAAAGTGTCCTGGATCAAATGTGTGATTAACTGCCACAAACTCCCATTTGTGAAGCTAGTTGAGTAAGTTGAGGGTACTTTCCTTAGCCCTCTGTGTCTTGCAGATGGTATGCCACAGTCATGTTACTAACACCGCTTGTTGCCATGGTGTTCTGACCAACAAAGACAGGGGAAGAGATTATGAAGGACGGGCAACAGCTTCACCCCTAAATCCGAGAAGGAACTATCAAGAGGCATCCTCTGAAAAAAATGAAAGCTTCTGCCCTGAACTACATTGTTCAAATCTTGTGTTTCCCCAACCCAATGAACACCTATCAAGACTTTGGAACTAGCCTCACAAACTTCTAGAATTTTCTCTAACATTTGGGTCAAATCTTCCTGTGGTTTTACCAACACTCACTACTGCATTTGACCTGTGTTATTCTGATGGTGAGAAGCACTTTCATACATTTGTCAAAACGTTTAAGACATCATTAGTGTGGATGTTTACAGTGCAGGAGCATCATATTGATCCACAGATGTGTTATTTGGAATCATCAAGCAGGTGACATCAATGAATGGCATCACAATTAGTACCCATAGGCTAAATACATGAAGGAACAATTGATACAACTCTATTGACTGCTGTTAAGAGGCAGCGGAGAAAGATTATTGTTAGAAATTGCGAACAAACACACTCTCCTGAAACACATGACGCTAGCCGCCACTTATTTTTTATTTTGCAGTCTAAAAGTTAAGCTCACACAAACACTTTGTCAGAGATGGATGCCTTATGCGCAGTTTGTGCAGACAGACTGTGAATATCTGATTAGCCAGAGGGCTGCTGGTGCACAATAAAACACGGCCATCCTATCTACTGAAATCCCTCCCTCCCGGAGGCTATGGCACAATTAGAGGCCACCTCACAGCAATGGCAGGATGCGTATGGTATTTTATACAGGACTGCTTCGGCCATCAACACAACAGTGCTGTAACAGTATATGCCCGCCATCACAGCACCTGAGTTTGTTTTAAGTTGAGTTCTCTTTTCTTTTCACAATCTGAACAGCCTGAATCTAACATTATCTGAAACTTATGAACATTTTAAAGATGCTGCTTGCCTTCATAACAGATTCTTTGCCTTAGCATCAAATTATTGTTGAGAAATTTCTTCACAGCTCCAACACAATTGCACATGGGAAATCCTGCTTCTTTCAAGCGGACTCCAAACACGCAGCACCGAACAACAGAGATTTGCAACTTGCACACCATCAGAGAGAGAAAGCTAAAACAAGCAGGCCGGATTGCTAAACATTGCCAGGCTTCAAACGAGATGTGAGGCAGTTCACACACTTGAGAGAACACAGACCATTAACACACAGGGCAGAAGAGTGAAGATATGATCAGGGAAGATTTTAGATAAAGTGCTATGCATAGTGATGTATACCTAGACAATATCTAAGTGTTCATACAAGTCAGGAATGAGGCATTCAAGCCAAATCTCCATATTGCAGCCCCCCCCCTTCAAATAATTGGCATACCATCATGATCATTTACAATTTATTTGCAAATAAAGTTGCAAAACAGTAGACATAATAAGACACTCTTTCCAAAGTCAAGAGTAACACACAGCTTACTGTTTAAAAGCAATTTTGTTTGAATTGCTCTGCCTTTTTGGTTTCTAATATGGAAAAAACAACTGTAGAATTGACATGCTAGTTCTTAAGTAAGATAAAAACACAGTTGCCAATATCAGGTTACAACCTTATTTACCGTTATCAAAATAAAGCAATAATACATTATCTGAAAAGTGAATACTTATCAATATAAGGTATAAAAAATAGAAATATAAAGAAACTAAAACCACTGTATGACACTGTAAATAGACTGGGCAGTGTCACATTTCTCACCACCAGACTGCTCAGAGTTGCACTGCATCAGGGAAAACCGTCACCTGCATCTGGTTATATGGATACACCATGAATCATAGTATTCGAGATGACATAAACAGGTATACGTACATTTGAACAATATTTTGACTCAACTGCTCTAAAAGTTGTGCATAAGGTGGTGAATTGTTTGGAGCCGGAAAAAAACTGTAAAAACACAGTAAACACAATGAACTTTCTTCACTATTGGCCATTCTCCTCCTCCACTATTCACACCTGGTTCATATTCAACTGCTTCTCCTATATTCAAGCTGTGGTGAAAACATTATGACCAGTTGCATGCAAAAGCAGGTGTGTCTAAGGGATTCTGGGATTGTATTATTAACAAGAGAGACCATTGATAATGGGAAAGGTATTTTTCCTAATTAAAAACTTTACTTAACATGCGAAAAGGAAACATAAGTATTCCCAATAGATGCTGCAGAAACGGTCTGTCACTATCGGAGCACACTGCTCGTCTCATTTGCATCTATACGGGCGGGGTATTTGGCAGATAAATTAAGAGTTGTGAAGTGATCTATACAAACAATAGGCAGGAGCGTGCCACCCGAAAGGCGTTTGAAATTCAGTGCCAGTCATTAGAAGATTAAACTACTTTTACTGATTACAGAGTGATGAGCTGGTAAAGGCAGCTTCGTAAGGTAAACGGTTGGACATTTTCCACTGAGACTAAGCGCAAATGTAATCTAAGCAGAACTAAATGTCTCAGAGCATATAATGCCTCTGGATATTTCAATGGTTCTGCAACTCAGAAATGATGCGTTCAACAATGAGTACAACGACCGCCATCTAGGTTTAGAAGGTCTTTCCGATCAGAACTGCATGAGAATAAAATGACATTGCACTTTCTTGCGAATAAAAGCTGCATTCGTATATTTTTACCTTTGGGTAGTCGCACCTGTAACCTTTCCTATACACACTGCGGTTTCTCTCATTTTCAGCAGCTCCTGGCCCTGTTGGACCACTGCACCCGTTCAAAGGGAAAGGAACTGCAATAATACCGGCTTACTGAAGTCGCCGGTTTGAAGAAGACTTGGGCTTCCACATACTTAAGTCTTTTCTGCCATTTCTGACCTACAGAAGGACTGCTGCTCAACACTCCCTCAAGTAGAACGGAACATAGAAAACCCACACATTTAGACTGCAGCTTAGTCCACCAGGCAAATATTTTACATGGGTTTACTAGGGGCACTCATTTTAAATCTAAAATCAGACCCCCTGAACATATTGTTTCCGAATAATGTTGCATTCTTAATTTCATTCTCACATCTAGTATAGCACGTAACTGTGTTGTAAGATTACGTATTGATTAGAAGCAACTGAGATGTATCTTCTTTGATGTTTGCTGCTTAAATGTACTGTATGTACTGTAAGTATGTATCTATTTATGCAAGGCCTACATTTCTCTGGATAAGAGCATCTGATAAATGCCTAAATGTTAAATTTAAGGACCTTGCTCAAGTAGCAGCCATCAAAGCCACAAGGGCATAATACCATTATGCCACATTTTGTACCAGCCTACACGTGCATGCCAATATATGTTGATCCTTCCTCAAATACATTTCTTATATCTAAAATTAAAGTGCCATTTACATATATATATATATATTCAAGAAATATATTGCTCAATGCATTTTGTACCCTCCCTCCTCCCAGTCCGCAACAACGTATTATGCCTTGAAGGCAGTATCTTCATCTCTATTCCTCCAAATACTGCCTTCAAGGCATAATACGTTGTAGCGGACTGGGAGGAGGGAGGGTGTGGTGCAGACAAGTCCACCTGAAACACGAGACGCCACTGACAACGACTAGTAGGCTACACTTAAGCGTGAACACTGAACACGTGAGTTTTGATCCGTCATAAAAACGAACATGACTGCGCTCGTTTGAGGTGATATGGAGCATGACGGTGGTGCTTTTAACGTTTATCCCCAAAATAAAATCACATATATAGCCTACGTGCCACTTCAACACGTACCACTTATGCAGATTTTTTGCAACAGTTAATAATCATTCTCATTGTGCTCGACACAGAACGGTGCCTGGTTTCTGCTTGCTCAAAGGAGAGCGACATCCACGGTTGCCAACTCCATAAGCAATGTGAATTTGACCACATTAAAAGTACATATTAGCTTACAAACACATGGAAGCACTGAGCGCAGATTCTGTTAATTTTATATGAAGCCAACATAAAAAAATAAATAAAAATAAACGGCGTGTACCCGCAGTAAATATAAATCAGGGCCAAAGTTGCCTAATGAACTGAGATAGTACGTCGTGTATGGGGACTCGTTTAAAATGCCTATTTGGATGATGTGTTTTTTTAAATGTCGGAGTCTCGGAAATGATTTACCAGAACAGGAAAGTAATCTGTAAAGGCGCTCGAAGCATATTGATGATATAGGAGGAAAAACGCACAGCCTTTCACCCACGTTTCCTGCAGTTATATGACCAACCAAGCGCTGAGCGTTTCAGTCAAACCCAGCTGCACAATTGTCTTTAGACAAATGACGTAGTTCGGAGGACATTCCGTGTGTAAATAGTTCCAAAATTCATATGCATCTTGCTTGAATGGTAAATTAACGACACGAGGTTATGATTGTGTATTCATTTCGAAGACCGAAACGTAGGCTATAAATGTATGCTCATTGATATCTTACGTTGTCACCTCACATAAGAAAAAATCGCCTAATTCATTCGATGATTCATTGCAGATAAAAGTTGTTGTCTTTCATCTACCTGCATCGCGTATATAAAAAACAGGAAAGACGTATCGAGGAAGAAACACCAGATGTAGGGTAAAATACAAAAACACTCACTTCACACGTAAACAAACTCCTCCCGTGGGAGGGGTCCCGACGGCCTTGAAGTATTTAAAAAGTTGCAGTTACTTTTGAAGACACAAGAGAAACTTGCGGAGAAGCGTCCCGAAAGTGGAGTCAGGTCCATTGCACACATCATGTCTTATTTTGAAGTAAGTAGCCAATGTTTTGATGTGTTGTGTAAAACAAAATAGCGTGAATAGTTCTGATTAATTTGCTGGCTTTTTCAGAATTATGTAAATAAATGTAATCAAAGTTTTAATTTAATGTATTGCAGTTCTTGCACGTGTGCATTCGGCCTACGCCATTTCTTTATATTATTTCTTAAATTAAAGCCTATTCGTTCTACAACAAGCCATACAACAAATCATAAAAAGTATTAAAGTAGACTGCTTCTTTATTTATCTTTTTGCCAAAGTCTGGACAAGGGGTCATTTATATTAATATCAATTTCATCAGTCGGCCATATTTTAGGCTAAGCATGGCTGGTTTGTGAACGCAGCAAAGAAAACTAACTTTGCATTATTCTATTTCTTTTTAGCACATCGTGTTTGAGGATGAGCTCAACAGCTCTGAATCTGGCTCAGGAGACTTTGAGGTCATTTTTGTGGAGCCTTGCGATCGAGAACGCAACAGTGAATTTCAAAGGATCTTCCTACCGACCGTGTACGGATTAATCTTCGTTTTGGGCATCGTCGGCAATGGACTTGTAGTCGTGGTGATGGGCTGTCAGAAAAAGTCGAGAACTATGACCGACAAATATAGGCTTCACCTTTCCGTGGCGGATCTCCTGTTCGTCCTCACTCTGCCTTTCTGGGCTGTGGATGCCGCAAGCAGCTGGTATTTCGGAGGGTTCCTCTGCGTGGCTGTGCACATGATCTACACGGTCAACCTCTACAGCAGCGTACTGATTCTGGCCTTCATCAGCCTGGACAGGTACTTGGCAGTGGTGCATGCTACCAACAGCCAGGCTCCCAGGAAACTCCTAGTGGAGAGGGTGATCTACATGGGCGTTTGGCTGCCTGCGACCCTCCTTACAGTGCCGGACCTGGTGTTCGCCAAAACCCAGGAGACCGTCTCCAGGACCATGTGCATTCACATATACCCCCTGGAGACCAGCTCCTTCTGGATGGCCGCCTTCCGCTTCCAGCACGTCTTCGTGGGCTTCGTCATCCCGGGTCTGATCATCCTCATCTGCTACTGCATCATCATCGTCAAGCTCTCCCAAGGCTCCACCGGCCAGCAGAAACGCAAGGCGCTGAAGACCACCGTCATCCTCATCGTGTGCTTCTTCAGCTGCTGGCTGCCCTACTGCGCAGGCATATCTGTGGACACCCTGATGATGCTCAACGTGATCCCTCACAGCTGCGCCCTGGAGCAGTCCCTTCAAACGTGGATCTCCATCACAGAGGCCCTGGCCTACTTCCACTGCTGCCTCAACCCCATCCTCTACGCCTTCCTGGGAGTTAAGTTCAAGAAGTCAGCGCGGACTGCACTGACCACCGGCAGGGGGTCGAGCTTGAAAATACTGGCCAAAAAGAAAGGTGGACATTCATCTGTCTCCACAGAATCCGAGTCTTCAAGCTTCCACTCTAGTTAACAGTGGCTTATTACAATTCTGTTGGGGAGACTTGGAAAGCTTTCTTTGTACAAAATGGGACAAACTAGCCTACACGTTTTAACTGTAAATAGTTTTGTTTTTGTTTTGTTTTTTAAAGTGTGTGTTCTTATTTAAGATTTTGCTATCTGTTAACATTCGAGAAGAAAGTGTGGAATGTTCAGGCAGAGCCTGCTGACCATTGATTGGTCATGCCCTTTTTTGTAAAATGTGTAAATACTGTATGGATCAAGCCAACGCCACTTTTTAATCAAGTCAACACAGGAGATCAAGTACTTTTCAATGTGGTTGATCAGAGGGGCAACACTTCTTCAAAGCTGTGTTAGAATTAAACTTGTCTTGTATTCACTTTATGGAACGTGTGACTAATTAGAGGTTTACCTTACTTTGTATGTTAGCACTTGATTGTCTTATTCACTTAGACGCAGCTATTTAACACGTTTAGTTAACGCTTTTAAAGGAGTGCCCAAATCATTTCATAATTTCTGCCATGACAGCTCAAATGTTCAGAATAAAAATCCAAACACAATGAATGTGTGCTGGGTGTTTTTTCCATTTTTGGGTTTCCAAACTGCAATTACACGTGGGTGATTTAGAAATGCTGGGATTAATCTGTACGTTGCCTTACGGAAATGTGGCCATCTGATTTGATTGAAAATCGGCTAACCCTGAGAGATATTCCCCTATGTTTGCTGCAGTATCTTCACCATCTGTGCCATCCACAGTCATTTGGTGCGCTATTGCACACATTTAACCAGAAAGCAGATCCCCAGAGACACATTATCTGGTTGGAAATCCCACGTTTGGTACATCTCAGAATGAAACTAATGCTACCAATTTACACACAGGCAGCAGGCGTGGGAGAAAAAAAAAAAAAAAAAAGATGTTTGAAGCATGTTCATCAGCTTGATAAATACACACGCTTTAGCAAGACATCTCCGGGAGTACAACATTCGCCCTGGGTGTCTGTCATTATCTGGCCTGCAATTACATGGAATCACACTGCCCTCTGCCATGTCGCTGTGGTAATGGCAGTTTGTTTTCCTTTTGCCATTGTCCTAGCCTTAAAAAAGCAGTGAAAATAATGTATACAGTTGAGAATGTGTACCAATGGGATTATTAGAAAAATACATATTCGTAGCCCAAGAACATAACAAACATTTGTTTGTCATTAAACTCTCACAAAGTTCACCCATATTAATATAAGGGTGCTTCATACCTCATTGGTAAATAGTTAAGCAAGTACAGAGAGAAAATAAAGACTTACTAGATAAGTCTTTACTAGAAAGACTTACTTCAGCACACTTTTCCTGATTTGCACTTTCTGGATAAGAGTGTCTGCTAAATCACTATAATGTAATGTTACTAAGAGTGTAAAATATTGCCTATATTTTTTTAAATAAATGATACAGGGGCAATACAATACAGTACAAATACAGGTTCATGTTACACCAGCTGTATATATTCTACATGTATACAACATTCAAAGCAAGGTGTGATGGATGTCCTCGCGCTCAAAGTGAATGCGCTCATCTTTAGTTACCAGAAGGAAGTCAGCGAAAACTAATGAATATCAAGAAAGCATTTGATGGTAAGCCCAGCAAGTCGTCACCAGTGCAGTTGTCACATTACTATACAGATGAACTACCAAACAATGCTTCATTAGCATGTCTTAACACTTTAAAAGGTGTCGAGTCACACTCACCGGGCGTCGAGGTGTCAGTATACTATCGTGCTCCACTTGCCATTGTATTTCTGCAGGAGGTTGTAAAGGAAAGGAAAGGAAAGGAAAGGAAAGGAAAGACCAGAGAGGTTTTCATTTGGAACTGTAGCATGAGGCTGCTGTGAGCAGCACAAAAGCTCAGCTGTATGTCTATCCGAATTTTATGCCTATCATTAAATCTCAATCGAAATCAGCTGATGTCACTTTTGCAATCTTACATTAAGGCAGGAGGCTTTAATCCCAGTACCAGCATTTCTAATTTAATGATTTTGTCTCCGAGTCAAGAAACATTTGGTGCGTCGTGCGTGTAAAATTTTTTGTATGGCCAGTATGTACAAACCCTGAATATGGGGGTTGTAATTTCCAAAATAAACAGATCATCTACATCATATAGCCTACAACAGCACTACTCAACTCCTTGTCCTGCGGATCGCAGTGCCTGCAGGTATTTGCTCCGACCGTGCGCTACACCACCTGATTTCACTAATTAGCTTAATATCAGAACCAAGCAGGTAAAATAATTAGTGAAATCAGATGGTGTAGCACATGGTCAGAGCAAATACCTGCAGACCCTGCAGTCCCAGGACAAGGAGTAGCGCTGCACTACAATGTCTAGTGAGACAGAGGCCCCACAGAGTACTAACCTTATCAAAATTATTTTCATATACAGCACTGAATCTGCACTGAATGAATCAATAACAATATCACATTTTTTTCTACACAAGTGGTACAGATTGCAGACATCCCAGAGGACTTGTGTCTCTGGCCATTATTCCAGGAACCATATACTCTGCTATGCTGAAACCTACACTACAAGGGACATTCAAGAAAAATAATTATCTGCAACATGTTTTCTGTCATCCAAGACATTTCCTGCCGAGGCACAGAATTATACCTACCAGAGTATAAATTATATTTGTCAGTTTGCTTTTCCATCTTGTTGTGAGGGGTTGGAAGCTAAAGCTGTTGACATACATATGGCAGGAAATAACTAATGTGTTGGTCCATTAGCAATCACCATTCAACTAGCTGAAGGGTCTGGCTTGACTACAAAAGAATTGAATGGACTTTGCTTGTACGCTTATTTTTACAAGGATGTTTACCCAAGTTGAGCTTTGGCAAAGGGTCTTGCAAAATAATAATCTTTTAAGAATGTTTATGGTGGTATTGCAAGATGGGGGCCAGAGTCAAATAAAGGGTTCCTACAGGCTAGTGGCCTATTATTATGGTTTACATTGTTTAGTACAGGAAGTGACCAGCAAGGCAGTTTCCTGCTCCAACAGCTTCTGAGAGTAATGCTGTGCTGTTCCAAACAAGAGCAGTAATAGTTGATGGAAGAGCATCAATATGAAACATAACATTTATTTTGCCTTGTGATACTCTTTTCCTAGATTAGTTTAAGCTCTTTCCACACCAAGATGAGTGTCCTCTTAGTTTCCTGACATTGACACTTGTGATCACAGCGCAGAAGTAGGCTGAAGTGCACCTACATTTTGAAGGATTCTTATACTGTATATAGCTGTGCCAACTGAGTCTCTGTCTCATTTCAGACTAAAACCGTTTCGAGTGGCGGCACAGCTACATTCAAGAAATACATACATAGAAATGTGTATTCTTTTTTCACGTGCACACGCATCCAAATGCAAGTACATACAAACACACACAGCACCAGATATTTTGCAGACAATACTTTGGATTTTATTTGGCTCATGAGTAACTTTGGTTATTGGGAGACAGACTACATCGCTTGCGATACTTTAGAACATTTGTACAAATCAAGTCAGAACCATGGACCAACGATAGTTGGGATGTTTACATAACTAAAGCTTAGGCCTATGCTACTCATGTGTCAGAAGAAAAGCACAACACAATAAATTTACTGTTCACTGTGTTCTTAGGCCCAATTCACTGAATGCATTTAAATTTTTTATTTTTACAATAAAATATGAATTGATGCACGAAAATCAGTTAATTTCTTAACTAGTTGTCATTATTATTTAAAAAAATTAACAGTATATTTCTATTTATTTCAGGTACTTATTCTTATTATGGACGTAACTCCTCCTGCAGTTGATGAAACTAAACGGACCAAACTTGCCAATCAAACGTTCACGTACCTATTTGGTTGCTTCTCTTTGTTAAGCGATACAATTTATACTTTCTATATCATTAGGTCATCATTAGGCCCCCTGACTTAACATTGGTGGAACGCTGAGTTAACAGCAAAAAAACAGTCTAGATACAAATCTAATTCACGGTCATTGCTGAGAGAATGAGCAGCTTCCTTGGCTAATTTGAATGCAATGCGAGTGAATTACATTTACTTTGACTGATGTTAATTAACCATTGCAAGATTGAGCTAACAATGAAGTTAGCTCACATGATCAAACAGTTCACATTCAAAAACAGCAAACCTATTTCCCGGCACCATTCTTTGTATAGCCTATCAGAAAATAATACCAACACCAAATTAATTAGCCTGCCACAAGTTATTTCATTGAATAGTTTATACATTACAGTCTTTTTTTCTGTAAAATAGAAACACGGTATAAATTTAGCATAATCACATATTGTACAAAGAAAGTGTAATAACCATGACCGAGACTTGTTATTTGAGTATATATAAACACACACATCACTGTTTGAACAATTGTAGTCATTGTGTTTTTTCCCCGCTAAGTGGTTCAAATTTTAAGACCTCCAAAAAAAAACGGACGTCCTGATTATGACACGGAGTGACATGGGCCCACCTAAACCACAGGCCCCAGTGCCACTGCACATGCTGTACCGTGCAATATTGTGCTAATTTTTTTCAGAATCAGGATGAATTTGTCACAACTGAAACATGACAGAAACCCTGCTACCAAAATGAAATTATACACCCAAGTGATCATTTTGATTCACCCCCTTAAAAAGTTGATTGCTTTTGATTTTTAATCAATTATCCTGAGATTTCAAATCAAATAAAAATGACTGTTCGTGTGTGTGTGTGTCCGCACGGCCATATGAACTAGGCAGGCTGACAGGTGGTCAAGAGGTCAAATGGAGTCTGATGAGCTTCACAAGACTAGCTTTTATTTATTTATTTATTTATTTTAACCTTTATTTAACCAGGTTAGTCTCATTGAGATTAAGAAATCTCTTTTCCAAGAGAGACCTGGCCAGGAAAAACAGCACAAGATTACAGACACACATAATTACATCATAAGCTCCTTCAGTTTCATTTTTCTTTGAAGCTCATTCCAGGCCAAAGGGGCAGACAAACTGGAAGGCTTTTTTGTCAAACTGAGTCTTTGGTACTGTCAGCAGGACACTGTTTTGTGAACGTAGCTGAAAGTTGTTATTTAGTTTAACTGCATTAAATATTTTTGGAATAGCATGAACATTACTTTGGGTACCATTGGGGTTAATTAAAGTAACAACATTGAACAGACTGGACCAAATTCTTGTGCTCCATTTGAGGCAAGAAGAATCGGTTCCATCCAATGTTGTCAACGTGTTGACGCACAAACAGGAGAGATCTTGCTGCTCTCTCTATTTACACAATTATTTCACTACAAATGGAAATAATATGTTTGAATAGATTAATTTTTAAATCTTAAAAAGACATGTGCTTTAATTATCTCAGTATTTAATAAGAATTGGTGGACAAGTGTCACCAACCAAAATGGTCCTATTAACACAGTAACATTTGCTTTGGTTGTGACAGTTTTGGCTAATTTTTGGCCACGAAACAAAGGTTTCAGAAAGCAAATGTCTGGTAACCATGGATAGCAAGCACATCATTGGCAACCACTTCTCTGTGCAGATGCACCTTCTTAAAATGGTGAAAACTGAATATGGGTGTTTGATAAAAATTTCCCTTAAAATAAATATCAATATTCTATAATAATAATATTTTTGTGTATAAATATGTATAAATGTAATAAAACCTGTAAAAATTTTGGATAGGAAGCAAATACTTTTTCATGGCAATGTGAAAAAAAAAACTTAAATTATCTTCACAGTATTGTGTCTCAGTTGCGTTACAAGGGAGTTGCTCATGAAACCCACTAAGTTTTTTTCAGACCACACGGTGCATCTCGATCTCTTGAGACTTGCAAAAACTTGCAAGACTGTAGCCATTTTGGTCTGTAAATCATGGGCATTTGACTGAAGTCAGCCATTTCACTCTTGGGACTTACCCTATACGACCTCACCGTCTGGGTCCAGCCATAGTTATTACCTTCAATATATATTTCTAATGCATGATATCCAATGCCTACATCATTTTGTGCTAGCCTAAAAGTTTAAATTAAAATCCTGATGGTTAGAAATCCTGAAAAATTTCACTCTACTTTTTTTCTTTGCGTTTACAGCCAGAAGTCACACTGTACAAAATATTTATCCATCCATCCATTATCTGAACCAGCTTATCCTGATCAGGGTCGCAGGGGGCTGGAGTCTATCCCAGCATACATTGGGCGAAAGGCAGGAATACACCCTGGACAGGTCGCCAGTCCATCGCAGGGCACACACACAATTCACTCACCCTCACACACTCACACACTCACACACCTACACACTCACACACCTACACACCTACAGGCAATTTAGACTCTCCAATCAGCCTAACATGCATGTCTTTGGACTGTGGGAGGAAACCCACGCAGATACGGGGAGAACTTGCAAACTCCGCACAGAGAGGCCCCGACCGACAGGGATTCGTACCCAGGACCTCCTTGCTGTGAGGCTGCAGTGCTACCCACTGTACCATCCGTGCCGCCTCAAAGATCATTCTTGTTTAACTGTAATCACAATAATCAAGACTAGCAGTTTCAATTTAATATAATTAAATATCATTTAGGCAAGGCTTTTGTTCCCGAAAGCACAGCTGACGTACCCTTTTCCTTTTCCCCGCAGTTTGTAGTACAGTATGTTCAACTACATAGGAACGTAGTCTCTAAGTATCGGTTTCTGCAGGAATATACAGGAAGTTGTTCCGTTGTGTACCAAAGAAATAATTCCTTCTACCTTCTTTCTTTCCCTCATGCTCCTGCAGCAAGAGAGTGGTGAAGTAGTGGGGAGAAGTTATTCGTGGAGAATTCAGAAATTTAGTCATAGCTACATTTGATATTTGTACAGTGTAATCGCTAAAGCGAATATTTTATAGCTATGACTAATGAAGAAATCAAAGGGTAAGATTTGCTTTGGAGTACCTTTCAAATGTCTCGTTATAAAAGTTAGCTAGCTAGATAGCGACTATTTCTTGCACATTATTGCATCATCGTAAGTTTGCTAGCTAGCTATCAATGAATCACGGAAGATTCGCTAACGTTAGGTAACTTACGTGGCTAGCTACATTTGTTTTGCTGGTGAACCGATTTAACGTTAGCTGCGTTGCGGTGACATTACCCTCATCTGTTGCCTCATCTGATTTATGTCATCGGTAGAAATTAGCATGCTAACTTTGGATTTGGTTTACTTTTAGTTTTATCACAGTGCTGTTGCTATAGCTTTACAGGCTGGTGCTTTGTTAAAAGGTTTTAGCATTCACCTCGTTATAAAGGGCACAACTATATGTTGTATTTGTATGTATTTGTTCATCTGAGAATTGTTATTTAAACGCACATTGTAGTGTAGGAAACATGGAACACATGTTAATTATTTTTTTTGCTTTCTGATGAAGATGATGCTATGTGCAAAGTTGATTTACTTAAAATTAAATTCATCACTTGCTTTGTCCCGTGTTACTAAGAAGTGGAGGGGTCAAATATTTAATGCATATTTAATGCATTATCTGCTTTAGTCCTGCTTTGACATTTTGTGACAAATGTACTGTGTGTAGGCTTTATGATCACACCAAATGCATGCTGCTGGCACCAGCTGTCTTCAGTGCTGGCTCTAGCATACTTAAAGATTATGTGACACTCAACAGGCCCCAAATAGTTATTGACACTTTAGTATCAGACTTTAAAGGAAAACAAAGTCAAAGGGTGCATAAGCATCCAAAACCAAATAGAAATGCAAAGCTGACATTTCACATGCTGTAGCAACTGAGGCTGCTTTCACAACAGTCTTGTTTAGTCCATTTGAATCAAGCACGGAAGCATTTTCCACTTGGTTCTGATCGTTTCACCTTAATCGATCCCTGATGCTGACGAAACAACCACTCCCTGGACTGCCTCGAACTCTGGAGGAGGGATGGGACAGTATGCACATTTCTTGCCACTATTATCCTGACCAAAATCATCCCCGTTAAGATGGGCAGAAACTATTTAAATGGGACCAAAAGGTACTGCAATCAGTACACTACATATGAGAAAAATCTAGAAGTCCCAGTATGGCATAGCCTACAAGTTCGTTCTGGAACTCTTTTTTTTGAGCCAAGCCATTGTTTGAGAAACCGGTTCTTCGGAGACATCTTAGGACATCTTACCAGCTTCCAACATTTACAGCAATATATACTGCTGAATTCCATCAACTGAAAAAAGCGCACAACACGCAAAGTGAGTTTATACCAGCCTACAGGTTATATTTACCTGGGCCATTCCGTGTCAAATCAGACAGGATCCAGGAAAGTGGTTACAGCACCATCTCAGATTTTGTTAAAAGTTTTGTCGATATAATGTTTGGGTCCGAAAACTAAGGCCTGTAAAATATTTCTGTTAAATTCCAATGTTTTCATATTTTTTGTTCCTTGATATATATATATATTTTTACACTCTCAAAAACACCATGCCATGTTTGGGCATTAGCTAAGTTAATATCTTGAAAAGTATTATTCCTAGTCTCACCAAACTTTGTGGGATGGAAGACAAACATGTTCTTAGTATGACTGAACCATTATAAGGAACATAAAAATGTACATGGAAATTGCTTGAGGTATGGTTATTAAGGGTACGAAGTGCCAATGTCCGTTTTTACTTCATACCAAAATACACAGATTTGAGAGTTATTTTACCTGTGGCAGAAAAACATCCATTTCAGGATTACATTTTTTTGCCTCAGTATCTCCATGATTAGGACCTTTAGGCTATCACTCCTTTGGGGTGGTAAGTGCCCTCCGCTTCATGTAGGGCCATAGCACCACCCTGTCGGGCAATTATTTCCTTTCTAACATGCACCACTTTGAGATTTTATTAAAATATTTAACTTATTTTCAATATCCAGGTTTTTCCCGGTACAGTGTATTTTACCGAGATATATGGTGAAACCGGTAACTGATCAATCCTTACTGGAGTGGTTAATTTCTGGTGAGAACACCATTTGAACTAATTGCAGGAAGCATACCAGTAACATTGCAATATTGGTTAAAAACAACTTATATACTTCCTGTTTTGGTGAAACAAGTGCAGCACAGCTGTTTTAGATGCATGTAATACTTGCAATAAGAAATATTTATTCTTTATGAAAGGCCAGCAACATTTAATATATTGAACTTTTCAGTTATGCTATGTACAGTATACATGACCGTGCATTCAATTATTTACCCTTCATTACATTAATTGTTACCCGCAACTGTCTGCTCAATAATCAAATGACACTTGCAGTTCTAATCTGGACCATTCGATTTTTCTGCCTTTGTGAAAGCAAACCGGACCGATTGAAAAACAAAACGACGTATTGTTCCCGCATTGGGCTCTATTAAGAAAACAAACCTTTCGGCGTGAAAGCGCCCAAACATTGTTAGTCTGTTGCTTTTGCCCCCCCACATGCCTGTAAGCTCTGGATCTGTGTTCGTGGGCTTTTCATTTTACTTTACCCCAGACTTCGTTTAGAAGGAGGCCTGGGCCATTAGTCGCTCAAGGGCCATGACATCCTGTGACAGCTTCAGCAGTTGTGCTATTAAGCGAATGGCCTTTGCTCTCCACAATGCTTCCCAGTCAGTCACAGCATGACAAGCACTATAACTCTGAGACAGCAACTGCTGTCGCAACTTTCGGCAGGTTACATGTACAATTACTTAAAATGGTACAGTCTGAAGTCTGCTTTCATTTTCTTCACTGGGTATGTGGCCAGAGAAAGGCTACAGCTGACCCTTGTGTGGTAGCACTCACCACTTATGGAGGTTTGTAAGCACCTGAAGTCATTTAAAAAAGGCAATCTTGAATGCATCTGTGATTTTATTTCTGAGATCTGAACACTGATGCGCATGTTTCCAAAGGCCCTGTTGAAGCAGGCTCTGGAATGTAAGGCATGTGTCTTCAGCTTAGATGTACAATAGAGTCCTGGGTCTTATGTCATGTTATGATGTAGATGACAACATAAGAGATATTAAGCAGGTAGCAACAACAAGAAGCCCTGTTTAAAAGCAACCAACAGCCTGTTGCTTTTCAAATAAACAGAATCCCAGCCTTAAGGATGTGAACAGGATATGTAAATGAATTTTATTAAATAATCAGGGATTGATTTCTCAATTGATTTTAATCCTATTAGCTTTATAAAAAGAGTATTTGTATACTCTCCTAGTGTGATTGCAGGTTGTGTGTTTGTTTTTCTACTTTCAACACAACATGTCTCAAAAGTTACTACTTTAACACCATGCAGCCCAATGTGTTGCCCTTAACTAGATATGTGACTTTCGACACAATCCGTGTTAAAGACTCCCTTTCTAACACAAAAGTAATAACTTTTGACACAAATTGTGTTGAAAGTAGAAACACAAACACTGTGTTGATATGAGCACATCCTTTTGTAGATGATACTAAACAAGTACAACCTGCAAACACTAGGGGAGTATACAAATACTCATTTTGTGTTGTTTTTAACATCTGTTTGGCCTTTAATCTGATCTCTGACATGGCTGGACACTTTAGAGTGTCAGTCCCTAGAACTCCCAACACTCTTTGTTTGTGTGAATCTCGTGAAAACAATAGGATTAAAGGTAAAGCCAACTTAAAAAGCCTGCGATGGCTGGGTGAGGGACAGAATTAATTTTCCCACAGGTTAAAAACTTCCTTCAGGAAGTGTGAGAAATAGACCTGGAAGTTTACTTGGATAAGCCTTTTTGTTTGGGGCGGCTTCCTGTTTCAGGGCTGCGGCGGAGGAGGACCAGCAGGCCCAGTCGAAGAAAGCGCTGAAGAAACAGCAGAAGGAGGCGGAGAAAGCGGCCAAGAAGGCCGAGAAGCAGGCCAAGCTGGTCAGTTTGAGCCCCGCTCCCGCCTCGTGCAGCTGCTAACGTGACGTTGGCACCGATGGGAGGGAAACACTTCATGTTTACAGATAAAGGATGTACATTGTTTCAGGATTCCTGTGCTTGTTGCTCTGTTTTTGTCGTCCAAAACAAAGGCCCGCTTTTGCTGAAAATGAGCAACATAAACTGATGGATAATTGGTGAAACAAAAAAGGCCACTATATCATTTGACTTCCCTTGAAGTCATTTTATACTGCATCTTGGATATAAAATGTCAGGGTTACATACAGGCTTGGCAAATATTTTCACTAGTTATCCATCATATCAAAGTAAAATATTCATAATGAAATGATGGTTGGTTCAACCCTTCTTGATAGTTATTTTTTCTTGTTTTCTGCATTTCTATATATTCAGGCATTTCAGATGTATTAAATCATTTTCCAGGGGAAAGAATCAAAGTAAATCACTACCCAGCCAACAATGAGCAGCACTATCACAGATTATGATCCTGTTTTGTTTCAGAAATTAGTGTCAGCACAGACCATATGATCCATTTAGTAACTTCATGCCCCAGTTTTTTTGGAAACATTAATAATGGGCAGGGCAATGAAACTGCCACTGCTTAAATGGCATCTGCTGCATAATGAAGTTGTAGCAACAGCACAGTTTGGTTAACTCCTAAATTGTAGGAAAGGTCAAGAAAAAGGCAAATATGAATGCGCAGCACAGCGCTAAAATACAGTCTCTGGCGGTATGCACGAGACCCTTTCCCTACAGGATTACACTATATTACCAACTCATTCATTCACAAAATACGGTAGCGAATTTGCCCATGCAAATTAAAGGAGATATGAAACCTCTGTATCGTGCGTCTCGAAATTAAATTACAACTCCCGCACAAGAGACCTGCCGGATTATTCGACTCCCTCGTTTACATGTTCATGGCAGTTTATAAATGACGGCCTGGCGAAGTGCCAAATTGTAAGTACACTGTAGGATACTTGCAGTCGGTTAATACTTCTGCGCGTGGTGCGAGCAAGGACCCTACGACGCCCAGTACCCAGTCCCACATCCCCCCACCCCATGTGAATGATTTTCTATGTTCACTCCGCTGTGAAATTGAGAGCATTACGGTTTGTTGAGTGCATTCAAATGAGCACATTCACATTTTAAATTGCGTCAGTTGCACTGCTCATCTTAATTTTTTTTACCGGGTTATGCAAACTCTCCTGTCGCCACCTCCCTTCTGGTACCGTTAAAGTAGTTTTTGACTGAGATAAGTCAAATTATATCGACTTCAGTTTGTATCTTACTTGATTATGCTATGCATACTAAAGACTGATGGTTGTTAAGCCCAAGTTTTAATTAAAAGTGACACAATCACTTGTATGTTTTAGTTAATTGAAATTATATGCACTTATTTATTTTTACGAAATAGGAAAATTAACTCATTAATGTATTCTTTTTGCATTGGTGGGCAGGCAGAGGTTGGGCACTGTTGTTTTATGTCCTGATTCTGAACAGATCTCTGCATTTTAAAAGTAACATACATTAGAGAACTATAAGGCACCTGGTACTGCTGTGTCAAACTAAAACCGAGGAAACATTTCATTTATTTTTCAGTCAACACACTACACGCAGTTGATATGGAGTGTTTGGTAAATTCAACCATTTTTTTCCCCCATGAGTTTATTTTGTATTTTTTTTGAAAGGCTTAGACTTTCACGCTCCAGTTAGGCATGTATGCAATATTATATAAAATGAACATGGTGAGTTTCAGAGTGGGCAGAAAATGGCATCTTTTACCGCAGAATGCCAGTTCTGTTGGTGTTGAATGTTGCCTGACTGGTTTAGTTTGCAGGAGCACTGCCACTCTGTGGGAGCAGGGTGTTTTTGTGAAACTCCCAATAGTAGCATTGTTTATGGAAGGTAGCAGTGAAATGAAGCAGTGGTTGCAGCATTAAGCCATGTACACTAGTAATGGTTGTTACTAGAGGAGATTTCCCCTTTAGAACATAAGAACTGTCCTCTGCTTATTAAAGCTTGTGACTGATTCAGTTGTCTCACGGAGCTGTTCTCTTCCAGGCAGCAGAACAGCATGGTGTGGATGAGGAGGTAAGGGACCTCCATCGTGCTTCCACGAGCACACATGTGCACGCGCACACGCACACACGCACACCGTTGACCTTTGACATTTTACCCTTTTTCCCCCCATTTCCTGGTTTTCTGATCATTATTCTTCTCATGCCTGCTGGTTTATGTAGACCCATCCCCCTGCCCCAGTCACACTGCGGTTGTGCATCCATCAGTCTTATCTCTGATAGGGGAGGGAGCGTTGTGTTAATAATTGGCCCTGAGCTGGTGTCTCAGGTTTAGCAGAATGCCAACACTTGTGTTAATTACAGTTGTGTTACCGGGTTTGCTGCTGGATTAGGAAATGAATCTAGATTAGCCTGTTTTTGTATTTAAATGAGCCCTACATGCAACCACTGATGCATTCATATCTGACTAAATAGCTTTGTTACAGTAACCAAAACCTGTTTCTTTTACTGAATTAAAATGTCTTCCAACAACTATGGTGCTATGGTCAACTTAACATACTTTTCCATTCATGCAGGATTTTGCCCAGGACCGGTATGGCATTCCACCAATGGTCCAGTCCCAAGATAATCTTGGTCAGTTCTGCTCTTACACGGTTCTTGAATCAGATGTATTTCTGAGAAATCCGAAAATGTGTTACCATCCATGTAATGACTGATGGTGTAAGAACATCGATTATATCTTTGCAACATGAGGACTTCAAGATGATGCTCTCAAACACAATTTCTCTCACATTTCTTGTTTAAAAACTCCTGTAGTGAGACACGGATAATTGTTTGCAATGGCCTGAATGAAAATTATCTTGGCAGCCTCCTACAATGACAACTGGCCTGCCTGCTAATTCTGCTCCAGTGCCACAGCATAAAATGGCCGCCTTCTCAGGCACAAATAACAACATGGGCTAAATGGGAGACTCCGGCCCTGTGGGGTGAATGAGATTTCCCAGTCTGATGCTGAAACTAACACCGATAGTAAAGTGCTGCTTTTATCAGTAGGTAACATAATCGCCTCCACGGGAGAAAGTGGAATTAGGCCGCGTACACATTTTACACCATTGTGTTCGATGGCTTTTCAGTTTTACGTGCCCTAAAAGATAACTTTCAAACAACCACTTAATATTATTGCCAAGCTGAATGCCTTTCTGTTGGCACAAACACCCTCCAAATTACATGTTATTATAAAGAAAAGGCCATGAAGTGATGCCAAGCACAGACCCGGATTCACTTAGCAGTTTCCTCACCATTAGCTAATTAAAAGCTCAGCTGAAGGTAATGCCAGCCCAAACAGCAGGGCCGGGAAAAGGCCTCTTCACAGAAGGGGGGTAATGGCTGCTGGGAGTGTGTGTTTCTCTGTGTGAGTCGACGGGATGAGTCTGCAGATGAACTCGTTGATGTGCCGTTTGGAAACCCAGCGCTTCCTCTCTTCGAGACAGACAGGGTGTTGGTGCGTGTCCAGGAACTGACTCCTCAAAAGGCAGAGCAGCTGATCTGGGTGCGAGCCAGAGTTCACACCAGCAGGGCTAAAGGTGAGTCTCGATAGCCTCCTCTACTGTATGTACTGCGTCCTCTCCGCACAGCCAGCTGTCCTGGGGCTGCCCTGTCTGCTACACTGGGAAACACCCAGACACACCCATCCCAAATCCCTTACATTTCATTTCATTACATTACATTACATTACATTACAGTCTTATCCAGAGCGACGTACAATAAAGTGCAAATCAGAACCATGGACAAGTGAGTTGACGTCCCTAGAGGAAAGTACAGTTCCAAGTCCGAATACTAAAATAATTATATATAAGTGCAATTGTAACCTGTAGGGGCATTGAGGATTGCGCAACATGGTGGCGACAGACCTGCCGATGTTAAGCCCTGCTGTCTTACCTGTGTTGAGACAAGGCCCCCCATTTACCTGTCATGTGTTGCGAGTTACCGTTATGGGTTGTCAAACCCTCAGCCTTTAGCGGTTCATGGTAGCGCTACCTCGCTCATGAAATTACTGACTGAAAGTCTGTCACTGTCATCACCTTTCTACCGCATTTAAGAAATATCACCCAGCCCAGCACCTCATTGGCCAAACCAAAGCTGGACCTGCAGGCTCGTATTAGACGGCAGTTGAAGGCTGTCAGTTTTAATCTCATAATTGGCCCATTCAGAGAACGGGGCCTACCCCCGAAGCTACACGAGCGGCACGTACACCGCACTTGTTTTTCCAGGGCTAAAAATATGCTAATGAATAAACCGTCCAACCGCGACCCTGTCACAATGGCTTCCTTCCCAAGACAACTTCCATGTCGAGAGGTGGCTTCCTGCGGCTGCATTCAGTCGCTCAGCTGTGCGGTCGCGGATGTCCATGAGAACCGCGGAGCGACCTGATTTACATGCTGACCGAGTCGCGGCTGTGTGGTCGCAGATTTGCGGTCACGGATGCACGGTCACCCCCAAAGCTTTGACAGAACTTGCCGGAAGCCTGAGAAGGGCCTGAGCCATTGGGCCCAGAGGGAAAGAACAGGGTCAACTCAGCTGCCGTGCCTCACACTGACCCGTGGGTGCGCTAATTTTGAAAAGTGCCTGTCTGTGCATGCGTCTGTGCCATTGTGTGTGTTTGTGCCAATGTGTGTGTATATATGTGTGTGTTTGTGCCATTGTATGTGTGTGTGTGTATGTGTGATGACTCTTAGCAGCAGCCGTGACAGGTGTCTCTCCGTTGTTGTTTCAGGAAAGCAGTGCTTTCTGGTCCTGCGTCAGCAGCAGTTCAACGTGCAGGGCCTGGTTGCCGTCGGCGACCGTGCGAGCAAGCAGATGGTCAAGTTCGCCGCCAAGTGAGTAAGAGAGCGCACTTCCTGCCGGCCCCGCCGAACAATGGTGGGAAAAGACGAGTCCTCACGAGCGGGTCCATTTTCACACATTCATACACACCCCGTTGTTTCTCATTCTGCAGGACAAAAGCGCCGTTTTCACCAGCGGGGGACACGGCACCCTCGGTAAGGGGCTGTTCCTGTTAAGAAAATAAATAGCAGATGTGTCTCGGACAGAGCAGTGCTTAGGAGCTCATTCACATGTCATTACTGAGCGGTCGGATTAACTCGGGGGTCTGTACATCAAAAACCGAACATTACACTCCCACACAAGCACCTAATACACCGGGGGCATTTCTGTAATAGGCCGCTGTATTGTCGGGTAAACTTTATCCTCATTAAATGTTTGGCCAAAATACAGCAGTTGTGTTGAATGTACATATAAAGTGTGGCCTGTATTGAAACAGTCACACAGTGTTTTGTTGTTTTGGTTCCGGTCCAAGACATTGAGTTTTGAAGTGAAACAATGAAAATGAGCTTATGGTGCTGACTGTCAACTTTAATTTGACATCTGTGGTGACAGGTGATCACAAAAGTTCGTTTTCGCACTCCAAATAACAGAGCTCTGTTCAAAACAAAGCTATTAGTGGGAGGACATTGAGTTCTTATTTTTCAGAGAAGATAAAGAAGCAGTCGCATATTTTGGAAAAGGAAGACTGCCCAGACATAACCAACAATGTTGTCTGACTTGATAATATTGAGCAACATATCAACCATAATTTTAAAGACGCTTTTTGGATTTTAGACACGGTCTTTTGCATTCAGCATGCAAGTTCCTGTGCATGCATCATCACATCATATTGAATACTTGGTAGGATTGTCATACCGGACATATAGAGAAGAAATTACTGAATGCACACACATTGTATCAATATAATATGACGTTCTGAATAGGTATGAAATATGGCATTTATTAATATTGGAAAATGAAGGATTTACACGAAATAAAGTCATCATATTTAGTACTTGCGTGCAAATCCTTTGCATTCGACAACCTCTGAAGTCTGCGACCCATAGACATCACCGGAGACTGGATATATTCCCTAGTGATGCTCTGCCAGGCCTGTACTGCAGCCAACTACTGATGCAGTGACAAACGGCTGAGCGGCCAGCTGTCCCATTACTTTTGGTCCAATGGACCAGTGATTGACATTCCCTCAGAAGCTTGCAAACTCCGGTCGTTACCAAAGGTACAGTAGTTTATTTAAGCCTCTGGTGCTAAAAAGCTAATTTACGTATTTTGGACAGTACTTTTAAATCATAAAATCTCTTCACTAATTACCCTCCAGGGACTGATTTTATTTTTTGAGCATGACTGTTTTTTTTTTCCATTTTGTTTTCATTCCTATTCATCCCTTCACACTTTGGTGCCCAGTGTGCATGCTAGTGCCAAAATAGCCCCAGGGCACATGCAGTGGTGCCAAAAAAGCAGACATGGCAACCCCTGTGAAGTGGTTTCATGCGCCATTGAGCAGCTCCCATAGGAATCCCTGGAACCAGTAAGCGGAACCTGTCTCCAGTTGTTGCATCTCAATGTTTTTGCCACCCTAAAATGGGAGGGCTGTAATTCCCTTTCACCCGACATGAATGCAAATGCAAAGAGCTGACAGTCTGCACTTTAACCTCAAATTCAGTTTCATTCGAAACCCACTGAGCCGAAAGAACAGAAATTGTACACTGTCCAAGTACTTATGGACTGCGCTGTACACATTGTCTAATAATAGTCAGCTTTGCTCCAGAGCAGAGAATCATACCCCCTGTGTAGGCCATTGTACCCTTCATCTCTTTTGACTCAAGTTGTGTGTGGAGATAATGGCTGACAGCAAAAGGTCATGTGACACGGGCAGCAGTAATTTGTCTCGTTCATGCACGGTGCTGTTCGCGTGATCGCTCCGGCCGGCTCAGACACGCTCTCGGGTGTTCGGTTTTTCCCCTGCGTGACTTTGTGTGGCCTAGCTGGTTTGAGGAAGCCGTCCTCTGTCAAGTAGAGGTCAGGAGACGCACACACCATCGCGAACGTCTGGCTGCCTCGAGCTGCCCTTCCTCTGAAACGCTCTTCAAAGTGTTGGCAGCGTAATTCTATGTTGTAGGCACCGATTCCATATTACAAGAAGCTCTTAGCCCTTTCCGTTAGCTTTGGCTCCACTCAAATCCCAAGAGCTTTTGGCTTCGGTTGAGAGAATTTACTCAGGGCTCAAAACAGTAGTATAGTATTCAGTCATATGGCACTCTTGGGACTGAAGGGGTTAAACTAAGAGTGAAGTGAATTATGGGAGATACTTGATGGCTTGGTTACATATTTCCTTTGGTTACAGCTGCACTTTTGTTACACCAGAAGTAAGTAGCAGTGTACTGCCAACTGTCCATAAAAAACTCTACGGGGGCCAGTTATAGGAGAACAAACACCGAATGATTACTGCTCAACGCTTCATGCAGTAATATGATACAACCTGTTTTTAATAAGCTCTGGTCTGAACTTGTCCCTTTTTATTGGAGGCTTGCAGAATATCCTGTGGTTTAAAGGGTCAGTTGGGTCGATTGTACACAGGCTGCTGCTAAACGTGCCCACAGAGCTGATATAAAATGGAGATGTGGTGGATTTCAGTTCTGCTAGCAATGAGCAGCGAAACTGACCAAGCATTCTACTCAGCCTGAGAGCGCTGTGCTATAGTTTTATTTTTGGTGAGCTTCACAGAAATCAGAGAACCATGGGTTATGCATGTGGATGGATTCACCACTCTCAGGATCAGATAACCAATAAGCAGATGTTGAAACTGGCAGTATTGCTCTTTGAATAATGTCAGCAGTCCCGCACTGTGGCAACAACTGCTGTCATCTGCTGAATGTGCTGGAAAAGTTGTTTTGCAGTTGCAAGCTAAGAAAAAAAAAATAATCCAGGTACTTTCCTGTGGAGAGCTGCTTAGAGCGTGAGAAGAAAGCCTGGTAGGGTGTAGAGCAATGATCTCCAACCCTGGTCCTGGAGGGGTCTGCTGGTTTTTGTTTTCACCTTAAAATCAGCACCCTGTTGAGACCCAGGTAACGTGAGTTAACTAATCAATTAGAGCAGTTGATGACAGTTAAGTGCAGAGTAACAATGAAAACTAGCAGACCCTGTAGCTCTCCAGGACCAGGGTTGGAGACCAATGGTGTAGAGAGCTCAGTATATACGTTTTAACACACATTTTTCTGGCTGGCAGAGGAAGCCAGGAAGATCTACTGGCCCGTATCTGTGTTCATTACGTGATCTGCATTTTGACATCCATTTTCCAGTGTTGGTCATTTGGTAGAATTATTTAGCCGGAGCTTAATCTTTCCTGCTCTTCTAAAATTCAGCATTCTTGATCAAGTAAATGAGCATGTTTAATTTTACCAAGAATATTAGAGCTCTTTATCTCTTATGCCAACATGCTCTGGTCTACATTGTTCAGAAATGCTGAGAGGTGGCTATCCGCTAAAAAAGGAAATCCCCTCCTATATCTGTCAGCGTTAATACAGTAAGAGTGAAGAGCTGCTTCCGTGTGTATGTTTATGTGTGCAAGTGTTTATATTGTATGTGAAAGTATTTGTGAGTCACAAACACAAGCACTTTCCTACACACTAGTGTTTACTCTCACAAGCCTTAAAGTCCTAACAAATTCACTCTAGTAAACATTTCCGCAAACAAGTTCCCCAAACGCTGGCCGTCGACTCAATGCCTACAGACATGGCCGGCTACTTTTAGAATTAGTAATCACTAGATGTTTGTATTGATGCATAACATTTGAATTAAAATGTATGAAAACATGACAACTGAAATAACCCCAATATACAACATATTCGGTATATTTAAGGTTTGCTAATTAATTTAGTATAAATTATGTCATCTGAATAATGTCTAGCTGGCGACTTTTCTCACAGGCTACTCAAAAAATGGGGTAACCCTGTGCTTGTGCATACACACAATTACAAACTCACATGTTTCTGCTCGTGTGTGTGCTGATGCATGTACATACACCAATGTGTGTTCAGCTCTTTGCTGTCAGTTTAGGCACTTTGAGATTTCATTGTGTAGCAAAGTGCTATTATTATTATTATTATTAGTAGTAGTAGTAGTAGTAGTAGTAGTAGCTGCAGGACGACAGGTTTTCAAGTCTGTGGGTGTGTATGTGCTTGTCTCATCCGGACATGACTATGGTTTTTAGAGCTCTATTAAGCCTCTCCCCAGTGCACTCACAGTACTGTGAAAGAGCAGCTGAAAGGCCCACTCCAGACTCCTTCAAAGTTAGCCGTCATACTCCACACTGCACCTGCTGCACTTGACACGCAGGAGTGTTTGAGACAGGCTTACCTGAGCCTGCATCCCAGACTGCAATCCAGAAGCTGCTTCCTGGTCACCCATGGTTCCAGGAGAACATCATTATCTGGAGCTAGCTGGAAAGCATGGATAAGAAGCACTGTTGGAGAGAGCAATTTTGCAAGCAGCCTTGCCAAATTCACATTTTATAACCTATATATATATATATCAAGGACATCAAGAATTGTGCAAATTGTATGGTTTGCCTTCATGATCGCAATCTGTTGATCTACATGAGCACAGAGAGGGCAGAGAACACAGTGTGTTCCTATAAGAACCGCAGGATGAGAAACGGCTGTTAACCAATACCCTGCAGTGAGTGAACTTTTCCAGCAGATAAGATCAATGACCAATGAAGTGCGTGGTCATTTTATGACGTGGTTCAAAGATCAGAAAGCCATACTGTTGCTGATCAATAGAACCGCCTCTGTATTCAACAGCAGCATATCTTATGGACAATCTAAAAAATGTCAGCAGTGTGGCAAAACTGAAACGTGGAACTCAGTGCCGTTAAATCAAGGCTTGCAAAGCTTAGAGATGGAAGTTATTTTAAAAGATGGTCTCACAGATTGGGAGAATTACAGTTATTCAAAGAGATTTGGTGTAGGCCCAGGCAGGTGAAATTTTAAGATCTGCAATCCCACCACACCTACATTTAGCCACATTCTTCAATGAAAGCAACTCAAGTTTTTTAGATAGATGGTAATTTAGAAACGGTAAAACTCAAAAACGTTCAGGTTTATTTGAATAGTTGGAGCCTAGGTCGGCAGAATGGCCCGTACGCATTCATCCCTGCAGGATTTGTGGTCTTTCTGTCTGTAGGTTTGTCATCTCACCTGGTGGCTTTGTCATTTTCCCAGCATCCCCAAGGAAAGCATCGTGGATGTGGAGGGCGTGGTGAGGAAGGTGGAGCAGAAGATAGAGAGCTGTTCCCAGCAGGACGTGGAGCTGCACATTGAAAGGGTGGGGAAAGACCATTTGTAACCAGAGACGTGTTCATTACAATTCAAATGTATAAAAATCATTCAGTATAAATGATTTTAGTATGAAAATTAAACGAGCCAGAGAATGTGGCAATGGCACAGCTGTGAATGTTATTTGAATGATAATTTGCCTTAACCCAGTCCCAAGAGTGCCATATGGCACTCAAGCGTAATTGCTGTAAAATCCCAAAAGTGCCATACAGCACTTATACCTTGCCTTTTCAACCAACCAAAATGTCTGCTATACTATTGTTTTGGGCTCCTATTAAAACCCCTACTAAATTCTCAACTTTCTCCCCCAAAGCCAAAACCCTTTGGGACTGAAAGGATTAAATAGAGGATTGTATTTGTTTAATGCTGTTCCTTTAAGTGAAATGGTCCAGTGAACACACTCTGTGAGAAAGCTTGCATACAGCGAGTGCAGTACAGACACTGGCGGTTGTTTCTGTTCTCAGTTGGGACCTGTGTTTCTCTCTCTCAGATTTTTGTGGTCAGCCAGGCCGAGCCTCGCCTGCCCCTGCAGCTTGAGGACGCCGTCCGCCCGGAAGGGGAGGGAGACGAGGTACGGACTGCTGACGTTTCACACTTTAACCATGACCGCACACGTTTCGCCACGACCGCACACGTTTCACTATAACCACACAACGACCGCACCGCTTCATAGCCGGCACAACCGGCCAGAGCTATGCCAGAGTCACACTGACCTGCATTCAGATCACTGCATTTATACAGCGCTTTTCTACCCACTGTAAGCGCTTTACAGTGATGAGGGGAAATTGCCACCTGGGTGATGCACGGCTGCCATTTTACGCCAGAGCACTCACCGCACACCAACTGAGGTGAAGAGAGAGGGAGAGGGAGAGGGAGAGGGAGAGGGAGAGGGAGAGCTCACCGCACACCAACTGAGGTGAAGAGGGAGAGAACAATATTTGACAGGTTGAAACAGCCAGGTTGGGAATTTAGCCAGGACACTGGGGAACCAGTGAGTCAGGACATCGGCCCGGCTGTCCCTGCTAGCCATCCCCCTGTGCCCCCCCCCCCCACACATCCCAGATGCCCTTGTTCCCTTTTATGTTCCCAATATAGCTTTAAGTTCTTGAACAATCATAACCGCAGGTGCTTCTAAAGTCATGTGAAACACTTTTTTTTTAAGGCCGGAAGAATCAGTTTTTTGTAATACAACTATGAGATGTCTACAACAGTGGAGTTACTGTCACTTCCTAAAACCACATCTGTTAGACTGCACTACAGTAGTGTCACAAATAGGACATGTATAACGAATACCGTGACCGTGATGCTGTTAACATTCTATCAAAGATCGCCACAGATAGAAATTCTCCCTGCCTCCTCTTGGGGATGTTTGTCACTGAGATGTTAGCCCTTCTCAGCTGCAAGCATGGACCAGGTGTTTTCAGTGGGGAATTGCCCTGTTTTTCAGTTATTGCACCTGTGTGTGTGCGTGCGTGTATGTGTATGTGTGTTGTGAGTGTGCTTGCATGAAGCCTACTGGCATTTCTCACTTCACTCCAATACTGAGTTTCAGTATTTTTATTTATTTTTTTTACAATAGAAAAGTATATACAATAAAATGAAGTATATTCAGTCCCTCTTTCCTAGGGCCTTAAAACATCTCTAGATTTCTATTAAGTTATTTCCTGTCCTGTTAAGCCATTCAGTCAGAATGTGAGCACTTGGGTATGAAAGCTGTGATTTTCAGGTACAGTTGTTAATGCACAGAAGATGCGGTATGCAGTCACAACTAAGGTGCGCTTTTCGCTGAATGTTAAATATAACATCATGTTTCAACTCCCACAGGAGGGAAGAGCCACTGTCAATCAAGACACCAGGCTGGACAACCGCGTGATCGATCTCAGGGTAAGTGTGCTCTGCCCGCTACGGGCTGCACCAGAGATCCAGGAACTAGTTTGTTTTTTACGTCCAATTATTGAGCCCAATGTTTTTAGCGCAATCCCTCGGCTGTTAACACAGCAGTGTCCCGGCCCTGGATGTGAACACGCAGCTCCCGCTCCTCCACCTGGCTCCACAGGTTACTGCGCTGGTCCTCCCTGGAGCGGGAGGGGGCATTTGAGCGGGGCGTCGCAGGTGGGCGAGTCAGAGACGCTGCAGCAGGAAAGCCGAACGTCCCCCGGCCCGGTCTTCCCCGCCTGTGAGGGGGCAGAGGATTCCTCAGCTGACCGAGCGCCACAGGCACGCTCTGTACCGGCGTATTTAAGTGTAGCATGGTTAGCTCAGCTGAGTATGAGTGTGTAGCATGGTTAGCTCAGCTAGTTCACTAGTAAGCATGGTGAAGTGCAGTTAAAGCGAAGGCTGGTAGCAGGTTATCGCGACAACACTCCCCGATGACGGTAACCCTCAAATTCAAAAGAACGTTGTTGCCCTTGGCTAGGGGCGAATTCGTCTTTAGCTGACTGGTAACGCGTTCGTTCAACAAATATTTGGACAAGTGAGAGGCCGGGGTTCAAATCCCACCTCGGACTCAGCCAATTTCTCACCTGTTACATAAGCATTAAACCGCCAGACAGGTTCTCACACGCACGCGGCCCCTGTCAACACAGCGCAGTTTCACGGCGCAATTACCGAAACGGCCGTCTACCGTCTTTATCTTGCGACACGGGAAATGCGATACTAAAGCAGGATGACATTTTCATTGTGTTCCGGCAGAAAGATCCAGAACGCCTGACTGACCGCAGGCTGAGTTACGGCCCTTTTCTTCCCTCAACATGTCATATATCGGTGCTGTGACTTGGGTAGGGGTAAGTCAGATGGCAGTATGGCGGTACTCAAATGGTCTGGAGGTTTTATTGATTTTCGATGCAGTCCGTTGCAAAAGCTCATTTACCACGAAGCCGGGGTTTAAAACTGCCGCAGATGTTGATACTAGGGCTGCACGATATATCGTACATTTATCGTCATCGAGATATGAACATGCGTGATAAACACATTGCAAAAGACAGCTTGAACTGAGTAGTATTTATTTCAATGTTCTGTTAAATTGATTGCTAATGTGTAATTTGAGGCAAATAATGCATTCAAATGTTTTTCTTTTATTCAGTGGGCAGAAGCTGTTCATTGTCTCGGGTCTATTTTAGCAGTGTACCTAAAACAGAAAGACATTACAACTTTGCATACTTCAATATTAGTTTATCGCAAGTCATATGGTCATCGCAATATTCAATAACGTTATATTTTCCTTACAACGTGTAGCCCTAGACACGCTGCTGACTGAAAGATATGTCTGTGGATTGGCAGCGCGGGCACTGTGTTATATAGACAGAATAGTTACTTCTGCCCGCATGCAGGATAACAAAACTGCAACATAATCGATACAAATAATCCGCAGATTGATGAAAATAGAGATTTAGTTTCCTTCTTTCCTTCATCAGAATGTCATGCGAGATTTTTAAAAAAGTTTGAAAAAAATGTTTTTTTTGTCTTAAAAGCACGCCCACACACTGAAGATGAGAGCTGTGTGAGAGAAAGAGCATCTGCCATCGCGAGTCTGAAGGGCTTGACATTTCGCAGAAATTACCTTCGGAAAACTTCAGTGTGCCACTCCGCGGTGTCCTTTTCTCAGTCGCAAGCGCTGTTTACAGGGATTTCCCATTTGCAAATGCGTTTTGTTCTTAAACACCGTTCCGAAAAATCAATTCTTCAAACAAAAGCGTTTTTGCCATTATAATTGAAAGGCTTACGCTCTTGTTTGTGGTGCCACAATAATAAAGCATTTGTTATTCATCAAGACGCTTTGAATTTAATGAGCACAAAAAATAATAACTGTCAAAAGCAGATTTGGATAAGAAAAAAATAGGTCTTTGATCACTGCTGAAATGTTTGATCACTGGCTATGTCTTATCTCCCTGGAACTATTTGATAAAAATAAATAAATCTTTGATCTATGTTAGCGTTTGAGTAAAGACATTATCGTTGTGTGACAAATGCATTCGTGCAATACGTCAATTTTCAGATTAGTATCATTATGACGACTTACTTGAAATCCTGTGAAGACATAAAAGTTGAGAATAAGCACCTTACTAAATCTTTTGAAATTCACGTTTCTCAGCCTGGAGGACTCTGACAGGTCTAGACTGCGGTGGTAATTAGTGTGTCGGACGGTATTTTTGCCTGTAGTCCTCTGGTGAGTTGTGTAATATGTGCTGTAACGTTATGGGCGTTTGCTTTGCTTACCCTTCCTCAGACAACAACCAGCCAGGCCGTCTTTCGCCTGCAGTCCGGAGTCTGTCAGCTGTTCAGAGACACTCTCACCAACAAGGGCTTTGTGGAAATACAGACCCCTAAAATCATTTCTGGTGAGGCAACTTATTTTCAGTGTTCACTTTTTGTCCATAATCAACATTTATTTACATGACAGAGCCACACAATAAGGCCCATCTGTCAGCTTTGATCATCATATTTTCTGTGGATGGTCACCTGGGTTTACCAAGTTATAATGATAATGTATTATTTAGCTGATGCTTTCATCCAAAGCGATTTACAGTAGATTAGACTAAGCAGGGGATAATCCCCTCCTGGAGCAATGTGGGGTTAAGGGCCTTGCTCAGCTGCCCTGATCTTATTGCGGCAACGCCGCGGCTTGAACCACCAACCTTCCGGGTCCCAGTTAAACACCGTAGCCACTAGTCTACAGGGAGTTGTAAAAACAAAAGCCCCTAAAAAGCCTGTTGAACAATGTCTGAGACAAAATGGCTGTCAATGTAAACCCCCAGAGTTCCTGCTGCAGCAGAAATATGTGCTTGTTGTCATCTTCCCTGGTTGTATTAATAACTGACTGCTTCTCGTCCTTAGCGGCCAGCGAAGGGGGGGCGAATGTCTTCACCGTCTCCTACTTCAAAACCAGCGCCTACCTGGCCCAGTCTCCCCAGCTGTACAAGCAGATGTGCATCTGCGCAGATTTCGACAAAGTGTTCTGCGTGGGTCCAGGTAAGGCCCACCCAGCCAGCTGTCCCCTGTCTGAACAGCGGCCCCCATGCATCCGTGTCTGCCTGTGGCTGGATCTCAGAGCCTTGTTCCAGCTCACTGCAGAAGTATACATGGCAAGAATAACCTCCCCCAAATCTCCCACAGCTATGAGAAACAAACAAACATTAAACCCTTGGCTAGGCACTTGTGGTTGTTAGAAACAGACAAACATTCACCAAAAAGTCCCTCAAATTTGCAATTGGAAAATCCCTTCAACTGCAGAAGAGGAGTGAAACGGTAAACGAATGGTCTGGTTTTGAGCCTTTTCTGTAATACAACTCGACAGAGCCTGCTTTTCATGAAGTCATCACAGAACCACTGTCTCTCAGTGCCTGTTTATGACCGGTTCAAATTCGCCATGCCTCTTTATTTTATGCTTAATCAAACATTCATCACATCTCCGTCCATTAAGGTTTTTATACCATTTCACATGCTTTATAATTTTTCCCTACTTTCTTTACATGACTCATAATTGTTGTCAATTACCACACAATATTTTATTTGAACATTAAGGTGGCATTCTGAAAATAATGTTTTAAAGTTATTGTTATTGAATTCGTGTTCGGCTGTGTGGAATTATTATCAGCTTACCATTAAAGTGATAAGAAGGGGGGAGGGGAGAGAGATGAGATCATACTGTCGGCTTCCGGCAATCTGAAGTAACAGAAATTACTGTGCAACATATTGCCATAATGTTACTTTATCTGCAGCCCAAAAAATGGGAGCGTTAAATAGATTTTACATGAAATTATCGTTGCTGGAACCTGAGGTGTGCCTGGTTATAACATTTAGAAAAACTTGTTCCCTCCCTCTCAGTGTTCAGAGCGGAGGACTCCAACACGCACCGGCACCTGACGGAGTTTGTGGGTCTGGATATCGAGATGGCGTTCAACTACCATTACCACGAAGTGATCGAGTCCATCACCGACACCATGGTCCAGATCTTTAAGGGGCTCAGAGACAGGTAACCCCGCTGACAAGCTGAACCCGTCACATTCAGGTTGTGTATTGTACATTGTTCTACTGCCATCTTCTGGTGGAAAAGGATCACTGTATATTTGCCAGCAAGAAAAATCAATGACTGTTCTGGATTCAGTGAATATTTGTTTGTTAAATGCAAATTTAAAAAGAATTATTCACAGAAATTTTGTGTTTGTCAAGGGGGAAAAATATTATTTCCAAAAACAGTATGACTAGCCATTTCCTGTTATTCCACGACTTTGACTGTGACAGAGTCTTTCAAGTCTGTCAATCACAAGACCGTACAGGACTGTTCCCCTCACGCAGCGCTGAACAGGGTACAATATGAAGAGCAGCCCTGCAGATGGACGTGTGTGAATGACCCTGACTGTATTGTGTTCCGGGAGCCTGAGTGTTTTTGCGTCTCCCGGTGGCAGGTTCCAGACGGAGATCCAGACGGTGAATAAGCAGTTCCCCAGCGAGCCCTTTAAGTTCCTGGAGCCCACCCTGAGGCTGGAGTACACAGAGGGCGTGGCCATGCTGCGCGCGGCCGGGGTGGAGATGGGCGACGAGGACGACCTCAGGTCAGAAAGTGTCCAGCGCACACCAAGCTGCCTGCTCACACCCGACGGTCACATGCACAGGCTGATTATGTAGCGCTGCTCATCTTTAGCCTTGCACCTGGAGCTGACGTGTGGACATCATGATTTGTGATTTTGCACTCCTGACTCTGAAGACGTTGTAGACGTTGAAGCGCCAGCCTTTCGCCCGTTTCATTAAACAGTGCTTTGCTCTGAGCTCCCCATGCTCCGCCCGTCATTATTCCAGGCTAGTCCCTATGAAGTTGTAAGTCCTTATTACTGTGTTGTCCTGGCTGTTGAGCACCTTATAGTCCTTGTTTAGGTAACCGGCTTAAAGTGCGTTGGGGCTCTCCTTTTTTGCATCACCTCCAACACTGTTCTCATGAAAGCACAATAACTGAAGCTTCTGCTAAACGTGCCCCAACAAACACCCCTCTTTCAAGCTCACCAAGGGCTCATCTTCCATTACAGGCACCCAGCCTTGCCTGGTATTACTGTACTTTGACCATACTGGGGTGGTTATAGTTTAATTAACTCAGGAACTAGAGTTAACCAGCCTAGAGGCACCTTCTCCCAGTACACACACTGACGCCCTCACTCACTCCACCATCTCCACCTTTTGGGCCACTGTGCTAATGCATAAGGTGCTATACTTGTGACTGAGGGGTTGCACGTTCAGATCCATGGTTGGGTAAATGGTTTGTATGTAGAATAGTGTAAACTGTGTAAATGAGTATACATAAATAAAAAAACATCTTGGGCTCTGGCTTGATGATCCTCTTAGTTTGTAATTGCATATAGATAAAGTAATTAATAAAGTTAGACTCCTATTTTAGGAATAAATCTCGTTTTAGTTGTAAGATCAAGAGGTGGCTCATTACTACTTTTTTATACCTGTTTTAGACTACGGAGACACACTATATATGCGTGTTTACTCAACTAATTGACATTCATTAGATAAAGTTCACCACAGTGCTTTATGCTTCATTACAGGTGCAATAGCATTAACCCTCACTGTCTTATATAAATGCTCATGTCTATATTCATGTATAAAACAATTATTGGTCTATGTTTTTCTTACCTCAGATGCGTGCTAACTAGAAATTGTCTTATCTACTTTTATCACATCTGCTTTAGTAATGCCATCCCTTGTCCCTCATCCCTTGACTGACTTTGGAAAGCTGAGTTTCAGATCATTTGCACCTTACAGTTGGAACGATCTGCAAAACAAATTCTTAAACGTGACAAATTCATTTCAATTGCCAACTTTAAATGTGTGATTCATAACCCAGTGACAGAACCCAGTTACCCAACAATACAGATCTGCCCATCATCTGTATTTTAGGGTAACCTTTATGTTTTATGTCTGGGCCCCCTTGCAAGAGATTTAAATCTTTATTTTTGGTTAAATAAAGGTTATATAAAAATGAATAAAACTACATTTAAATGTGCAGTTAGTATGTTCTGAAATGATCTTAATTTTTATTTTAATGTAGCACACCCAACGAGAAGCTTCTGGGTCGTCTCGTCAAAGAAAAGGTAACCGTTGCTTAGATCTTTTCTAATATTCTGGCTCTTGTGAAGCATATGGCAGATGGCAAGAATAAAAATAAATGCTTTATGCACGCACAGATGATTAAATGTAATGATAATTAGTCCCTGAAATAACTCTACTGCTCTCTCCTCTCAGTACGACACAGACTTCTACGTGCTGGACAAGTATCCTCTGGCAGTGAGGCCGTTCTACACCATGCCTGACCCAATCAACCCCGTAAGTGTCACCACGCGCCGCCTGCCTCGGGTCACATGACTGAGGTCACGACCCCTGACATCACCGCTCGCTTCCGTCCCGTTTCAGAGGTACTCCAACTCCTACGACATGTTCATGAGAGGGGAGGAGATCCTGTCCGGAGCTCAGAGAGTCCACGACGCCCAGCTGCTCACCGAGAGGGCTGTGTACCACAACATCGGTAACTACGGACCGCAGCTAACTGCTCTAATAGATACGGTTAAGCCCCGTCCACACCAAGAGTGATAACTATAATGATAACGATGTGAGCATCCACACTGATGAACGATAACGTTGTGGAAATAGCCTCTCAGCTAAGTCATCTGCTATTTTGATTGATTGATTATTTGTGGATAAAAAAGACAACAATCCAAGGGATAACATGATAAAGTGTAAACACTTATTTCCAACATGGTCCCAGTTGCAATAGACAAGACAGACGATAACAACATCCAATTTAATTTTGCATGTGACTGCCCGTGAATTTGGATGGATTTTGATTGGCTGTCTCAGTTTTATCGTTTGAGCAGCTGGAAAACAATGACTCAAGTGATCCCAACGATATTGTTTGTCACCGTCATTGTTATAGTCGTGGTGTGGACACTTGCCGTCCACTTGTTTGAACGATTTAAAAAAAAACATATTTGTAGTTCTCGTTCTCGGTGTAGACGGGCCTTTACTTCTAGAAATGCATAATACTTGGTGAAAGGATAAGAGAATGTGGAGATTGTGAGGACGTTTTGAAGAGTTAACTCCTGTAACCTCTGTGTTTCTGTCAGACCTGGAGAAGATCAAGGGTTACATCGACTCCTTCCGATACGGGGCCCCGCCCCACGGCGGCGGGGGCATCGGTAAGGCCTTTCTCCCAGTCGCTCAAATTATTAACCAGAAACAAACAAACAACAAGGGTAGTAAGGGAACAGGGGAACTCATCATGCAAAATAGCCTGAATGATAAAATCACCCTAATTATTTTCCCCTAATTTTCAATTTTGAGAATATTCATTTATTTTGAATTCCCTCTTGAATGCCTTACGGGTAATGCATGTAATTAAAGAAAAGTCACACACATTACATTAAAATGTGCATTTATTTTTAGATAGCTATTATTAACCAACTAACTTTTTGTGCCTTCATTAGGTTATTCTGAGTTTTCAGTAACCGTAATAAAATGCAGTCAATTAAAGAAGTGTGTGTCTTTCTTATTACTGAGTGTATGGCATGCATCAGCAACTTGCAGTGCTGGAAGGCTGAGAACTGCTGGTTTTCCACCCTCTCTTTACTTGGGAGTCAGGTGTGAAGACAGTCTGGCCAATCAGTCGCTCTAATTGGAGAAATTAAGACCAGGACTGGATTTGGATTTGAGGGCCAGAGTTGATGATCCTTAATCTAGTAGTCTTGGGTCTGCATTCTTCACCGTCCTGCACACAGAATGTTGAAGACAGATCCAGTCTGACTGTGGAGCGTTGGTGCTTAAAGCTGGACCGGTGTAGAGTTATGTCTGAGGAGAGCTAATGACGGAGCCCTTTCTTCCAGGACTGGAGAGAGTGACCATGCTGTACCTGGGGCTCCACAACGTGCGCCAGACATCCATGTTCCCCCGTGACCCCAAACGCCTGACCCCCTGAGCCCCCTGGGAAACTCCCAGGGCAGGGCCGCTCACAGACACTGCCTGGAAAACCACCGTCCTCCTGACAGCAAGCCAAGAAAACTCAAGTGCCACACTCATCCACAAACGTTAATGTAACCGTCTAATTCTAGCTCGAAATTAAGATAATATAAGTCAGACATAGGAAGTTGGTGTAATAATTAATATATTATTTAAGGTTCCTAGAGAATCTATTCAAGGGCAAAATTCGGTAACTGAAAGGTATTAAGGGTCTTAATCTATAGTGATGCAGACGTGTAAAAATGAGCTCTTGTTTGTATCTAACATCTGATTTCAGACATCATCCACTTGATTACTGGTGTTGCACTAGAGGGATTTGCTTGTGTAATTAAGAACAACCCGTCTAATGACCCCATAGCAATAGTTGTTCTTTTTTACTAATTTGGAGAAAAAAAAATCATTAAGGGAATAAAAGTATTTCAGATTCAGCACCTTGTATTTCCTTTCATACAGCCAAGTAAATATTTCACCAGCTATGTTACTTGTATTCCCAACATGTCTCTTGTAATTAAAAAAAATGATTACATTGGAGAAAACTCAAGGACAAAACTGGCAATTGGCCTACAGCCGACTGGCAACAGACCAACAATTGACAATGAGGTAAATGTCATCTGCCTTGTCAGTCACTCTGCGTATAGTGTATGGTGGTGATTCGTAAAAAGATTTTTTCCAGTGACATACAATTTTAAAGAATACTACCTGTTGAAAGTTTTGGCCTACATCTACATTGTCAACATTGGTCTCATTACTACTGCACAAATGTCAACTGTAAAAATGTAAATGCATTTTATCTCTCAGAATTTGAAATCAAGTTAAACTGGCCGGTCTTCAGACAGTGTCTTGTGTTATTTCCTGACGAGACACAGATGTGAAGAACAAGGTTTGGCGTGGGTTCACCTGGCTTTAAGGGAGCTCTACCCTGAGTGTATGCCCAGAGGAGCAGGAGGGAGGTGCACTCCCCGGAGGCTGCAGGAGGTGGGAGAAACGAGTTCACACACAGGCATGAATAAGTCTTATTAAAGGCGTAGCATTTGCGCTTATTGGCTGCGGAAAGAAAGAGCAGATTAAAATGGCCTCCCTGGCCAGACTTCCAACAGGCCTTTCATTTCCAATTTGATGTGAATGTGCAGTGCAGATGGACTGATGATTCTGCTCCAGGTGCTCTTTATAGCACATTTTACATCTCACAGTAAGAACAACCCAGAAATCGAAACAAGCGCGATGTGACCTTACTTGGGTAACTTCAGTGGTCGGTTGGCTGATGAAGTCTGACTGAATGTGTGCTAATGGAACGATGCGGGTAAAGTAAAGCAAAAGTACATGTGTATATGCCTTTCCTACACTGATTGCATGACCTAGAACGTAGTCTGCAACGTCAGTCATGGGGGGACCACGGACTATGCTGGTCTTGTTCCAACCACAATTGCAATTCCAAAATATTGTAATGATTAGGTGCTTTTCATGTTTATTGGGGTTATTTAAGCCTCTTAAGGCACATTCCGTCAGAAATAGCCTTACATGCCACAAAGAATAAAGTCCCATGTTCACATTGTGTGTGCTGGTTTGCAATATATCATAGTAAGCACACAGTGCAGACCCTGATATAGAATACAGGGCCGCGGTGAGGCAGAACTGTCTTACAACACTGAGGCTGATTCCGCACTGCACTGCTATAATTTCACCCTGAGAAACCTAACCTGAATAATTCAGTAAAACATCCAGCTGTATTAGTGGCCTAAATTGTATATAAGCATCGGCTGTGCAAGTCAATGGAAAAGAGCGTCTGCTGAATGATAAGCATGTAACTTAGGTATATTAAGGATTGTTTTAAATGTGTTGTTTTTTTTGGCGAAACTCACACTGAACCACTGCATTGGTTCACTAGGTCTGTGGTGTAATTTCAATGCAAGAGGGTATGGTGACTGCTAAACGGAGAGAGATGTGGCAGTGTCTGATTTCCTCACAGGTAACCTGAGGACAGGTCTGGCTATAACCAAAGCAGCATAAAGTGAATTATTAAAAGGATGTTTGCGGGGAGAAGATGACGTTGTAGTTTCACGTTTCCTTGAGAATGACTGGGAGCCATGATTCATACTACATTACCCACGTGCCTGTTGGGTGGTCAAGGAAGCATTCCATTCGTATTGCTGCCATGTTGTTCCGGACTTCACTCACGTAGAACTGCAAATTTTGCTCTGATAACTGGCTTAAGAGACAAGTTGTGTATATTTATATTTGTGGAGATGAACAAAATAACATGCTCACATCATTTATGTACTGGGGAATTTTGTATCGATTCAAAGTTAGTTGCTTCACGTAGTTAGATAAGCAGTTTACTGAAAAGGTAAAAGAAAAAACGAAAACACAAAAAGTTAGAGCACAGAAGACTGAGTGACACAGACACTGATGCACTTTGGGTTGGTGTTTAAGGATGGATTCAGTACATGGAGGTTGATGTGCAAATGATAATAAAGTTATAATTCTCAGTTTATGCATTTTCACTTGGCTTCTGACTTCGTCCCACAGTTAGAGGAGGAATTAATTAATTCTTTTTCTGATTTCTAAGGATACAATAATGATGTTTTGTGCTAAATGTAAATTTCAGACTTCATTTCACTCTTAAATTGCAGACGGCCGTGAATCTGGCCCAAAGAAAAACGTTGTAATAAACTTGTACCTGAAGTAAATGGAATCCTGAAATTGATTTGGAGGAAGAACTAATTAACAAGAAGACTATAATTGGGAAAAAGTCATCCAATGACTGCTTCATTACTCGAAGCGAGCATGCCGTTTCCATTACTCCTCATTGCTATACGGTTCTGATTCAGTTGCTTCAGTAATTGGCTGGCAATTGTACCCTAATGGAATAATTGTTTTCTCTTTCAGGGCTGTACCAAACTGACAAATGTTGGACAAAAAAGCCTTGGAGGCAGCCAAGTTACAACAAGAGGGAGTATCCCAAATGATTGACCCCATGGTTCTGTCAATGAAAGAGAGTGGCACCAAGGATCCCACTCTGGGAGAAGCTAGTATACCATGTTTTGCAAGTAGCTAACTTGCATGAGTTAGTGAATAAACTTTGAGAGTATTCCATAGTAAAACACTGGTTAATTGAGATTGCAGAGGCATTGTTAATGGTCTTTGGATTTCATGACGCTTCACTTTGCCTTTATTTCCTGGTGTGCCAACGATCTGCCCACTTAAATTGAAACAGTGATGTCTTTTCGCCAAATATTTTAAAGTTACTTACAGGAATTTAACTTTTAAGATTGCTTTTAATTACCCGTAACAACATTACAGGGTAATTGCTTGAAACTAATTTTAAACCCGCTCCGTTTAGGAAGCTCAGGTAAATGTAATGCTCTGATTTCTGTACCAAGAACAGGTGTTCCTCAGGCCCGTTTCTGACCCTCCAAAATGCAAATTGATTGCAAGCCATTTTTGTTTTAATATGTATATATGGACCCAGCAAATGTTTCTAATTTTGTTCGCAACAATATCCAGAAAGGCCACAATGACATCACCTCATCAATTGCGTGAAATAATCTCTTGCTACTCTCTACGACTGCACATGCATGTAGAATTCAAAGAAGGCCATGATCATCACATAACTTAATAATTCATCACTATATACAGTATATTCCCACCTTTAAATGAAAGGCATTTCTGATTTCATTGTTTAATAAAATCACAATAGGGCAACAGATCAGGCACTGCAAATTGAACATGCACCACACTAAGACAGTACAGTACAAAACAATTAGCATTACATCTTCCTCAGTCTTGCTTGACTTACACACATTTCAGCAAAACCATCCACAGTACATTTCTACAATATCATGAATACACTTTAGAGAAAGATCGGAATATACAGAATATGTATAAATAAATAAGTGGACGGGTCTATCTATCAGTCATTTCTTGAAGACCCTGAAGTCAGCTGTATGAGGAAGGTAAAGATCTGGATCACGTCGAGGTAGATGGACAGAGCTGCAAAGACATATTCCTCTGGGCTAATGGAGTGCTTGCGGTTTCCTATGACAAGCTGGGTGTGGAGGGCAAGGAACTAAAAATAAAAACACCAAAAGGTCAGTACCTTTCATCCAGCCGCAGTACGACACACAAGGGAATGTGTACAGTAGGTCGACTCACCAAGGTGAAAACAATCGTGCCAATGGCCGCAAAGAGCATATCAAGCCACGGGACCTGCGAAAGAGGTGAGATCAGCCTTAAGATTCTGCGTTTGCTGCGCACCTTATCCAATGAAAAAATAGCCATGAAAATGAATCCATACACATTCCCACTCTCGGTAAAACCAGATTCACCACCGTGGTCATGACTCCACTTACTTTAGCCGGGTGAGAAACGGCAGTTAAACAAACCCACCAGCTGAGCCTGTCAACTGAAACTGCAGCCTCCTGCTAATGCCTGGACCCTGCGCCCCTCAACTCCTCACTGTGTATTACAATATGAGGTTAGCCAACAAGCCTAATATTAACAAGGAAAGGCCTGCTGCTTCTCTTCTCCACAAATATTTTGGGGCGTACTGGCTGTAATGGGAATGGCTGGTTTGGAAGTGTGAACTCAATGTGTAAATTTTAGTAAAATACGCCATTCAGTCTTAAATAATTTTACACATATATCATGACCTTTGGACATTTTTCACACTGGCCAAAAATACTTACATAATGAAATGAGAGCACAACAATGGTGATGATTCCTGTGACCATGAAGACCATACCCAGGACACAGAAAATACCTCTGCACGCAGTAAAATCCACCTGAAAATGGACACGTAGCCCAGTCAATAACTGCCAGAACATTAGTCAATGCCCCCTCCATCACCAAAAAACTGCACCATCACCGACAGTAAAGGAAGAAGAGCGAGAACCCAGTCCATGATCCCATCTCCCTTTTGAGACACACATTGCTGAAAGGTGCCAAAACAACAGGGGGAGCTGGCTGATTGGCTTTGCATGTGTACATTAACAGGTATTATCTTAAACAGCAATTTGTTTATCCAATGTTTCTTTGGAATTAAACATAATAATACTATATTGTGGACCTCTAGCTTCTCTTACCATCAATTAAGTTCCTATATTAGCACAACACAATTAGCGCATTCACTACTGGCCTAGTGAGGAAGCATATTCCTTTAAATTATCAGTGCTTGCTATGAAATTATTATAACAATTATTATATCTACTCCAAAAACAGATTGGTGAGGTTCTTCAAATCTATCAATCAAAGCATTTGGATGAATTCCCATCCACCTTTACATCCGTTTTGTTGATCTTCTATCAAGCCTGATGATGTGCACAGTATATGTTAGTCTGATTCATGACCTGGATGAATAGCTCGAGGTGAACCTGCATTGCCAACAGTTTGAATCTGCTTAGTCAGTCCGTAACGCTTAATTAAGATTTGCAAAAAAGCGGGTGTGGTGTTTTTAAAAAAAAAAAGCACATTAATCAAAGAAAAAAGAAAAATCAGGTTTATTTAAATTATTTATATTTTTCTAAATAATTCTTACCTTGGTCTGAAAGCAGAAGACTGTGACACTGACGCACACTATCACTGTTATTCCAAGAGCCAGGAACACTGCTTTAGTGTCATAATAACTTAAAAAAACAAAAAAACAGAATGTGATGATTTAATGACTTGCCTGTCCTCTTACCAAAAACTGTGTACAGTACTGCTAATTTTATCTTGTATTATTGACAGAAAGAATGGTAATCCGTTACATACATTATTTTCTAGGGTAAGACACAGTGTGAAATGGCAATAGCATGAGGCAAACCTTGATAATGCTCCTGTCATATACGACATGGCCAGTGTCTTGTAAGGAAAGAGATGGACAAGACAACTAGTGAAGTTTCACCATTATCAAGGTGGAATCAACATCAGTTATTAACTCATCACAATAAAGTAAACCAATAAATGAATTACTTTCAATAAAAATAATGTCACTCCCTCTTCTTCACCAAGAGGTTATTCAGTGATTTCACTTACGAGAATGGCAAGGAATATTAGATTCCATGGATAGCGTCTCCTAAAATAGAGGATGTGATTTAGTACTAAAAGAAAACCCCATATATGTTGACCTTGAAAGTAGCTATTGTTCGTTGGCTGGAGAGATATGATTTAGGTTTAGCTTACCTTGGTCCTTCACAGCAGGACAGAACAATGTAACACACCAAGTAAACCACACTGGGGAAAAAGGAATTACAGCCGTCAGTCAGTGAGCGCTCAAAATGTAACAAACGTCTATTTGAATGAAGTTTTATTTTCCTCTAAAAAAGGCGAATCCATCATTGAACGGTCATGAACTCAATCATGTTCGTCAGGCAATTTAATAAGGAGCACTGCACACATCTCTTAATTTAGGTAATAGAGACAACTTCACTGAAATGCTTTGTTTGCATGGCTCGTTAATACGGTTAATTCTGAAGGGCAGAATACAATCAGTTCAATAAAATGGATAGTTGAATAGCTTATGTTAAATGGCCCAAGCAAATTACAGAATGTCAAATGAAGTGAACGTGCAGTGCAGGTGCGAGTTCTTACTATGAAGCCCAGTACACGCCTGGGTTTCTGATCACGAACAAGCGAACAGGCTCACTGCACATAAAAACACACATTTTCCACTACATTAAATTCACATCATTCATTTCAATTAAAAATGTCACACTTGACCCACACACATTCAGTGAAATGACTGATTACAGCATATAAAACATAATGTTAAACATAAAACGAAAATATCTTGGAACACATAGCAGAGCTAATACTTAAAACTCCCAAAAAAGTACTTTGAGAAAACATCTTCAACTCAATTAACAAAAAGCACATACTGTAGACATCATGCTTAAATTAAGGGCTAACTGGGATGCTATTATTTTTACCCTCTTACACAAATATGAAAACAGCCACGATGGAGACTGTGACAAGAAGCTGAGCCGCCAAAATAAGGTAAACCTGTTGGAAGAGAGAAGTTATTTAACTGTGACAGAAATGCCATTCAAAATATATTACAGTTAAAGTACAGAATGAAAGCTGCAAAGAGGCATCACTTGATGAGATTGATCAAATATTTCTGGAGAAATTACTGTTTGAATGTTGCACACAGAGAAAACTGGCTTTAAATATTTTATTGTGAATTTTCCTCTTATCATAACTTATACCCTAAAACCAGGAACTATTATATGAATTGCTATATTTGTGTAGTCCCCAACTCAGTGCTTGCTATGAATTTGAATAAGTTTGATTATGATAGTGTTTGAATTTTGATACCCCTCATCAACAGGCATTTACTTCTTTCAATATAGCTATACCACTTGCTATACCATGAATGCTAGGAGAACAGTGCAAACTAATTTGCCTCTGAATCATGGAGGACTAATGGCAGAATAACAGTAGAATGCTCCAATACCCTCCCCCTATGTGACTGTCAAACAGCACTGAAGTTGGTAACTGAAGTGGGCAAACTCTTGAATGCTGAGTCTGGAATAAGTTGAGGCATATAAAACAGAACCTAGTTCAGCCTGTATTTAAGAGATTGATTAGGTAGCTTCTGCGCAGCCATCCATCATAATAACCAAACACGATTTTAAAAACTTGGCAGTGATAAACATTAGTTGCTTAGCTGTTCCGGCTTCAGCTTTAGGACTCAAACAGTGTTTACTGACAAACATTAGGAATGGCATATGGTATAATGATGGCAACAACAATGCCGTAATTGTGAGTTCACCAACATGTGGAAATCCAATGTGGTAAATATAGCCTCCCGAAAAGCAAAATAGACTACAACACTAGTCTAAATGTACATTCATACCGAGCATTACATGAACAATAACAACTATTATGATAAAATGTTTCACTGTATTGTTCTGTGAAGTGCACATATGGGTATTCTCGTATTGTGAGAATTTATTCCTAGGAGGAGCTTGATCCAAATCACTTATGTCAGTTGTTAATAGACAGCAGACATACTGAATCAGTTTCAGACCAAATCTGAGCACTCAGATCTGACACTTTCACATAAGCAATCAGGAGACTATTAATGTGCCCCGTGTATCAATGTGAGTGTGTATGTATTGTGTAAGTTGTAATACATGTAGTGTCCTTTTAATGTTGGTGACAGTCAGTCCTGCCTGTGTTAACCAAGGCCTAGTACACCAAGCCACAATGAAAATAAGTCATCATGACTTCGTGTTTTGTTTTCTCAAAAATGTTACTATGTATAACATATGGTTGTTGCCTAAGGGCTATTGACACTGTATTTTAAAATAGGTATTATCAGCTCTTAGACAGCAAATCTTGAAGTACATAATCTTGCACATAGGTGTTTTCTACAAATGAACTGTAACTACATGGAAGGCATTCAAACCTAAACCCACATATCGGCTTAATGATTACACTATAAATGTAATTTAATTTAGCCTATATAAGTAAAGGACCATTGATATTAAGTTCTGTAAGTTGCACAGACTTGCATACTCCATCCCCTCTCTAGGATAGCATCAAGATAAGGGGTGTGGACGCGTATCAGTTTGGTGGCCCTAGAAATGTACGTTACGCCACCAACACCAAATCTATGTATATCCTCGTCCATATAATTATCCATATAAGCACTATTGTACCAAGTTAACAGATCAGATTTTAACAGTGTATTATTACCTATCATTATCATTAGTTTCCTGAAATGATACAGAATTACTCATGGAAATCTTGGCAGGGACTCTAAATGAATAAAACGCCGGGACTCTCTTACTTTTTGGATGAACGCATGTCGAACGGCCATACTGCTCCAGCCCCCAGCTGAGGCGAATCCCTCAGTGTGTCCTGTGGCCAGAGCACCAGCGCCGTTAAGCCCCAACACTGTGTTAACAGTGTCAACAGTGTTAAGTCTCAACACTAGTCCTGATGGACCCCTGGTGTGTGCTGCTATCGATTCATCACATTCGACCAGGCTTTTAACTGAAGACGGGTATGGATGTGATATCACTTGACAGGTTATCAGTTACACTTTCCCAGTGAAAGAAATGTGCAGTCTGATATCAGGCTACCACAAATGACTTATAGCAGGCAATCGTCAAGATATGTGAAATCCAATTCAGAAGTTTGGAAACATTGATTAGCCTTGATAAATTTATGCTAGTTGAAACTAAGTCCATCATAAACAACACATTCTTAGGAGCATGTTGGTTTACCAGAACGAACACTAAGAAGCACCGCGGTGACACCTTTCCCTCCAAATACTGTAGATCAGGGGTGCACAACTCCGGTCCTCGTGTGCCGGTCTGCATACTGGTTTTTGTTCCAACCAGTTGCCTTGTTTTTCATTTGCTGACAGCTCTACAAATTACCCTGGTTCAAGCCTGTACTTGAGGACAGTAAAACCATTACGATACACTTGCAGTTTGCAGATACACATGTCCGATAAGACATGATTGAGTCAATTAAATAATTAAAACCAGGAGTTGGCACAAAATCCTGAAACGGATCGGCCTTTGTTGTGCACCCCTGCTGTAGCTCTAGTCTCACTGCCGTTCTTGTATCTGCTGCTTGTGTCATCTTATTTCTTCCATCAGATTGTAACAGGAAGCAATTCTGTCTATTTGCATTGGTCTTCAGAAAGCACGTCTTGACCCAAAAACTGCCTACTGTGTACTTATAGAATCAATACACTCCTGCAACAGGTCAGAGTAAAAGATATGAATTCCCATGTGCATACAAGTTTCAAAAGAAGTAGCATTGAGCGCAACTCCCTCAACACATCATTTCCATACATGTACACAGCATGTTGCCCTGCTTCCCAACAATAAGCCCCACACTGACAATAAAACACGTGTAATAATAGCAATCATTTTCAGTCACAGGCAGGAAATAACACCTACCTCACCCACGGCACTTTTTGGCTACACAAAAGCTGTTTTTCTTGGTATAAATATTAGAGGTGAGTATTGGCACCCCCCTCAGATACAAAACCATATTGCAGGGATCCACATTAGACACAAAAAAAAAAACCCACCTGCAAAAACATAATAAAGGTAGGGTATGCTGCTTTCTTAATGTAAGACGGCATTTACCTGAGTTTGGGTGGGTGATGGGCGTCCCTGTGGGAAACACAGGGGGCATGATGTGAGGTACTCCAGGAGTTGGGTACCCGAGGTCCCCACCCTGACGAGGCTGAGGATACACGCCCGGCTGCCCTGGGTATGGGGTGGGATGCGGGGGCTGGGGTCCTGGGGCGTATGTCCCTGGATAAGGTGGGAAAGGAGGGTACGGGGCAGGCAGGGCCGGGTCTTCATAAGCAGGGGGTGGGTACGCAGGCGGCTGAGGGTAAGATCCAGCCGGAGGACCAGGCCAGTCATCGTAGCTCGGTGGCAGGTCCGATTTGGACATCGCGGCCGGGAACTCCTGAGACGCAGGGAAGACTGACGATGGAAGACGTTTGTTAAAGAAGTAAATAATCATTACTGGAGTCATTGTGAAGTCCTCTGTCAACTCAAAAGTTGACTACCTACAGTCAGTCTAGAACAGGGGTGTCCAATCTTATCCAGAAAGGGCCGGTGTGTGTGCAGGTTGTTGTTTTAGCACAGGACTAAGACAGCTGATTCTACTCATCAAGGTCTTGATTAAAGACCACAATTAGTTAATTCGTAAAAACAGGTGTGTTACACTAGCTCTTTTAGGATAAGATTGGACACCTCTGGTCTAGAATGTGTTAAGCTTATAGAGTTACAGAAGCATTCTGACAGTGGATACTATTTCACATGATGATGAGATTATGCTGGTGATGTTCATTAGTTCATACAGTTTTTATTTACATCACATTTCATTGACCACCCCACTGCCATCAGTCACACATCAGGGCTGCAGTCTGGACAAACTTAATGCAGTATGCATGGGCTATTGCAATTCAGATAAAATTAAACCTGCTTTAGAACAGACCCCACTCTATTAGATCAGAAATCCATGTGGCCTACTCTCTACTTGTATAGTGCACACCTGTTGGGGGAAGAGAAAAAAAAAAACTGCTAGGTTTTGAAACAACTGGTAGCTGCATTTTACACCAGGACGTTCTTTAACGCACTCTTGTTCGTTTTAAGTCACAGTACAAAAAATAAAAATAAAATCGGCCTTTGCATACATTCGTTATAAAATGTCAGAACCCAAATGTAAATCATGCAGTTTTTTTGACTAGCCTACGTCTCTACAAGTTCTACACATTACATTAAATTAAATAAAGAAAAAAGTTGGAAAAAAACCCCGAAATATAAATCGCATTTCTATGATTTCTGCAGCTGTAACCAAGACTTCGAAGAGCCGACCGCAGGTGCGCAACAAAATGTCCTAGCCTATGATGTATTATTAATGCGCTCATTTTCAGCTTACGTTTCAGAACTAAGAATGGAGTCAAGAGTAATCAATTATTTGAAGATCCTTGCGACCAAAACACGATGACGAAAAAACGGAATAATGGCAAGAATTATCACGGCAATATAACTTCCATGGCGCGATAAACTTGGTATGCTTTTGAAACATTAACTGCTCAAGGCTCCTCTACCTGAGAAGACCTTCTCGGTGATACCAAAGAAGTCAATTTACAGTTAAGGACTACCCACATATGAGAATTACCGATTCAACGATTCAACAAACGAGTATATTTACAAACAATGTTTACTCACCACGTATAGGATGTTGGCAAGTGACAGGTGGTTGATCTTACCCTATCGGGGTTGTGCTGCATACAGATGGCTGGTTAAAACGCCGTTCTGACGTTTTTCGACTCCCCTGCGGCACATCACCGGAGTTATCCGGTGGCACTCTAGGTGGAGTAATTGGAAGAGCAACTGGAAATTTCCTGGACCATACTGTACGTTACGTGACATCACTATTACATAATTTAAGATAATGAAAAATCCTATATCGTATTGACTCAACAACGTATTTAAATGAATGAATGACCCATATAGGCGATATGTAGGCCTTATGAAGTAACTGAAATTGCAATGGTTTCAGAGACCAATGTTAGTCAAGTTTTTTTCCCTCCATGGCAGTTTATTTGAGTATAGCAGGAGTTCCCAACCCTGTCCATGGTCCTTTAGTGTAACGCCAGTGTAGGCTATGCCGAATTTTCCTTCCAACTAATCACTTTGTTATTTGAAAAATAGGTTTCCTTAAACGTCTCCTGAAAGACATTGGAACCGAAGGCAGATTTGGTTAATTATCAATCGGTTTTACTTCCAGCTACATTTTCCACAAAAGCAGCAATTCATCTATGTAAATTGTAGGTTCATCTATTATGCCAGACAAGATGTAAGGGCTTTCAAGCATCGAAGTAACTTATGATTCATGGTGCATTACGTTTGTATTTGACACAATCATGACCCCACGGATAGACAGAATCCTGTCCAGGGGGTGCAGTGTACAAAATGAAGATACATTCCATGCCCTCTGCACATAAATAAATAAATAAATAAATAAATAAATAAATAAATAAATTGAATGCAGAGATTATCAGATTTTTTAGATGTCAGTTGTGTAGGATGACATATTTTACAGGAGTGGAGTGTACAAGTTTCCAACCCAGCACTATTGTTATATTCAGCACATTATGATTACAGAACTGAACTTTTGTCCACGTGGTTGCGGATATGAATTCTAGTTAAGGCATCGTCATTATATCTTACTGGGCAATTCTCTTCAACTGAACCTGCTTACTAAATATCCAGATTTCTAAATGGAAAAATATGTAGAATATTACTTGTGAGGCAGATGCATTTCGATTGATGAAATTCTACTTGACGAAGAACACACATTTTAAAGGGTGCTTCCACTGCACAGCAGGACCCGGAGTACGGCAGGAATACCGAACGGCGCGGCTAGTTATTATTCCCAGCCCGGTAGAGACGCAGCTTATCAGCAGCCCACAGGAACCGCCCGGGCTCAAAGACTGCTCATTAGCACTCGTGTGAATGCCCCGATCATACCCGGGTCTCACCGCCGGCTTGACGCTCGGTGTATCAATTCTGAATATTTCACGGGAGAAAATCAGTCCGTGATCCGCCCTCCGCGTGTGTGAAATCAAAATATGCCCCCACTTGGTGATTTGCTCTCGGACTGCCTCTTTGAAGTGCGGGGAAGCGGTATTTGCGGAGAATGAAAGGCATGTTCGATTACAGCGGGGGCAGGAGAGACCGGGGTGGGTGTCTCTTCTCGTCAGGGTGAGGGCTCGTTTCGGATGAAAGCGGCAGAGTGTGTATGTGTGTGCACCAAACTACAGTACAAGCTTTAGTTTTACACAGGCAGAGGTAGGCCTGCGTTTTTCAGAACAAGACCCATTTTCCTGCGCTTTGCCCAAGAGAGGTTTTGCAATTATATTAAGAAGGAGAGGGCCGTCGAGACTCCAACCTGTGAAATGCAAATGAGCAGTAATGAGACTGCTATATTCTACTTTGTCTTATTTGTGCCCAGTTTTGGGTCATTTGTCTTTTTAATAAGCCATTCTTGTGCTCAGTTCCCAGAGCCTGCGAGGAGCTGGGCTCCAGCCACGTTCTGCCTGCTGAACCTGCAGCAGCATTGACTGGGGCTCCTCCAGGATCGCATACAGACCGGAGTTCTGCTTCAGCTCTGGAGCTGCAGACAGGCTAAAAGAGCAGGTATATGGTTCAGCCTGTAGCCTCGTGGCTAAGGTTAATAACTGGGACCCAGGAGGTTGGTGGGTCAATCAACTGTCAGATAAATTAATTATTTTATTTATAGGTAAGGAACCCCTCCTCTCCCCCAGCTCACCTGGGATTAGTCCAGGGGTGCACAGCTCCGGTCCTCGAGGGCTAGTCTGCGTACTAGGTTTTGTACGAACCAATTGCCTTGTTTTTTGCTGACAGCTCTCTAAATTACCCAGGTTCAAGTCTGTACTTGAGCAGTCAAATCATTAGGACACACTTGCAGTCTGCCTCTGTAGTGCTCATACACGTCAGATAATGACTCAATTAAAACTTTAGACCAGAAGTTTGGACAAAATCCCGAAACAGTTCGGCTCTTGTTACGCACCCCTGGATGCGTCATTTCACTCATTACATTTTAGTTTTTACCTTCTGCCTGAATTTGGAATGCCTCATTGTATGGTAATTCAGGAAATATAACCTACCCCACACCCCAGCATGAGAAATGATGCAGCATTGCACACTCCTCTGTGGCCACCACAGAACACAGGCTGCTGTGGGTATTTGTAAATGCAAATATTAATAGATGGTACAAAATTATGCGTTACAAGCATTAAAGTCTTACCGGAGAAACTGAAGTCTGAACCAAGAAAATGTCATAGCATTGGCATCTCGAGTCCTAAATGGAAGCTGTGGATATAACTGCTTCCCACTGCCACCTAGTGGTAAAGCTTTAAAACTCATACATGCAAATACATCATTTTAAAATGTAATATAATGCACCTTTATAATTCAATATAGTCTAATAAATCCAGTCCTATAGAACATCTTAAATTCATGATTTATGAATCTAATAAGATGTTCCTGAAGCATTATTTTTTTTTTAAACTAAAGAAAAAAAACTTACCATTCTGAAGCACCTTTTCAGATTTCTGGAGACTAAAATAAATGCCTTGTCTGTGAAACTACAAGTACTTGTTGACAGTTAAGACAAAACATTGCGTTAATCAACACCCATTGAGCTTTCCGCTTTAACTTGATTTATACTTCATAAGCTCGGCTTGACTTCCTCAAATATTTTGCCATCTTTTTGCCAGACAAGTATGGAAGTAATAATCTGGTCATATTTCAAATTAAAATGGAAATCAGCAATTGCATTTCATTTGATATGCGCAAAAAGCATGACAAAATTGTATGCAAAAAGTCCACTTTGCATTTTAATTTTCAAGTTAATGTATGTCCTACACTTTGACAATTTTAATATTTTAAATGCAAAGCCTATTTCACATTTAATTTCTCGGCTTCTTCAAGGCCCTGTCATGAATGAAAATATGAATAAATCTTTGAAAAACATTTAAAATAGTTTTGTATTGTAATTGATCAAATACAAATAGGAAATAATTAAACTTTCCGTTTAACATTTGTGATGTTTTTCTGGCAAGGGTGACAAATCAAATTCAGTGCATTGCTTCTGTGTACATTACCATTTTTGGCATGGCCTCACATCTACCCTGACCGAATTGAAATGCAAAATGCAATCCCTCTTTGGCATTTTCAATAGCAGACAGTTTGTGACCGCATTCTTAATTGTCAGCTGTGTGTCATGTTGCTCTGATCATGTAGCATCTTTGTCCGTCAGTCCTAAGGGTTTACATTCATCTGCCGGGTGCAGTAAGAACTTTGTAGACGGTCGACAAATCCAAGTCAACCAACCCACACACTGTAATGATTTCCATCTTTTGGCTTTTGCATGTTCTTGATGGCATTGGCTTCTTGGGTCTGTTTTGGGGTGAGGTGGCTCACATACGATGCAGAGGTAAGTTTCAGTTCCTTTCTGGTTTGCTTCAGATTAGCTTTTCTTGTCCTGCACATGAGATTGGAGATATGAGCTGTGATCTTCCACCCCTTATACTCTGCCTGAGCCCATCCATACTACTGTCTGTGGAGTGCCTCGTGTCGTCTGCGCTGATATCTTTCAGCTGCTGGCTTGAGAGTACTTCTCCAATGGCTGTCATTTCATGACAGCGCAAACTCAAAAGGGCTTTGTTTAAAGTCCTGGAACCAATGTATATGCGTAGCTCATCATGCTTTCAGGAAAGACCATGTTAGGGAAAAACGCCTTTTAACATTTCACAGGTGAGCATCGTCTGGTGACAGATTCACAGTAAAACAGCAATAGCTATAATTGAATTTAATCTGATTTATTTGCAAATATATAACAAAGTGAGAGAGCTTGCCTGATCGCTGATTTGAATTAGACATAGTAAGACTTGTATACAGTTTTCAGTACTCTGAACCAGAAGGGGGGCTTTACCAAAACAAAAAGACAGCTGGCCACTAACATTTATCAGGGTATTGTCTTCTGATTACCCCTTGTTGACCTTGCTGTGAGACCAGTATGTGCTAGCTACCCCCTCCCAGGAGAAGCAGAGACATTAAGGTCAAAGGCTGTCTGTCTGCTGGGAGAGAGACCGAGAAAGACTCTTAGGTAAGCACTTAATTCAGAAAGTGATCGAATAGTAATAAGGATTACTTATATTACTAAAAATAAAAGGTTATTTTTAATCACGTGATTGTCTTTGTTAACTCACATTGTCAATTAAGAATCAATTAAGAAAATTACCCTTACAACCATTAGTGATCCATGGAGTCAAAGGACTTTTGCCCTTATACCATCTTTTTCCACATGTAGTATGGCTTATGGCTGTTGGGAGCTGATGAAGTTGCGGGATGGTTGCACTGTCATACGTGCAGGATTTATTTGTAGCGGGTTAAGCCTCTCTCAGGTCAGGCAACAGAGACCATGGGGGTTCAGCAGTATCTGAAACTTTGGCTTGTAAATGTTATCGTCATGATGTGCCTCAAGTCCACATTGCCATTTTGCCTTCATTTGTGTGCCACGAGAGCTTTAATTCTGCTTTACTGGGCTGTAGCTTCACATTGCCATCTTACGTGATTCGTGGTAGCCTACGTTGCGGTAACCAATGGCATTCACGGTTGTATCTAGTTGACATTTAACCATGCGAGTAGGGTCATATGGAAGAGCTTCCCCAGTGCAGTGACTGCTTTAGGTAGATGGAACATTTGTTAGGTGCATTTGACTGAGTTACCATTTCAGACATGGTTGTGTCATGTACCTTTATGTATGGAAAATGAAGTCAAATGGACAATTTTCAGAAAGTACATACATTAACTTGAAATGGTTGTGATTTTGCATCTATCAAATTAAAATGAAATGAAATTGCTGTTTGGCATCTTAACTAATGAAATATGATGGATTATGAATCCATAGACAAGATGCAGCAGCCAACATTTTCATTCTGCAGGGGGTACATCTGCTAAACCAGTACTGGACACCAAACTTTTGTGTGACCCAGTTATCAGTGATCTGTCCCAATGTTAGTTAGTGACATTGACTAAAGTGGACGAGTCTCAAGTCAATTTCAATGCAGTTTTATTTTACAAGTGCCCCAAATCAATCCCAGTGCTCAAGTCCCAACAAGACGACCCTATGCCAAGTGAAAATTATTTTACCACACAATGGGTGAATGTGTTAATTGTCCATTGGTCTAAATTGCCAATTTAACACAAGGCACACAGACTCCTACTCAGTCAGCTTGGAGATGTAAAGAACCTTTTCTTGCTTGGGTCAGTCTTGTATTTGCCCCTGTGAAGAAGTACCATCACACTTAAAATGGCTTCCCTTTTTTTTGTGGTTGGTACCTATACAATGAAAATTCCTAATTAAAGTTAAAATAACTGCCGTTTATACAGCAAGGGTGTAAATGCATTGATGCAAGGTGGCAATTAAACTGCATTGATAAGAATTATAAAAATAAAAAACTTAGTTTAGTGTATCGTTTTAAATATATTCCAATAATATGGAGTACATCAATTTCTCCAGTCAAATAATTTTGTCATGAAATTAATCAGATCAAACTAATTGAATTGAGGCGAAATTAGAGATTCCATGATGCATTGAATAATTTCCAAAAGAAACAATTGAAGTGTGGTCAGATTTACACCCCTGCTATACAGCATCTGAACAGTTTGGCCAACATAAACCCAGGGATACGATTTACAGTAGCGATAATTTCTTATTTTGAATGACCCCATGGGTAATGTGCTTACGTGCTGTTCAAAGCTGTGCCCAGGGTCCTGAATCTGCCCTTCAGAGAGCCACTGGCAGAGGTCTGTGGGTAGTGACTGTGCTCTGGAGAGGTCAGGGGTTTGAACAGGCGATCTAAAGTAGACAGTGTTGTTAAACCACAGCACAAACAAATGCAGATGCCCCTCTATGAAGGCTCATCAGGACACCCCATTAGAACATGAACTCAGTTAAGGCTACTGTTAAGTTGTTGAATCCAATAAATCCTGGTGAGATTTTATAATTATTAATAATAATAATCATCTTATTAAAAAAAATGTAGCCGATGCCATTCTACTACCGGGCAGCTGAGGGAGACAGATCACTTACTCTGAAGATTGTGGTAGCTGGAGACTCATGATTCACCACACACTGATTCATGGTGGCTAACGCTATGCTGAGCACTTCATACCTCTATCCTTGCACCTGTCCTCATTTTTGATGTTGCCGTCGACCACGGAGGAGATGGCGTTGACCACAGAGGAGATGGCGTGGCCCCTCTCGACCATAATGAGGTTTTTCCAGTACTCCGGCGGGAAGGACAGCATTCGGGCAACCACCTGGGAAATTACAACAACCATCAACATGTCAAATGGCCAAGAACAGCACAAATATTAAACAAACAAAATTACAACCAAAACCCAAAAACATGCATTACAGTATAATACTTTATACTATATTCACAGTATACAGTACTGTGTGTTTTTACCATTACAGAGAGATACTAACTTTTGGCTGGGTGTTTGTGTCCTTCATAATGGTCATGGGGGAAGGTTCTGGCATACTGTGGCCAACGATGGTGGGTCCAAACACCCTGGCCAGGTTGTTGAGATCCATCTTACACAGAGGGCTCTGCATCACCCTACAGGGAGATCAAAGTGCATATTCACTGCATCAATCGCATTCATCCAAAAGTTCAGATCAGGACAGAACTTCTGAATTTATACCGTACATTTTTGCCTTGGTAAATGTGAGGCAAAAAAACCCCAAAAAACTAGGTTTACATTTTTAGTGCAAGGTCTTGGCTAGGTGAAGGAGCAGGCACTGTATCGTGGAAACAATGTCACGTGGCAGTCCTCCAGGATGGTTGGTGAATTACATTACATTATTTGGCAGACACTCTTATACAGAGCTACATACAGTTGATTAGACTAAGCAGGAGGCAATCCTCCTCTGGAGAAATGCAGGGTTAAGGGCCTTGGCTCAAGGGCCCCAACGGCTGTGCAGATCTTATTGAGGCTACACCGGGATTAGAACCACCGACCTTGCGTGTCCCAGTCGTTTACCTTAACCACTACGCTGAAAACGCTACAGGCCGCCCCTCTCGTTGGCATGCCTCTCTCACGCTCACCTCTGTAGGTGCAGCATGAGGAAAGCCAGCGTGTCCTTGTTGGGCTGCGGTAGCTCTCCGATGGCCTGGTACATCGCCGCAGTGCTGTTATCATTGTCCAGGATCTCTGACAGATAAAGAAACCCCACCACATGCATCAGAGACTCACAGCCTGGTAAACGAGCCTAAAAGCATGCCTGCGGTGTGCACAAAGTGGAAGGGAGCCACGAAAACAAACGCAGAGACTGCACGCAAATGGCCGACGGCGCAGGTTAATCGATCACCTCTAATTCCAGCCCTCTTTGATTAACACGTAGGCAGAGAGAAGCGTGGAATTAGTTTCTCGCCAAACAGCCAATCAAAGGCACGCTATGCTGTTTGGGATAGACAATGCAAAGATTTGTTGAATCTCTGACACATTTGCATCTGCCAATAACGGACAAGGAAATGAAACATTGCAGACCCCAGACAGTCGTTTCAATTTATCATTTAAAAGGACGTGCCGGGCCCCAGGGTCAGACCGCTGAGAAATAGATTTACTTAGGATAATACAGGTCATGCCTGCACATCCGGATTGCTCCTCAATTCCACATTTATACTGCCTGAGCGCACAGAGGAGACTGAAATTAATATGCCAAAACATGATATCAAATCTGGCAGGGAGATGAGCCAT